>NC_035439.2:45235005-45564171 GCF_002127325.2 Helianthus annuus | reverse complement strand
ACACTTGAAGACATGCTTCGGGCGTGCGTGATTGATTTCGGCAACGGCTGGGAAAAGCACCTCCCTTTGGTGGAGTTTTCATACAATAACAGTTATCACACCAGCATACAAGCCGCTCCATTCGAGGCATTGTACGGACGTAAATGCCGGTCACCTCTCTGTTGGGCAGAGGTGGGGGATAGTCAGATTACGGGTCCAGAGATTGTAGTGGACGCCACAGAAAAGATTGCACAGATACGACAACGCATGGCGGCAGCAGGCGACCGTCAGAAAGCCTACGCGGACAAGCGTAGAAAGCCATTGGAATTTCAGGTCGGGGACCGGGTTTTATTAAAAGTCTCACCCTGGAAGGGTGTGATTCGTTTTGGCAAACGGGGCAAACTAAATCCGCGGTACGTCGGACCGTTCGAAATCATTGAGAAAATCGGCAAAGTAGCCTACAAGCTAAACCTACCAGCTGAACTCGGTGCAGTTCACAATGTATTTCACGTGTCGAATCTGAAGAAGTGCCTATCAGATGAGACCCTTATCATTCCTTTCAAAGAACTCACTATCGACGAGCGGTTGCAGTTCGTCGAGGAACCAGTAGAAATCACGGACCGGGATGTGAAGGTCCTCAAAAACAAGAGAATCCCTCTTGTTCGAGTACGTTGGAACTCCAAACGTGGCCCAGAGTACACCTGGGAACGCGAAGACAGGATGACAGAAAAGTACCCCCAGTTATTCGGAACCAATGCAACCACTACTGAGGCTGAAGCTACTACTTCGGAATTTCGGGACGAAATTCCAGATCAACGGGGGGAGGATGTGACACCCCAGGAAAACCAGTGAACGATTGAACTTACCTAGCTTCCTCAGTGAGTGCATACCAAATTTCGGGACGAAATTTCTTTTTAGTTGGGGATAATGTGACAACTCGTATTTCGAACCTACTTTGATGTGATGTATGTGCACGATATGTGACTTATGAACTTGTATGATTAATTGAATGAATGATTGCACGCTTTGTGTTAAGTATTGTGTGTATGTATGTTATTGGCCCGAACGCACAACACTACACAACCCGAACCGCACAACACTGTCGCACAAGCCCATTTTGGGCCACATCTTGTACGCGGACCCATAGGCACCCGAGGTGGGTTCGGCCCACTTGTTTTGTACGCAAACAAACACCCATCTAGGGGTAGTTCTCTCATTTGTCACAAAACACAACACACACAAGAAACCCTAGACTCATCTCTCTCTCGTTTGCTTGGAACCCGACGGCACAAGACCTTCCTTGTCGGATCACCCTTTTCTGCCATTAATCGGTTAGTGTGTTTATGTTTGTATTCATGATTAACGATATGATTCATATGTGAAATTGCTCATGTCCATCGGCTTGTTCTTGATGTTGTATACCGAATGATTTTAATTGATTTGTATGGTTATTATGATTGATTATGTTATTGGATTTGTATAAATGTTAATCGGCTCACATGTATGGTTAATGTTCACAAGAAATCGGATTGTATGATATAAATCAAAGGGGTAATTGGTAATGCTTGAAAATCAGTCGATGTGCTAGATGGTTCGGATTGAATGTTATGATACATGTTCATATGAATTGTTGAGATGCTTGTTCATGCTTTGATGTTTACTAGGGTTCATATGAAATTTTGGGTGAAAAACTCTTGTTTGATCGATATTAGGTTAACCGTATGTTGGATATTGTGTTGATTGATCTGTTTCCGAAACTGCCAAAGATGATTGCTAGAATCACGGAATAATTGTTGCATGAATTATGGAAACCAGTTACACACCTAGTTGCGACATAGATTGCGAGTCGAGATCTCATAATCTCGACTCGAGACCACAAGCAGCATAACCCGAAACCATGGTTGCGAGTCTCGTTGCGACTCGAGACCTCACACCGACACACAGCAGCACGAGCCGAAACCACGGTTGCGAGTCCCATTGCGACTCGAAACCGGACCATGACAAGCCGAGACCAGGGTTGCGAGTCCCGTTGCAACTTGGGACCTTCTTGTTGCGACTCGAGACCAGTTACACATGCACACGGATTTGGGCCTTGCACTGTCACGGGCCCAATTGTCTGGGCCGGGTAGCTGGACTTGTTTACGTATCTGCTAATTGGACTGTTAAATCTTATTGGGCCGATGTGTAGTGGACTATGTCTTTCGGATCGTACAAATTAGACATGATGAGTGCTTGACTATTATTGTTAAAATTTTAACGTGTACTATGTGATTTGCCATGGGCTATACGTGCTTTTAACATGTTAACTTACGTGATTCATACGTACAATACTTGAACACCAAACCTGACTTGTATGGTAACCCTGTTAGGACGTGGTTGACCACTTTTAGTTCAAGAAACTCTTTTTGTGTGTATCTGCCGAGCAACCCAAGGTGAGTTCACACTCTTACCAAGGCATGGGATTCCCGGGGTGTTGGGAATGGGATTGATAAGGATAAGGTTGAATAGACTCATACGGACATTGTTACTAGACTACCATACCATCGTCCTCGGTTGTGCAGGACACATACGTAAAACCTACGTATAACTAAGTTACTCGCTATCCTCGGTCGTGAAGGATACTCACGTAAAACCTGCGTGAACGGATACTCACTACTGCCTCGGTTGTGTAAGGCACTTACGTAAAACCTACGTAAACCCCCACGTACCCTATCCTCGGTTATGAAGGATACTTACGTAAATCCTACGTAAACTTGTACGTATTACTGTTCTCGGTTGTGAAGAACACTTATGGTTACGCACAGTCTAGTGGATTAATAACATGGGAAGCCCCCACCAATAGGAACCTATACTGGCCCAGTAGAGCCACCTGATACTCATGAACGTACTATTACGCATTTACTTTCTGTGAACTCGCTCAACTAGTTGTTGACTCTCTGCTGCATGCCTTGCAGGACCTTAGGTACTAATGGAGCTTGCACAAGGAGGAGCTGGTCGTTGTGGGCAGATGGATCGTGATTACTTATTAAACACTTATGACGTTTCAAAACATTAACACTTATGTTGTGTTTTACATAAATGCTTCCGCTATACTTAACTATGTGGGTTTTGATAAAAACCTTTCGTATTGATGGATAACTATTACTACTTATTTACATGTTCAATATGATTGGTGGCTTGATCCTGGTCATGTCACGCCTCCAAGCGGTGGTACTCCGCGTGTGGATTTTGGGGGTGTGACATTTCATTCTGATTGGGCCGAACTATTATTGAGCTGACAAAAATTTCACATGCAATCTTTTAATTCAAGTGACCGACAACATCAATTCACCACACAATTTTCATTGGGTCGCTCATATTACTCATGCATTGGGCCGATTTTTTAAATGAATCAACACTTTTTAACCTCTCAATGACCGACAATTATCTTTTAGACCACTTAATTCTTATTGGACCGCTGAATTTAGTTAACCGACAATTCAGTTTTAAAGATGACTGATTGTATCTTTCAAATGGAAATCACGTGATATGCATCAACTTGATTGGGCCGTCAATTTATATTTTCAGAACACACGTGATATTCTCGATTCGAGACTGTCTTGGGTCACATGCAACCGTTTTTGATTAAACAAAACGATGATAGTTCAAGCGAAATCAGTGTTCGAGCGGAATCACCAATTTCAAGCTTATTTCGCTTGAAATTAAACACAAGTTCAAGCGGAACCTGCCTTTTCAAGCAAAATAACTATGATTTGAAGCGAAATAAGGACTTTTCAAGCGGAATAATGTGTAATTTCAAGCGGAATCAGGCTGTTAATCACGAAATCGGACTTAAAAACTCAGATTTCTCCTAAACGGATAGGAATTAGGATCTGAAACTTGGTAGGGTTATAGATCAGGTGGTTTCGCACAACATATTAAAAAATCATGAATTTTTGACCGTAAAAACCGTTCAAATTGACGATTTTCAGTGATAAAAATGAAAAAAAAAATGAAGAAATAGATGAAATTCAGATATGAAGTCGATGAAATCCTGTACGAATCTTTGTGTTTGGCCAGTGCAATCGAGCTCCTGCTCTGATACCACTTGTAGGATCGGTTTTGACACCAAACGATTGCGTAACGACACGTCTAGAATCCGTGAACGTGTGTGACCGAACACACAAGAATGTACAATAACCGTGATTCAATTGAATATGACGAGTACAAAGTGCCGGGAATCACGTGAGAGAACTTTCTCTCTCTAGACTTTCTCTCTCTAAGCTTAGATCTTCTAAATGTCAAATGAGCAAAAGTCCTCAACTCTAAACCTAAATGATCTATTTATAGGCACAAGGTTATAAGGATTTCTCCTTATTTACAAGTTTGCCACCTTGCCCTTTTTAACTTCATATTACAATAAAAGCCTAGATTACTTTAGTTTCAGCTACGGAATGGATTGACGGAGGTGATAGACATTACTGCACTAACATTGATGTGTTCCCTAATACAACGACATATTTCCACCCGTACCGAGTCTCAGACCATGCCCAAGTATCCTAAAACTACTGAATGTACCCAAGGACAAACTTAAGCCATTTAAATTTGTGAACTTGGTGGCCGATAAGCATGGGTTTATGGACGAAGTTAAGCGAATCTGGAGTACTGAAATTGAGGGATACCATATGTTTCAAGTGGTCAAGAAGTTGAAGCTGTTAAAAACCCCACTTCAGAAATTATTTTATAAACAGGGCAATTTACGTGAGAAGGTGAAGAGTGTGAGGAGAGCGTTGGACGAATGCCAAATGACTATCGATGGGGACCCGTTAAATGAAAATTTACTTGCTCAAGATGAAGGGTCATTTTTGAAACAAAAATCTAAGGTGGAATGGCTTGCAGTTGGGGATTCGAATTCTAAATATTTCCACAATGTTGTTAAAACAAAAAACCATCGCACCCGCATATTCTCCGTTAGAGATGGGAGTGGTACATTACATGAGGGGGGATTGGTGCCTCAGGCTATGGTAGAACACTATATGAATTTTTTTGGTAGTGTGGGTGACATTATATTGCACCCGACTCCCGATTTATTCCGGAATGTTTTGCCTTCAGAAAAAGCAAGTAACATGGTGTAGATGGTGACAGAGGAGGAAATAAAAACAACTATGTTTTCCATTGCGGGGAATAAAGTGCCTGGGCCAGATGGATACACTTCGGTTTTCTTCAAGAAGTCATGGGATGTGCAAGAGTTTTTCCAAAATGGTAAACTGCTTCATGAGATAAATCATACGATCATTTCCCTTATTCCAAAGGTAACTACCCCTTCAGCTATAACAGATTATAGGCCTATTTCTTGCTGCAATACATTGTACAAGTGTATTAGTAAGATAATCACGAATCGTATTAAAGATGGGTTGGTCGACATTGTGAGCATTAATCAGTCTGCTTTTGTACCGGGGAGAAGGATATCTGATAACATTCTTTTAACCCAGGAGTTAATGCGTATCTATCACCGAGATCATGGGCCTCCAAGATGTGCGTTTAAAGTTAACATCTAAAAGGCTTATGACACGGTTGATTGGAATTTTTTACAGCAAACTTTATTGGGATTTGGGTTTCATAGGAAGATGGTGCAATGGATAATGGTGTGTGTCAAGTCCACTTCTTTCTTGGTGGCGTTAAATGGCAATCTATATGGTTACTTTAAAGGGAAAAGAGGGTTGCGATAGGGTGACCCGATGTCTCTGTATCTTTTTACGATGGTGATGGAGGTCTTAACGTTGATCTTGCAGAAACAAGTTACGGTGTCAGCTGAGTTTAGATTTCATAACAAATGTAAAAAACAGAGGATTATTAACTTGTGTTTTGCTGACGATCTTTTTTTGTTTGCTCGAGGGGATTAAGCTTCAGCTAAAGTTATTATGGAGTCTTTAAACTTATTTAAGAGCATGTCGGGGCTGGTTCCAAGCATGAACAAAAGTACAGTTTTTTTTGTAATGTGCCAAACACGGTGAAGGACCGAATCCGTTCTACAATGTTGTTTGAAGAAGGTATATTGCATGTTCGTTATCTTGGAGTTCCTCTAATTACTACTAGACTTATTTATAGTGATTGCAAGAGGCTCGTAAAGAATATGGAGTCTAGAATAACAGACTGGAAAACGAAGACATTGTCTTTTGCGAGTAGCTCCAGCCGATTCGATCGATATTAGCGTCTATGCACATTTACTGGGCCTCGGTTTTTGTCTTGCTTAAGCATATAATTAAAGATCTTGAAGATAGGATGAGGCGTTCATGGGAATAATATCAAAGGGAAAGAAAAAGTGAAAATGGAGTCAAGTGTGTATGCCGAAACAGGAAAGGGGTTTGGGGGTGCGTAGGGTGATTGACATGAACAATGCTCTCATGGTTGCTCATGTTTGGAGTGTCCTTACGGGTAGAGAGTCTCTGTGGGTCAAATGGATTCATGCGTACCGTATTCGTGACATGAGTTTTTGGGATGTTCTGATTAAAAATAATGATGCGTGGACATGGAGGAAAATGTTACAACTTAGGCCTATTATTCAAGAGCGTATCTGGATCAAGATAGGAGATGGTAATAAAACGATGGCGTGGTTTGACAAATGGGATGACACATGCCCTTTGATTTCATTTATTACCCCAAGAATGATAGTAAACGCGGGATTTAACATGCAAACCACCGTAGCGGATTTGCATGATCTTGGGGGATGGAGGTGGATGAACACTTGGGTGCACCGGTTCCCAAACTTGCAACACATGCTGGTGTTATTCTTAACCCAAATGTGCAGGATAGGTGGTCTGGAGAACTAGATCGGGTACCAATATGGATTATGGAACTTCTATAGTGTGGGATGATATTCGGCTTCATCAGAACAAGGTTCCATGGGCTAGTATGGTGTAGTATTCTCAAGCTATTCCTCGTCATTCTTTCTTCATGTGGCTGCTTATAAACAAGAAACTGAAGACACAGGATGTGATGAGTAGATGGTGTTCATCGGAAAATACTAACTTTAATCTCATGTGTTGTTCCTTGTGTATGGTAGGTCCAGACTCTCACGAGCATTTATTCTTTGAATGTGCTTATGCTGCTCAGTTATGGCATGGAGTTAGGATTAAGGTGGATCTGGGATCTATCAGTTCTTATTGGGACGTGATCTATGAGTATTTGATGCGAGTTGCAGAATCAAAGAAGGCTACGCATATTATTGGGAAACTAGTTGTTGGTTATTTTGTTTGGCAGGAGCGAAACCAAAGTATTTTCTCGAGCAAGAAAAGGAGTGCAACTCAACTTATAGAGGTGATTTTAAACACGGTCCAGATGAAACTTCATACTATGGAGTGTGTTGACCAACAGGAAGTCGCTATGGGTCCAATGGGTTTACATCTATAAATTGAAGGGTAGAAGCTTTTGGGAGCTTCCCTGTAAGGGTAGTATGACATGGGGTTGGAGGAAAATTCTTGCGTTACGTGATTTACTTCGGCCTTATATGTGGAAGTCTATCGGTAATGGCAATAACACGAATGTATGGAGCGATACTTGGTGCACTGCTTGTCCGATCCGTGCTTATGTTAGTCCGAGAACTATAGCTAATGCAGGTTTTAACTTGCAAGCTACTGTGGCAGAGTTGGTGGATTCTAACGGCCATTGGAGGTGGCCGGTTGCTTGGTTTGATTTGTTTCCTGTCTTAATCAACATTCACGCTCCGGTACTTCATGAAGCTCAAGATCGGTTGGTTTGGATTAACTCTGAAGGAAAAGCAGTTCATTTTTCTTCGTGGGAGGTATGGAATAATATCCGTCATCGTGAGAATATCGTTGATTGGTTTAATATGGTTTGGTTTAAACAGTGTATCCCGAGGCACTCTTTTAACTTGTGGCTGGTTATTAGAAACAAACTTAAAACCCAAAATAGATTGACCATTTGGGAGGCGGGAAGTGCTATGAACTTGAATCTCATGTGTTGCCCCTTGTGTAACCATGGTAAGGACTCGAGAGACCATTTGTTCTTTGAATGCTTCTACTCTTCGGAGGTATGGGATAGTATCAAGGATATGGCTGGTATGGGTGAGGTAAATGGCCGATGGACTGACATAATGCAATGGATGACTGAAAATTCGAATATGCAACAACCGGCCAACGTTACTAGTAGGCTTGTGGTTTCGGCAGCTTCCTATTTTGTATGGCAAGAAAGGAATGCTAGGCTTTTCTCTCGGAACCAGCGTACGGCGATGATCTTGGTTCAGGATATCATTAATATAGTTCGTATGCGTCTCATGACTCTAAAGTTCAAGTTGGGTTTTCTCAACAGACGTTTTCTTGAGAAGTGGAAGATTCCGGCTAGGAACTTGGTCATTGATCCTGGCTAGATGTGTTCTGTTTGGGCCGGTTTAGTGGCTTGGGTCGTGTTTGTTTGGTTGTTCTTTTGGTAGTTGTTTTTCTGTGGTTTGGTTGTTTTTCTGATTTGTTTTCCTAGTCTTGGTATGCCAAGTCTAGCGGGTGTGTAACATTTCAGTTGCACTTGTGTGCTTTATTGTTTGATATAAAATTTACCGGGGTAACCCTTTACCCAAAAAAAAAGAATAAGCCAGGCTAATAGAGTTTTACATGAATGGAGGCTTCCTCGAGGGTTACTGATGGACGACGATGATTGCGGCTAGAGTAGTTTTCATGTGTCTTGAATTGTAGTGGTTGGACGAGTTTCGTTGAGTCTTGTCTCACGTTTGTTTTGCGTTGTTGCTTGTTAACTCAAATGTGGCATGTCATATTTGAGAACTCTGGGATTGTTTCTGGCCCCCCACTTATATTGTTTGGTTCTGTGATATAAAATTTAACTGGGGTAAACCCTTTACCCAAAAAAATATATAGATTCGTGCTAATCGTTCTACCTTAAAGTCTTCTCGTATCAGTATGAAATGGGCGGATTTCGTAAGATGATCAATAATAACCCAAATTCTATCATGACCAAATGGTGTACGAGGGAGTTTCGTAATGAAGTCCATAGCTATACTCTCCCATTTCCACATCGGGATTTCGGGTTGTTCGAGTAAGCCAGAGGGTTGTTGATGTTCGGCCTTAACTTTCGAGCAAGTTAGGCATTTTGAAATGTATAGAGCGATATCCTTCTTCATTCCCGGCTACAATACCTGGAACGAAGGTCCCGGTACATCATGTCGGCATCGGGGTGAATGGAATATCGTGATTTGTGCGTTTCCGTCATCAATATCTCTCGAAGATTATTACGACCAGGAATCCAGATGTGGTCGAGATAATAATAGATACCGTTCGATTTGGTGACAAGTTGAGATTCGGCACCACACTTCATTTCCTCTTTCAAGGTATTCTCAATGAAGCATGCATGTTGTAACACCCCGTGTTACGAAAGTCAAAGTCAAAGTCAAGATTGAAGTCAAAGGAAGAAAAGATTGCTAATTGCGATCTGTCACTCCTTGCTTAATTACTAATTAACTTCTTTGACTTGTAATCGAATCTTTTATTTTATTTACTTTAGTTATATTATGTGGAGTATCTGTGAATAATCGAGGTTTAACCGATGTTTATCGCATGATTCATCGCTTATCGCATCGCAATCGCATTCGCAACCCAAATTATGCGTTCTGGATATTGTTTTACGTGTGTGTGCTATTTATGTGTTACTTGTGCATGTTTACTTTATGTTTGTGGTGATTAATCGAAACGCAATCGCAACTCTATCGCAATCGCAATCTAAACGCAAACGCTAAACGCAAGTGTAATCATCCTAAGTAACTTGATGATTGTATGTTAGATATAGCGAGTATCGATTAAGTTATTTGTAATTAATGTTTAATACTATCGCATCGCACACTCGCTTAAACGCATCGCAACACTCAACGCACGGAACGAAACGCCAAAACAAAACTCATTGGAGCCACTCGATCGGATGGCCATCCGATCGGATAGCCATCCGATCGAAGTGTCACCCTATCGGTGACCTCCTACTCGACACTTGTGCACCTTTCACTTTTTGGCAACCTATAAATACCCCTCCTGTCACATCATTTGATGTGGCAGCTCCTTCATTCAACCAGCCGCACTCAAGACCATCTTTCTCTCAATTTCTCGCGATTCTTGTAAGTTTTCAACTCAAATCTTTTACTTCTATGATCTATACACACTTCTTCATCTTTTTCATCTTTGAATCTTAACTTTCAACCATGAAATCAGTGGATTTGAGGTGTTCTAGGATGATGTCATCATGGTGTTCTTATGAACTTCAAAGTTTGGCTTCATTCCACCAAGAACAACTTAGATCTGAAGGATTTCCACATGAATAAACAATGATTTCGCATAAGAACTAAACATTTTCAAGGATAAAAGGATTGAAAGAAGCTTTTCCAACTTTCTTTCAACTCTTTTACACTCAATGCACTCAAAACCGATAGAATCAGAGCTCGTTCTGATCTTCTACTCATTCTTAGTGAAGTGTTGGTTCAAGATCTAATTTCTATCTAAGAGACAACTGATTCCAGGTTAAAAATGAACAGCCGTCACGAACCAGTAAACTGAGAGGACTTAGGTGATTCCTGTTCGATCGGACGACTTGGGACTTGACAAGGTTCAGTTGTTTAATGCGTTATCATATCGTCTCGAGCAAACCGCAAAACTTTTAAAACGTAACAAATCTTCAAGTTGCAAAACGATCAGATCGCGGGACGGATTGTGTCACACCCCGACCACGTAAAACAACAAATCGTGGCGGAAACGTCGGGGAGTGTTGTAACAGAATCATTGTTTCATAACACATGGAAATTTCAAATTTTGTTTTATTGATTAATTGAGTTACAATGTCAAAACAAGCAAATAAGTATAACATAATTAACTAGTCTTGCATCTTTTATTGTCACTAAGGCCCAAGTCCGCTTATGTCCATCCTGATCGATCCTATGCATCATCTCCTGAAACATATGTGAAAATAGGTACGTTTTATTGATTTAGGATTCATGACTTATAAGTTTAGAAAAAGTTGTTTAACAAAAGTCAGTCATGATCCTTGAAAATGTTTTGTTTTATAAATCATTTGAAAAGCGATGATAGATATGTATATTTAAAAGAATAATGTAAGGTTAAATGAATAACCAAGTAAAAAATGAGTTTGTATAAGATAAGTTGTTTGTAAAACAATGTCTTGTGAAAAATATGTTATTTGTATAAAATGTATAAGTCCAAATTGAATGATTTAAATAACGCTACGACATGTAATATAATACAAGCACTTATATATAGGAAGTACCAGCGGCGTATCCACCATGCTTGTATCACATTACACACACCTCGTTACTTAAATCACTTACCCAAACAAACCACAAATGTAAATTGCCCATGTCTAAACCATTTGTCAAATATCTTTGTGAAAACCATGTCAAAATGTTTATGTCAAAATGTAGTCCATGAAATGTGTATATCAATATCAAAATGTCTATGTCAAATGTCAATCATGTAATGTGTAAACAAAATGTCATGTATGGCAAGTGAAATATGTATCAACTAAACCATAGGTAAAAATGCACAAAACAATGTAATGTGGTTTAAATCAACGTTATGTTCTGTGGAAATGCATGCTATACTGAATACAAACACTTATGCGATAAGTTAAACGAATACATTCAAGCCTTAAGATAGACGGATAACCCTAGAGTCAAGGTTATCAAAAGAAATGTTTTCGGATTCACTCATTCCTTTAACCCAAACAAACCTAGGATGTCAGGAACGGGATTTGTCAAGTCCTATGGTACCATTACTTACTACCGAGCGGCGTAGCTAATGTTAATGAATGTATATAAGTCCTGTTTGAACAAACCAAATGTCATACCCAAAATGTAAGCATGTGATGAAATGAAAAATGTACTAAGTATGCAACAAATGGACATACATAGCATGTGATGTAAAATGTACTAAGTATGATGAACATACATAGCATGAAAAGGTAATGTAAAACAATGTACTAAGTATGCGCTAAATGAACATACATAGCATAAAATGTCATGTAAAACAATGTACTAAGTATGCACACAATGGACATACATAGCAAAAATATAATGAAATCATGTACTAATAGTGTACTAATGAACATAGCAAGTATATGATATGAAAACATGGAAAGCATGAAAGTAACAAGTAGGCACATGTGTTTCACCCCAAAATGTTTGTAAAACAGTAAAAGAGGGGTCTATGTACTCATTTGAGGGTGCTTAGAAGTCTTGAACAACAACCAAGCAAAGCTAGAGGGATCACGGAATCAAACGACACCCTATATAGATAACTACATAAATAACCAGACCTAAATCGGGGGATTGGATAGTATGAGGTTTTGTAAACCAAATGAGTATTGGAACTCATATGATGTGGTTTAACAAAGCCCACATACTAAGATGAAACCTAACCTAAGTGCTCACGACCCATTACGACCCGTTTAAGTAGCTTATGCTACTTTAACGTGTCGTTCGCGTAAAACGCGTTCGGAACGCCTAACTAGCCCTATGAGAAGCAAGATATGCCTTAACATGTTTAATATTGTTGCCAAATCAGTTTATATGTCAAAAGTTGTGTTACATAGGCTTAAAATGAATTTTGGCGCAAAAGGGTATTTGGTAATTTTCCTAAGGCATAAGAACTACTTATCATACAACTACATAAACAATGTGACCATAAGGTATAACCTCGGAAGGTTATTCCCTATACAACTATGGTCACCTAAAGTATTTGGTCGGATCCTAATGATCGACCACATGGGTCGGGTTCGAAAGCATAAGCGATTGTTTAGATCGCTTACCTTACGACCCTATATAAGCACTAAATCTAAAAGTGACAAGTTAAACATGTTTAATAAGGTTTTAAAAACAAGTTTGATATCAAGACAAAGGGTGTCACACCCCCAAAATCCACACGCGGAGTACCACCGCATGGAGGCGTGATATGACCAGGATCAAGCCACCAATCATATTGAACAATGTAAATAATAAATGTAATTCAACCAACAATATGAAAGGTATCCAAAACATATGTATAATATCAATGTTTAGCGGAAGCATAATGTATAGTTTCCATGTTAAAAGTAAATCCCAACATAAGTAAAAAATTTGAATGTCATAAATGTTTAACAAAGCATCCACGATCCTTGTCCACAACGACTGCGCCTCCCTGTGCAAGCTCCAAGAGTACCTAACGACCTGCAAGGCATGTAGCAATGAGTCAACAAACTAGTTGAGCGAGTTCACAGTTGGTAGTTTACTTATAGTATTCGTTTCGTGTATCGTTTTGTAAACCATGTTTCGTATTTATTTGTATCGCGGCCTTCCAGGCATGTTTGCGAAGATTAGTGGGGGTTTCCCATGTATTCTAGACTAGGTGTATTTGTATCGCGGCCCTCCAGGCATGTTTGCGAAGATTAGTATTCGTATCGCGGCCATCCAGGCATGTGTGCGAAGATTAGTATTCGTATCGTGGCCATCCAGGCATGTGTGCGAAGATTAGTGGCGGCTTCTCATGTGTTACCAGTCTAGCTGTGTCTATAAGTGACCTTTCCTTAACGAGGTCAGTGGTACGTATTCCAGTAACGATGAGAGTACAAGTAAACATTCAATCTCATTCCCAACCCCAGGAATCCCATGCCTTGGTAAGAGTGTGAACTCACCTTGGTTTGCTCGGTAATGCTAAGGTATGTGCTCACAAACAATCAGTCAAGTCCTAAAGTACGCATGTATACATAATCAGTTTATCTTCACGAAGTTTCACGTATAGGTATAATCACAGTGGATACTGAATCAATGATCACCGAATAGCACAAAGCACGTATTCACAATCATACAAGTCATGCGTATCATCAAATAGCAGTTAGTTAATCCAGTTAACACTTAACAGGGTTAAATTAAGTTATTGTGCTATTTCCCCCACTCGACGAAACACCCCTGTTTCGTCGTTAATACCCTTCGACGAAACACCCCTTTATTTCGTCATGGACCCTTTGGCGAAATATACTTTTGTTTCGTCGTGATGTCTTCGGCGAAACACTCTTGATTCGTCATGTTCGTTTCGTCAAGACTGGTTCCGGCGAAACACATCTGTTTCGCCGTCACCTGCGTCTCGTCAGTAAGAATCATTTACGTCATATAACAGTTTCGTAAACACCTAAACCCTAACTGCCGTCATCAACATCCGGAAAAAAATCATACAGACATTCAGCAAATCATCGATATCATTGATTACTAATCAGAACATAATCATGTGTTAACCTTAGGAAATCTAGCATATGCGTTAGTCATTATATGAAAGTGCATCCCAGGTTCTACAATATCAACATCCTAATCCGATCATCAAGAACAAGCAATTCCAATCCCGACACACGTAATTGTAACCGATAATATAGATCATAACATAGCCAATTTCATCAACCAAACATGAATACCAACATTATCTAGCATCGATCCCTAAAACAGTTAATGATGATAGAATCAAATTAATGATGATAGAATCAAACAATCACACAAAGGTTGAACACTAACCGATTCGAGATGACAAGTAAGAATTCGAGAAAGAAAGATGATGGTGAAGATAGTTGTTGCCGTCACACAGTGGAGAGAGTTCTAGGGTTTCAACTTTTGCCAAAAGTGTTACGAATGGAACAGAGTGCCTGATAAATATCGTGTAACGAACCGGGCCCATAATGGGCTTCGGCGAAACCGGGCTTGGCGAAACACATCTGTTTCGTCGAGATTGGAATGACGAAACAGACTCCTGTTTCGTCGGGTTTGGTTATGGCGAAACACATCTGTTTCGTCGGGTCCTTTCATATGTTAAACAGTTTAAGTTTTCTAACAAGTCTCAAGTTATATCAACATACATAAATGCATGCAACAATCACAATACGTTTTATCATATCACAACGTGTATAGTTACAAAGTAAACAAGTCGTGTAAGCAAACAACTAAACAGTCAACGTGCAATAAATGCGAAAGTAGGATCTTGGAAACTCGAGTTGTTACATTATCCCCAACTTGAAAGAAATTTCGTCCCGAAATTTAGCATGCGGTTACTGAGGAAGCTAGTTAAGTTGTATCGTTTACTGATTTTCCTGGGGTGTCACAAAGGGTCTTGATACCCACAAGTAGTTTGGTTACAAAATACGCAAGAATACGCATTTTGGCCGAAACTACGACTCGTCACTGATCCTAGATAACGTGGTAATCAGTAGGTATAGTCTCTTGGAAACTCGGGTTGTCACATTATCCCCAACTTAAAAGAAATTTCATCCCGAAATTTGGTACGTACTCACTGAGGAAGCTAGATAAGTTGTATCGTTTACTGGTTTTCCTGGGGTGTCACATGTGATGTAAAATGTACTAAGTATGATGAACATACATAGCATGAAAAGGTAATGTAAAACAATGTACTAAGTATGCACTAAATGAACATACATAGCATAAAATGTCATGTAAAACGATGTACTAAGTATGCACACAACGGACATACATAGCAAAAACATAATGAAATCATGTACTAATAGTGTACTAATGAACATAGCAAGTATATGATATGAAAACATGGAAAGCATGAAAGTAACAAGTAGGCACATGTGTTTCACCCAAAATGTTTGTAAAACAGTAAAACAGGGGTCTATGTACTCACTTGAGGGTGCTTAGAAGTCTTGAACAACAACCAAGCAAAGCTAGAGGGATCACGGAATCAAACGGCACCCTATATAGATAACTACATAAATAATCGGACCTAAATCGGGGGATTGGATAGTATGAGGTTTCGTAAACCAAATGAGTATTGGAACTCATATGATGTGGTTTAACAAAGCCCACATACAAAGATGAAACCTAACCTAAGTGCTCACGACCCATTACGACCTGTTTAAGTAGCTTATGCTACTTTAAGGTGTCGTTCGGGTAAAACGCGTTCGGAATGCCTAACTAGCCCTATGACAAGCAAGATATGCCTTAACATGTTTAATATTGTTGCCAAATCAGTTTATATGTCAAAAGTTATGTTACATAGGCTTAAAATGAATTTTGGCGCAAAAGGGTATTTTGGTAATTTTCCTAAGGCATAAGAACTACTTATCATACAACTACTTAGACGATGTGACCATAAGGTATAACCTCGAAAGGTTATTCCCTATACAACTATGGTCACCTAAAGTATTTGGTCGGATCCTAATGATCGACCAAATGGTTGGGTTCGAAAGCATAAGCGATTGTTTAGATCGCTTACCTTACGACCCTATATAAGCACTAAATCTAAAAGTGACGAGTTAGACATGTTAAAACATGTTTAACAAGGTTTTAAAAACAGGTTTGATATCAAGACAAAGGGTCTTGATACCCACAAGTAGTTTGGTTACAAAATACGCAAGAATACGCATTTTGGCCGAAACTACGACTCGTCACTGAGCCTAGATAACGTGGTGATCAGTAGGTATAGTCTCTAGGGACTATAACCATCGTGATTACGCTCACATTATGAAGTTCAACCGAACTTCGCGTTGACCCTTGACTGGTCAAAGCAGAAAGTCAAACGCAGTTTGACTTTAACGCTAAAACGAAAGAAAAGCATGAAAGAATACTTACAGAAGGTTCCTGCAAGATTTGACCCGATTCACTCTCAGGTAGGAAGCATAAACTTCCACTTAGAGAGTGTAGAATTAGATCAAACGTGGGTTTGCAAGTGAAAGGGTGAGGGGTATTTATAGTTTTTGCACAACCGTTAGGATCATTTCTTGATTCCCGTGCTCTAATCGTGAGCGTACAAGTGGGCACAAGGTTTTGTGATACTAGGGGCATCCAAAACCAGTCCATAGAATCAAAGAAACTATGTGCAAAACCATGGGAGCAGCTGGGTTTTATAAAAATGAAGTTTTCTGACCTGGGAGTGGCTTACGGACCGTATAGGTCCCCATACGGACCGTATGGTGCTGGTTTGCTGGCAGTAAGTTTACAAAGTTGGCAGAACAGGCCCCTGAGTCTCCGAACTTTTTTTGATGCGTTTTGACATATTTAAGCCCCGTTAACCTCATTTTAAGGCACAAATATGAAGTTAAAGTACAGGGAACTTAAAATGTGCTCACAAATATGTCGGATGTCAGTTCGTTTGGCCGCACGGTTGCGTTGTTCGGTTAATTACGACGGAAGTCGTAACGGACGCAAAAACGGTCCAAATTGCGCGACGAATGGATTTTTGACAAGCCAATCACTAAAACATAATATTTTAATGATTACATAAATTTTTGGATGTCCGGGTGTATTCAGAACGTAAGTTATGCGTGATAATGCAAACTTATGCACTTTTTGACGCTTTTAGTCCCTGAATGACCAGAAAGTTTATTTTAGCACACCGAACACCTCAAAGTCTACTTCTAAGCTATGTAAAGGATATTTAGGGTATGTTTAACTTATGGTCAAGTTCTGGAATGTCCGTTACATTACGAATTGACATACTTTCGTAGTTGTTCGAATTTAGTCCCTGTAAGCGAATAAATTTGATTTCGGCATACCAAACCATCCAAAACTTATTTCTAAGTTATGTGGAGGTTATTTAAGGTATGTTAAGCCTATGTCACTATTCCGGAGTGTTTGTTGCATTAAACTGGTTATATTTACGCATCAGTGCGCGTATAACCTTCCAGAAAGCGATTTAAAGCCCGAAATCGAACAAGAATTGATATTTGCAAACGATACACATATGTTTACAAATCCCAAGTATGAAATACAATATTTCATTGGTTTGGTATCTGTTTGATGGTTGGAGTGACACAGGTGTCACAGATTACCGTCTAATCGGATTGCCATCCGATCGAACTGCAATCCGATCAGATTGCACTTAAGGTTCAACACTTAAACAATTTTCAACATGTTCAAAGCATAAGTCAATTCTAATGGATTGCCACCCGATAGTTAGACCATCCGATTGGATGATAATCCTGCTGTGAACCTGTTCTCTGAGAAATGCCTCGTTGGACGGTCCCCTCTTTTACTATTTCAACTGTTTTGGGGTGAAGCATGTGTACCTATCTGTTATTTTCATGATTTCAAAGTATAATTGATTATACATGTTAGTACTTATCTTTTGACAAACTAAATGACTATCTATGGTTAAACACTGATTTTTCAAAGATTATGAAATTAATTGTTGGAATAGTACTTATTTTTGTTCACCAGACCGGTTGGTAGTATGATATAGCGCTATAGGATTTGCCACCCCATTCCTGTTGTCATGGAATGTTTGAAACCAATTTGTTGCTCCATCCAAATAGGGATTGCCTTTGTGGTATTTCTATAGTCTCAAAGGTGTATTTTGATACACTAGGTCTGAATGAATTCTTAAATCACATTATTTTTGTATATTAAGTTATACTCCCAAAAGTATAGTTTGATATGCTCTCATATGGGATATTGTACAAAAACCAACATAAATTTTGTTAATCATTAAAACATAGTTTGATATGTTATCTTCATAATCCAAAGTATAGTTTTAATATGTTATTTTCAAACTAAAACATAGTTTAATATGTTATTTATAAATCCAAAGTATACTTTTGATATACTACTGAAAACTTATTTATGTTACCAACTAAAGTATGGTTAATATACTATTTACTTAATGACTGGTTTTTGGTTAGTGTTTAGATAACGGGACGGGTGTAATGTGATGAAAACATGGTAGATACGCCGGTGGTACTTCTTATATATAAGTGTTTTCATCGCATTACATACCGTGGCGTTATTTAGTACACTTGGGTTAATGGTTTTGGAACTAAAATATATTTTAATATATAACTTATTCAACTTTCTTAAAACCGAAGTATATTTTTATATATACTATAAATCTTTTTATCAAAATGTTGTTTATCAAACAATATATTTTATACAAACTCATTTTACTTAATTATTTAATTACCTATGTATTATTATTTTGTATCATCTATAAATCTTTTTATCTTATAAATTTTGGTATGATTTATAAAAGAAAACCTTTTTCAAGGATCATGACTACTTTTATTAAAACCTTTTCTTTAAACTTATAAGTCATGAATCCTACATCAATAAAACCTATGTATCTCACAGGCATTTTTATGCCGACGTACCTATTTTTACACATGTTTCAGGTACTGCTCTGTGATGATTGATGATATATGCTACACTTAGGATGGACTCGTGCCTTAGCGACTTTAAAACTTGAAAGATAATAGTTGTACTTATTTGATTGTATTAAAACAATGAGTTTATTTATTCAATAAAACAACATTTCAATTTTCCATGTGTTATGAAACAATGATTCTGTTACAACATTCCCCGACGTTTCCGCCACGTTTTGTTGTTTTACGTGGTCGGGGTGTGACATGTATTGACCGCTATTTTAACGTATGTGACAGGTGTTTGAATGCTTAGGATGCTGTGCTCTACCTGCTGTTGTGGAATCAAGTAGGATGGAGTCTAGAAACAAACAAAAACAATTTAAACCTGAGTTGTCGGAACATGTTATTTGTCTTTGAGATATTTGGTCTGTAATAATTATTTACTTTGGTATGTTATGGTATGGGACATAATATTTAAATATCTGGTAAATTAGTTGTTATGGATTTCTCCTGGACAATCTGTTTCACTCAGTGTCACTCCCCGATGTTTCCGTCATCGGTTGGGGTGTGACACATGTTGGGCATCGTGAATGAGAGCTTCAAGGTTATTCTGGGCTTGAACGTCGCGAAAGCTATACACATAGCTTCGTCGACTGAGGGCGGCTACAACGTATGCCTTGCCTGGATGGTAGCGTATCTCACAATCGTAGTCGTTGAGAAGTTCGACCCATCTGCGTTGGCGTATGTTTAGTTCTTTCTGGTTCAAGATTTGTTGTAGGCTCTTATGGTCGGTGAAGACCGTACACTTGGTACCATAAAGATAGTATCGCCATATCTTCAACGCAAAAACAACTAAACCGAGTCCGAGATCGTGGGTAGTGTAGTTCTTCTCGTGGACCTTGAGTTGTCGAGATGCATACGCGATAACCTTGTCTCGTTGCATAAGAACACAACCAAGACCTAGGTTAGAGGCATCAAAATAAACAACGAAATCGTCGTTTCCGTCGGGAAGTGTAAGGACGGGGGCGTTGCAAAGCATATACTTGAGGGTTTGAAAGGCTTCCTCCTGTTTGGAACCCCAAACAAAAGGTTTTTCCTCCTGAGTTAAGGCGGTAAGCGGTACGGAGATTTTTGAAAAGTCAGCAATGAATCGACAGTAATAACCCGCCAATCCAAGGAACGAACGGATTTTGGACGGAGACTTCGGCGTAATCCAACTCTTAACTGCTTCAATCTTCGCGGGGTCAACGTGAATTTCTTGACTGTTGACGATGTGATCGAGGAATTGAACTTCCTCGAGCCAAAATTCACACTTGGAGAACTTAGCGTAGAGGCGATTTCCTTGGAGAAGCTCGAGAACTAAACGGAGATGTTGCGCGTGTTCGGCTCTCGACTTCGAGTAGATAAGGATATCATCGATAAACACAATAACGAAGTGATCCAATAAGGGTTTACACACACGGTTCACCAAATCCGTGAAGACCGCTGGTGCGTTTGTGAGTCCAAAAGGCATGATCACGAATTCGTAATGGCCATAACGGGTACGAAAATGGTTTTTGGAATGTCTTGCTCTTGAATACGCAATTGATGATAACCAGATCGTAGATCAATCTTTGAGAAACACGTAGCGCCTTGGAGTTGATCAAATATCTCGTCGATTTGAGGTAGAGGGTAGCGATTTTTTATAGTAAGCTTGTTGAGTTCCCTATAATCGATGCACATTCGGAACGATCCATCTTTCTTTATCACGAAAAGGACGGGTGCGCCCTAAGGTGATGTGCTAGGGCGTATGAAGCCTTTATCAAGTAACTCCTGGAGTTGGCTAGAGAGTTCGCGCATTTCGGACGGTGCGAGGCGATAAGGAGCTTTGGCAACAGGGTTAGCTCCAGGGATTAGGTCGATACGAAAGTCGATATCGCGGGAAGGGGGTAGACAAGGTACATCGTCAGGAAAGACACTAGGAAAATCACGAACCACAAGTACCTTTTCCATCGTCTTCTTTTCCTCCTCCGCTACTACAGTGTGGGCTAAGAAAGCCAAGTATTCCTTGCGGAGATACTTGCTTGCTTGAATACACTACATAAGCTTCAATTCTTTCGAGGATACTTCGCCATAAACACATAATTGATCACCGTTTGAAAGAGAGAAACGAATCATCTTTTCGAAACAAACAACTTCAGCATGATTTTCATTAAGAAAATCCATGCCTACTATGATGTCAAAACTACCAAGTTGCATAACGATAAGATCGATCGGGAAGATGTGATTGTTGAGTTCGAGAGTACAATCACGGAGTACGGAGCTAACGGTGACGGTTCTTCCGGTGGCAACTTCTACGTTGAAGGTCGTTGGGAGATTAGCGCGTTTATGTTTTAAAAGCTTTTCGAATTCAAACGACGCAAAATAGTTATCGGCTCCAGTATCAAATAAGCAAGAAGCATAAATACCATTAACAAGGAACGTGCCATTGACAACATTGTTGTCGGTGTGAGACTGGCGGACGTTGATATTGAAGGTTCTTCCACGGGCTGCTTGCTGTGGCTGCTGTTGCTGCTGCTGAGGCTGCTGTTATTGCTGTTGTGGTGGTGGTTGCTGTTGCGGTTCTTGTTTCACGACACGCGTAGGGCAGACATTAGCAAAATGATTCGGGTCACCACATGTGTAGCAAGCTCGTGCATGAACAGCGGGTGCAGGAGCTACTTGGTTGACCTGAGGAGCAAGAGGTTGAGCTGGTAGTGCAGGAAGAGCTTAAAGAGCTTGCTGGTGGGGGCCTGAGGGGCCGTGGGCGGTGAAGTGCCCATAGATGTTGCAGTTAGCACAGAAACGACAGTTGACCCCTGTTGGATGATGATAGGTACATGTAGGGCACAAAGGGTGAGTACCAGTGTACGCACGATTGGCAGGCGGTGCGTTGGTGACAACAACTTGACGATTCTGGTTGTTAGGCGGTGCGGAGACTGCGTTAAGTGGAGCTGCGGCGGTAGTCACATAGTTCTTATTGTTGTTGTTGTTCCTTCGCTTGCGACTTTGGCGTGAAGACCTTGAACCTTGAGATGCTGCATTGTCAGTACTGGGAGCTGCAGTAGCCTAGCTGAGACTTTTGGTCGAGGTTTTAAAAGCTCCAACCAAGACTCGTTGGTCGTTGATCTCAGCTGCGAGTTGGTAGGTTTCCTCGATAGTAGTGAGTCTCGCTGCCTGGACAAAATTAGTTACACTATCGGGAAGAGCCCGAATATACTTCTTGATGGTCTTATCAGGCGTGTCCACCTGACTATGAAAGATAATTCTTAACTGTTTAAAACGAGCAGTGAGACCATCGTTGTCACCTCCTTCTTTCTTGATGTGCCAGAATTCATTCTCCAGCTTCTGGACTTCGTGGGGAGGACAGAATTCCTTCATCATGAGCTCCTCCCATGAGAGGCCATAAGCAGCATCATTACCATGCCTGTTGCGCTTAGCGGCCCACCAATCTAGTGCCCTGGACCGGAAGACTCCAGTAGCATTCACAGTACGGAGATTTTCAGGACATCCGCTTTGACGAAAGGTGACTTCGATCGAGTCAAACCACTAAAACATTGCATTGGGTCCATCTTCGCCAGTAAAGTTTGCAGGACCGCAGGCTTTGAATTGTGAAGCTGAATAGAGTTCTAGGCGCTTCATTCTTTGATTCAACAGAAGATTTACTGCTAACCTCATTGATTTCACTGACAATTTGAGGTATGACCTTAGCCATTTCCTTGGCCACAAAAGAGGCGATTCACTTGTCCGCTTTGTTTCTCTGGACATTTCGGTGAGTGTGGGAGCCGAAAGAAGACATTGTCGAGTGTGAGTTCTGCTGCAGATATCATCCCAAAGGGATTAGACGAGATTTGATTATACCGGGTTTTGTTTGAAAGGTTTAGCATTTTAACCACCCTTTTATTATTATTATTATTATTATTATTATTATTATTATTATTATTATTATTATTATTATTATTATTATTATTATCACCCATGTAAAGCTCAGGAACACGTAGGCACGTATTCACATAAGCACGTATACACATAAGCACGTATGAGCACATAATTCATGTAAACACATATTTTTCACGTATTCACCTGCATATTTTGCACGTATTTACCTGTAACTACATCCTTTGGATCCCATAAATTGTGTTTAGCACGTGCGAGAGTTGCGAGAGATAAGGAGTAGCATAAGCGAGGAGTATAGCGTATCATAAGAGAAGAGTTAAGCGTATGAGGCTTCTTAGTTTGTTCGCGTTTAGTTAGCAGTTTAGATTAAGAAAGCTGTGCGAGTTGTGCGCGATAAGCGGAAAGCGAGAAATCGAAACCATACATTGTAAAAACATAATCATAGTAAAATCGATGACACTTAAAATCGGCGATTGCAGGCTAGAAATCAAAGGGAGTGCCTTGGGTGTTAGACATCGACCGCCTAAAGTGATTCGATTATCCCCAACGAGTTGAATACACGCTTTGGCCTAATAGACTGTGCTCTCACCGGAACATGGCGAACGACACTCATCCTTCTGGTTACTACGTGGCTCAAGTCATTGGAACAGTCGAGACCTTGGTGAGATTCAAAGTAGGGAGTGGAACTGGTCATTAAGATGCGGGTTTCACCCCTAACTTAACTGTGACAACTCAAGATTTCAAGGTCCTTTTCTGAGAACCACTTGTTTTATAATCCTGTCTGGATTACAATTGGTCTATGACATGTTATGTGTAATTGATTGACTGTATAGCTTAATGCTTATGAGTATTGGAAACTTAGTTTGGCATATATGGGTTTCGGCGAAACATATGGTTTTTGGGCTCGACGAAACAAGGACCGCTAACCCGACGAAAGTTAGAGTTTCATCACCCGTTGGTCACATGACAAAAAATGAAGTTTCGTCGCACAAGGCCCTTATTCGCCGAACATGGCCTTCGGCCCAGAACTGTTCACGGCCCACAGTTAGGTTTGGTCCGCAACTCATGAGCCCACACCATGTTATGAGTCTGCATATTTAAAGATTAGTGAGTTAGGGTTACAAAAGAAAAACCCTAGTGCATCTTGTCGACGATCAGCCCCCTTCGAAGCTTGTTGTGGCCATACACCTCTCTTCACTCTTCGGTTAGTATTATTATCATTCGCCTTAATTCTGTTGGAATGTGTTGATTGTATGCATGGATCGATGATATTGTTGATAAAAGGATAAGTGATTCAGATTTGCATGATGATAAATAACTATTGCTGATGTTGTTCGATTTGTGGGCATATGGGATAATAGGTATGACTTAGGGTTTGCTAGATTCGATGATTAATATTTCACATGATTTAGGTGTATTGTTGCCGTCAATAGTTTAGTATCACATGGGCCATTCAAATTGATGCATTCAATGTATGACTAAAGACCACTCACATAGATCTGATTGGGCCGCACCATAATAGCATGTGAATGTCTTATCTTTTAATCTTATTCTATGTGTGTTGGTTGATTTTGATGTATGCCTTTTTGTTAAGCAAACCAAGCCTTTAGTGGTCCAATGCATGTAAGGATAAGTGGTCTGACAACTTGATAACTTTGAATGAAAGTGGCGGCCATGTGTGTGCCTTGATCTAATCAAACTTGATGGGTATTCTAATAAAGTTGTCATTGGTGGTCTAGGGAATATTGAGTATAAGATAATGCTATGATAGTTATAGCGATTTTGTGAAACCAAAAGTATGATAGGTGCTTCTGTTTTGTTGAGTAGCATAGGATGGATTTGTAACTGTTAGTCCCACAAAACATATGTGAGTTTCGTCACAGTGCACATCAACGAAACATATAGGAGTTTCGCCGACAAGCATAACGACGAAACACATGAGTGTTTCGTCACACCTCACCCCAACGAAAGGTGTAACTTTCATCGCAAGGGGGTTTCGCCGCACAAGTTATTGAAATGAATAGTAGGTGTCTGTGAATGATTAAAGATGATAGATACTGGTGAGTACACGATCCATGTCACGTGTTTATGCTAATAAGAAACTTGGTTTAATTGGTTGATACAATAAACTCACCTGCTATGTTTTGTGCTACTTGTAATAAACACATGAGATGTGTACTCTTGTAATAGAAAGGTGTACTGGCTACTGTTATGCTATGAACTGTGAATTGGTGTATATGATGCGAACTGTGTGAAAACAAATATCTGTTTAATCGTGAAACTGATATTCATTGGTAACCATGTTAGGGTTGATTGATTAACTTGGAAACGGGTAACTAAACAAACCGAGCAAACCAAGGTGAGTTCACTGCTCTTTTTCCAAGCATGCATCCCAGGGAGGGATATCGGGTAACGTTCCGGGGAGGAATGTCAGGTTATTGGGATGTTTGTTATTGTACTCATTTCTATCATATAAGACCCCTTACATCTACCGATAGTTGTCGGGGAGGCAACGAGGTTATTAGTTGATAGCGCTATTAGGTTTGGCACCCTCACACCGTACCGGGGAGGACGGGCATGAACTAATTACCTTAACCACTTGACCAATGCTTTGATAGAGGCATTGGGGTTGGGCAAATACATCTTGTAGCCATTGCGGTAATCGAGTTGATAACAACATTGAATCAAATCAAATAGTTGAACTGTTTTATACATACATCTGGTAACTAAAGCGTTAACAAACTTTGAACTCACCAGCGTCGTCTGACACACTTGTCTGCATGCTTGCAGGTTTGTAGGTTTATATCATTGGGACTTGCTGTCTGGGATGCTGGAGTGGTCATGGGTCGAGATACATGGAATTTCAATACAAGCTTAATGGCTAACGAAACACTTAACAAATGAATAATGCTTCCGCTGTATACAATGAATGATATGTAACGTTTGTATCACTTTATGTTAATGAATGAAAGTTTTATTTAAATATATTTATGAGTTCAATGTGATTGGTGGCTTGGATCCTGGTACGTCACACGCGTCGTGGGGTTTCCACATGTAGTCTTTTGGGGGTGTGACATTAACAACTTCGTTCCTGAGTGTGGTTAGACAACCACGAGATCAAGATGGAGATTCTCGTCGAGATATGGATGTCACTCCTGAGTCAACGAAGATTCTCGTGCTAAGAGTAGAAATACGCGGGGTGAGTGATCTTATCGAGAGTTCTTGGTTTCCACACCTAATCTCGACCCAATCACTCGGTTGTGTTATGCGAGCGTTTTCAAGACGTGTGTATTGTGTTAGCCTTAGGAAAGGCGAAATGCGTTTAGAAATTAGGAAAGGTCTCCCCTTCGTACGAAGCTATAATGTGTGGGTTCGTACGAAGGTGTTATGCTGTAGGTTCGAATGAGAGTTTATCATGTCAGGTGGATTCGCACGAAGCCCCTGTTGGGTTCGTACGAAGCTGATCTGTTGGTACTTAGACTATATACTAGGTCAATTCGACACGACTCGACGTAATTCCCTATAGTTATGGCTCTGATACCAATCTGTCACACCCCAACCGGTGGCGGAAACATTGGGACGCGGCACTAGGCGAACCAGATTGCTCAAGAGAATCCATAACAACTATTAATTGACAATATTTAAAAGGTTCATTGTCCCGTACCAATAAAAAAATATTTCAAAAACAGTCATCACAGAGTTCACATCTCTTAAACAAAAACAAGTCCGACAACCTAGGTTTTATTGCGGGTTTCTAGACTTCCTAATCCATTGCAGTAAACAGACCATCAACCTGTCACATACGTTACAATAAAAGTCAATACATAAAGTAAAGTTGAGTACACAAGTTTGCATAGGTATAGTAATAAAAGTGTTTACGCATAACCAACACGTAACACGTAACGGGCGAAGCATGTAACTACCAACAATGATATAACCTAACCACGTGACTGCGATGTAGAGTATGCGCGACACATGTCCACCGAAGTAAACATGTGAAGTGAAGTAAAGGAATGTGATCCTTAGCAACCCCTGTTCACAACAGGTGCTGAGTCCAAACTATAGTACTATCGTTGCTAAAGGCTGTCTAGTTTAACACTGTGTAAGCATAGTAACAAGCATTCAACAAATCAAGTATAGCATACGGGAGCGGTTAGCGTTTATAAAGTGTTTGCGGTTTGTGTTATGTTTTGATATAGAACGTATGAAACACCCAAAAGTGCGTAAAATGAAAATGGGTTCAAGTATACTCACAGAGCGTGTACTAACCAAGAAACACGATCCTTAATGGATTGAAGGGAGCGCCGGATCAGCCTGCGTATGGGAACAGAAGCGTAAGTCCTCCAAAGTCCAGAAACGATCGAAAATCGGAGTGTCGGTGGGAAACAGAAGCTTCACATGAAGCTAGTGCCTTCGTACGAAGGTGGGTCTTTGCACACGTGGGACTTCCGTTGTCCAAAATCGAGTGTTTTCGCGTCTGTCTTAGGAAAATCAAGTGTTTATCCTTCCAACCTTAAGCTACTGATTAAACTTAAAGTCGGAGAGGTCTTTGATTACGTCATGGGTGAGAATCGGGCTGTTAGGTGTAAAACCGGTGCCTTCTACGAAGCCGGCTTTGCAAAGAAAAGTACAGTTCACAAACGTGGCTGTTTTTGGCATTTGGTGTTGTGTTTTCGCCTAAATCGGATGTATTTCCGAGTCCTTTCAAGCTGGTTTCGACATCAACTCATTCCACTTATTAAGTGAATGAGACACATGTCGTTTTTGGTCTAGTTTGGTGTAAAAATTCAAGTTTAAGAAAGTCTTGAAAGGTTTTTACTTAGATCTAGCACTTGGGGAGTGTGAAACCAACAGATTTCTAACCTGGGAAGCCGTAGCTAGTCCCAATGCACTCGATTAAGTGTAAATCAGTGATGAAAGAAGAAGTTTTGATGAAAAAGATGAAGAGTTTTTATAAAAACAACAATTTATGAAGAAAAGAAGAAGTTTAAGAGATGAAGTTTATAAGAAAAGGATGAAGTTCCAGATGAAAACATCAAGGTTTTGATAAAATCGAAGTGTTTCTTGTGGAAAATGGAAGTGGAAAATATTCTGTAATTGAATAAAACTGTTAAAACTTACTTGAAAAATGGTCGGACAACAATTCGGCAGCGTTTCGGTATGAAATCAGCAAGTGAGAATGAATAAGGAGGGGCTTGGGTATTTATAGAGGATGGGGGTTCGCACAGAAGGTCCGAGTTCGAACCAGCTGCCTTCGTACGAGGCTGCCTGGCTTCGTACGATGGGCCTGTTTTGTGCATAAAATCCCCGTTTTCGCGTGTAGGATGCTTGTGTAATACGTTTTGTTGCGTTAGTTAGTATTGGTACTTTAAGTATTTTAGCGTAGTACTGAGTTTCGGGTCGCGTTGCGTTTCAGTGTGATAAATCGAGTTGTGTATAACAACTCTCCTACAAACCATTAAAATACTCCTATACGTCCTAAAATACACCCTGTATATGAAAAATGGGCCTAATATTCCTTTATATTTACAAAAATCAAATAAAAACAAAAATATTAGGCTGTCGCAGGCCGCGACCCATATCACCGGGTCTGTCGCGGGGCGCGACGAAGTGACACCAGGCGACAACCTGGTCCGCCACGTGTCCAGGTACGTGGGGAGGCTACTAGGTTGAGTCGACAAGGCTAGATCCTAGCCTACAGTCCTCGCGGGCCGCGAAGGACTTGGCCAGGTTGGTCGCGGGGCGCGAGCCGCCATATGATCAGCCTAAAATGTGACATATGTGCTTGTAATCATTGTAAACAGTTCAGTTATAAATGAAATAAATTTATTTGATCCCAATATTTGTTTGTTTATGTTTGATGTTTTTCATGTTTTGATTTTATTCGATTTCAAACTCTATATCGCTTTCTGGAGAATTATACACAAACTGGTGCGTAAACTGTAGGATCGTTGATCTGACCCGAATGAGTCGTTCAGAGGAGTTTTACTCTGTTTCAGGTGCGGAAAATAAGAAACAAAGGTAGAAACAACTGATTCTTCACTTAAACAACTGATTGTATTGATATGACAGCGATTACAGTCAGTCTTCTCACCGGCAGCACCTCGGTATGGAATTCGTACAACTGTTGCTCTGATTTCGCTCAGGACCCCTATATATAGGGTCCTGATTTCGCTCTAAACCTCACAAAGACCACAGGAGCGAAATCACTAAGTGTGATTTCGGGCGAAACCCCTAACTCATACCCTATGAGCGAAATCAGCTTCTTTACACATATACATTCCTATTTTCTCGTAAAACGAGCCCTAATCTATACAATGCAATCTAAGACTCGATACAAGACGAAGTCGACAGATGTATGCACCAACAGACTCCTCCTCAGATGTTGACGAGTCGCTGAGTCTTAGATCATGCCATGTCTTCGCATCTTCAGTCTTGATCAGTCTCTGGGTTTCTCTCTTTCTCTATCTTCATCAACAGACTCCCCTTTAACAATGTGCTGGTATTTCTTTGTTCTTCAGCAACATTTGTATCAGGATCGTTGTCTGGCTTTCCATCCCACAGCTTTTCAGGATCGATCAGCTTGGCTATTCATGTTCCAAGTTCTTTGCCTGGCTTTAACTTTAACCACAGAATCGAAACTTGGCTCAAGCTCTTCTTACGATCAACAGCCTAGCTCATGCTTTGTCTACTCGGATGTCTTCAGACTCCCCCTCTCAATTTGTTGGGATCACAGTCTGGCTTGTTAAAATCACAGAATACTCAGGTATCGAAGCCTGGCTCTCATCTAACTCAGATCTCAGGATCGATTAACCTGGCTCAACTTGACTCCTGCACAATCTTAACCCAGGAGTAAATTTCCTAAATTTAACAATTTGAATATAAATGTATGCACCAACTCTGATTCCCCCTCAAAAATTACTATATGCATCAACAAAAGCATATGCACCAACAATAACTCTCCCTCAGATCATACTATACTCAATGATGAACCACTTGTTGATATAAAAACATATTTTGACGTTCAAAACACGCTCCCCCTCACAACAATGTCATCATGTTTAGCACTCGGAATTTTGAAAATCAGCTCTCCAACATCAGTTGTCGAAAATCTTTTTGACTTTTCAAAAGTTCATGCTAAAACACACACAAAATCTTTTTGGATTTTTCTGAAAGAAAGTAAATGACACTACTTGTAAAAGATCAACAGAATGCAGAAATAAAATATTTACAAACAATATTTTTGTGAGTTTGTGTAAGAGGATCATATCAGTTTTTGAGACATGTCACTAACACTGTTAAGCTGCATTACATTTTAAGTTCTAAACAATTTACCTAGATTGTCAGTATGTTGATCCACTTAAATTTCCACACAAAGTTCAATTGATCCGAGATACGATGTTAATGTTTTAAGCACTTGAACTTATCTGTGTGTCCCACTACTTGAATATACTCCCGTATCCAGATCCCAATATTCAATCTTACAGGTGAGTATACCACAGATGATATCTGTCAGGGGTTAGGTGCGAAACCGTGAGAGCTCAGGTCAGAACTTCCGTTCAGCAGAGAGATGACGGCTCGACTTTTGGTGTGTCCCCTTTAGAGGATCTTTTAATTACAACAGCAGTGACTATCAATTTTATTGTTTCATCAACATGCTGAGGGCGTAGCTATGTTCCAAGCTTTTGCAGAAAGCATTATCTGGGGACTAGGTCAGTACTTCCATACAACAGAAGTCCCGGGATAATACCCCAGATATCACTAAGCATAAAGACCTAGTATCTCAGAATAAGGGACCTTTCAAACAAGATTTCGGGGGTTACCTATATATCCAAGAAGTTGTTACCCACAAAATAATCAAGTTCGAATTTTAGGTTTATATCTCGTCACAATTTACTAAACGTGCAAAAATCTACTGACACATCCACAGTGAGATTATTTATCACATTTTATCTTTACATTTCTTTAGCATGTTGTGACAGCCCACTGGTGTACTATCATTTCCTCTTTTGGCAACAAAACTCATTTTTGATTTTATCATGTTTTTGGCTTTTTCAAATTTTCTAATGTTTTTGGATTTTCTGAAAATTTTCTACTCCCCCTAAAATGCAAACACATTAAAGAAAATTTGAAAACTATCTAGACTCTTGACCCAATTGTAAAACACAACTATACAAAAACTTGACAACTGACATCGAATTGCATCATATCTCCATCCACTTGGCATAAACAATCCGAGCTCCCCCTTTCAACAAACCATTTTCTCATTTAGATTTCAAAACACTTAAGTTTATTTTAATCAAAATGATTTTTCCGGAAAATGAGTTTGTCTTTACCACTTGTAAGTTTACCACTAGTTAAGTACGGGGATATGGTTCATCATCTTGTTAGTTTTATCATGTATAGTAAATCAAGTACAAATTAATGTCCCTGATTTACCATTTGCAGTCAAGTAACCTCTGTACCAATTGTAAGAATATCCAACATAATACCACTTGAAGGTACAACCACACAAATACCAACTGTAGGAATGTTATGTCTACACAAACCAATCAGGATGCCAATTCCTGCTTCGCACTTACCAACTGGAAGCTCCGGCGTAGTCCTTCAACCTGTAACATTTGAATACTTATCAAAAAATTTCATACAATCTTATAAAAAACATAAATGATGCCGATTCCTGATCCACGATATAAACTTGGGATCTCCGGCATAGTCCTAAGACTTCAAGGGAAACAAACTTCCATCCAAGTCTTCTCAGACTTGATAGCTTTCAATTCTTGCGTAGTAGGGTTATATGTTGCCTTTTTAGTTGCATAAAAATCCTTAACCCCCTTTGCTTTCCCATTCAACATTTTCCCAAATATTTTCTTAACACTCCCATTGAATGTTTTCTCGACATCAAACTTGGTTTTCTCATTGTAAAACTGATTCGGGATATCAATCTTTCCAACTTTCTGTTTAACCTCTTCAAATTTCAGTGATGGAAATTCATCATTATTCACTGAAATTTTTACTTCAACCTGTGGCTCTTCTGGCTTTGTGGAACCAGATTCATCGCCGACTTTCTCATTAGCCTTTTTAACAACCCACACTTGGTTGTTTTTTTCTTTCTTTTTGTAAAAATTCTTTTTAGAACACTCACCAACCTCATAAGTTGAATTTTCAAAAATTTTAAATTTTTCGGTTGGTGGTTCAATATCAACAACCTTTTCTTTCATTTTGTTAGAAACTCCCTGTTTTTTCTTGGCATTTTTCGGACAGTTCCATGCAATATGACCAGCTTCATTACACTTGTAATAGGTTCGAGTTTCCTTTGGACGAAACACTTCAATTCCATTCTTCTTCTTTTCAGCAAGAAACTCTTGATTTGACTGTCTCCAGAATGGTTTCTTCTGTTCCTCTTCTGCACTCCCACCTGAAACAAATTATGTTTTTGTTTTAGAATTTTTTCTATTTTTATGATTTTCTGGTGGAATAAAACCAAGTCCTTTCTTTTTGTAGCTACGATTTTGGTTTGGTTTCTTTTGAAAACCAAAACCAGAATTGTAACCTTTTTTCTTGTTTAAACGTTGTTGTACTCTTGAAGTGTATTTTTTAGGTTTTCCGGTAAGATTTAAATCTTTTATTTCAGAAATATTAATTTCTGTCATTTGGAAACCTTTTTGATCATATCAAAACGAACACTTCTTATTGGGAACTCTTTGTCAGAGTATAATTTGTCAGAATCATTTAAAGTGTATGCGACTTCAAATGTTTCATCATCCAAATTAGCTTTTGATAACAAAAACTCTTTACTGTAAGACCGTTTGACCGACGATTTTGAACTGTTGACTGACGAATTTGACCCTCCAGACTCAGACTTTGACTCAGACTCCTCATCAGTATCCAACACCTGATCAACCACCTTTTTGATTAACTCAGACTCATGATCAGTGTCAGACGAGGTGAACGTGACGTCAATGTTTTCCGGTAATTCATCAGTTGTGTCGGTTTTTTGCTTTATATTGACTGCTTTTTCAAGTTGCTCCTCGTTTGGTTTTCTAGGAGAATACCCTTCCCAAATTGGAGGCGGACACTTGTTATAGCTAACAGTCGGTTTCTTACCATTGTCTTTCCTTTTCTTCGGCTTCTCGTCTTGAAAAGCTTCCATACCTGCAACAGTTGGGTAAATACGATCAATGAGATAATCAGAACTAGAATAACTTTGTAATAGACATCTAATTCTCTCATTCTTGATCTTCTCTGTCTCCAACTCTTGCTTCCACTTAGCACTCTCTTCGATGTAAAAATTGATAGCTTTTTGCTTTGTCATCATAACTGCATTCATCATCGTTAATGCTTGTTCTCTTTCTGAATTTATCTTTTGAAGACCAGTTACTGTTTTGTTTAAGACATCATAAGATTCTTTAACATAGTTGAGGTTGAACAGCAACTGCTCTTTCTTCTTTTCATACTCAGCAATTATGTCATCTTTCGTTGCACATTCTTTGCATGCTTCCAAACATTTCATGCAAGGCTTGACAACTTCAACAATCTTCTCAACCTCGATTGTCTTCACCACTTCAACCACCTTTTATGTCTCAATCACCTTCTCAGTTTCAGCAATCTCATCAGCAACCCTTTTAAATTTCTCATTCTGAACAACACTTTCAGCTTTCACATCTTGTTGTTCTTTTGCAGCCCTTTTCTCCTTTAGTTTCTCCAAGCGATCTGCAAAATAGAAATGAAAACTTTCAGGAGAAAGATGAGATTTAGCAATGTTAATATGTTTCTCTTCTTCATCGTCACTACTGTCATCTGGAGATGACTGATCAAACTATACAGACTTTTCAGAAATAGCATCTGATAAACTAGAATCAGATGGTGTTTGATCAAAAGCAACTTCTTTTTCTGAAGTAACATCATTCTGCACACTCTCATCTGCACTCTGTGAACCTTCATCAGCACTTTCTGAACTTTCATTAGAACCAACAGACTCTTCATCCACACTCTTCACAGTCTCTCCAATAGACTTCATCCATGTGGCAAACATGTCTGGTTCTCTAACAATCTTGGCGATGAAAGCTTTGAAATCACCCTTTTCATCAACAAACATATCCCAGCTAAAGCCTTAGGGTAGCCTTTCATCATCTTGATCAACTAAACATGCTTTGCCTTCAGATGATATGTAGTTGGTCCAGTTGAAGTCTACCAAACATGCTCTCTTTGAATCCTCAATCTTCCTACCATGAGCCGTCTGTGATTCTTGTTGTTGACCAACCTGTTGATAAATGGCTTTCCGGTAATAGTCATCTTTTCCAAACGGATTCTGAGCACCACTAGCTTCCCTGTTCTTGCACTCTCGCTTGAAATGGCCTTTCCCCCTGCATCGAAAACAAGTAACTTTAGATTTATCAAAACCTAAAGTAGATACATGAGCATCGAGAAAGTCATTTCTCCCAGTAATAAGTTTGAACTTTTCTGCTCTTCTAAGAACACTTGCAAGACACCATTTAATATCCATCAGTTCCATCTCTTCGGCGTCTATTTGATCGTAATCCTCTTTGGTGAGCATAGGATTCCCGATCCGACCAGCAACTAGACCCTCATAAGATAACAACACAGAACCAAGTAGAGCCATGTGGTCTTTCGCAGTTTCCTTAGAAAAACTTTGACCCTCTGGAAGATTTAGAGCGATATTGCACTGGATTATATAACCATTTCTTGTTTTTGTGCTCTGAGAATGAAAACTGGTACTTGACTCTTTAGGATTGACACTCGAAAATGATGAGAATCCACTGCTGCTGTTTGAACCCTGATCAACTTTTTCTGTAGAATCCCCAGCACTAAAAGCAGTCTGGATTTTTGGACTTCTCTCAGCTTCTGGAACCGGAACACTACCTTTGTAGTACATCTTTACATCCTGTTGACCACTCGGACTGTTCATCCTAGCGATCTTCTGCTGTTCCAAGTCCTGACTCTCGATCTTTTCAATAAACTGAGAGATAGTTAACCCATCATAAACACCGGTATTCTTCAGAATCATCAAATACGTTCCCCATTCCTTCTGCGGTAACGCATCAGCCAGCTTGTCTACCCACTCTTCATGATCTTTTGTAATACTTAACATTGACATTGATCGCACTAGGTGGCAGTAGCGTTCGATCAGCTTCTTCGTATCCTCTCCCGGTAATCTACTGATCAAATAAAACTCTTTCTTGAGCAACGCCTTCTTGCTCTTTATCATGTTCTCACTACCTTCGAACTTAACACGAAGAGCATCCCAGATTGATTTTGCAGTCTTGTCATGTTGTAACAAAATGGAGATGTCTTCTTTGATGGCTTGTTGCAGTAAACTGATCATCATCTTCTCAGCTTTGTACATAAGCCGTTCTTGATCTGTAAACTCAGACAACTCTTTGAGGACCTGCAAATCTGTTCGAGGCAACACGTATTTCTTCAGTATACATTCCCATGATCTAAGATGGTTTGCCTGAACCCAGTTCTCGAATCTGTCTTTCCACCCGTAGTATTCTTCAATACTCATCAATTTCGGAGGCTTTTGGGTGGTTCCCGTCTCATTTTCCAAGTTCATGGCTTGGGCAATGGCAGCAGGAGCAGACGGTGTAGCAAAAGCGTTATAGAACTCGGTATCCATGATGAATTATCTCGTTTTTCAAAATCAGCAACTTTCGAGCGAAATTACAGTGTTCACAAAGACGAAATCACTGATATTGTTCACTGGAGCGAAATAAGATCAGTACTCTGGAGCGAAATTACATTCAAAATAGCCTGAGACGAAATCAGTATGTAGCTTAGAGCGAAATCCTGATGTATACAGCCAAGAGTGAAATTAGGTCAACCTTGGAGCGAATCTTAGAGTGACTTGGAGCGAAATCTCTAGCCAATATTTCCCAGGAGTGAAATCAATGTCTAATCAGGAGCGAAACCTCAGAATTTATACCCCAGGAGCGAAATCAGAATATTGCAATGAACGAAATCAGGATGTTAGGACAACTTGAAGCGAAATCAGAGAATGTCCATACAAGCGAAATCAACTCGAGGCCTAATTTTGTCCATTTTTAGTCCGAATTTAGATGTGAAACTTTCAGGGATTTGTCTATGTCCAATTGTCTATGATCTGTGAAATTTTGAGCGGATTTTGACTGGTAAATCTCGTTCTGATGAAGAAAGAAGGTGTAGAAGTAAGAAAACTTGATGAATTCCAGCTAATCTCTTCAGAACTCCTCCTGAGCTCTGATACCAATTGTAGGATCGTTGATCTGACCCGAATGAGTCGTTCAGAGGAGTTTTACTCTGTTTCAGGTGCGGAAAACAAGAAACAAAGGTAGAAACAGCTGATTCTTCACTTAAACAACTGATTGTATTGATATGACAGCGATTACAGTCAGTCTTCACACCGGCAGCACCTCGGTATGGAATTCGTACAACTGTTGCTCTGATTTCGCTCAGGACCCCTATATATAGGGTCCTGATTTCGCTCTAAACCTCACAAAGACCACATTAGTGAAATCATTAAGTGTGATTTCGGGCGAAACCCCTAACTCATACCTTATGAGCGAAATCAGCTTCCTTTACACATATACATTCCTATTTTCTCGTAAAACGAGCCCTAATCTATACAATGCAATCTAAGACTCGATACAAGACGAAGTCGACAGAAGTATGCACCAACATAAACATAATCAGTTTAACGCGACAAATAATCTAGAACGTCAATTTATGCTTAACATGCCTTAAATAACCTTTACATAACTTGGAAATAAGTTTTGAAGGCTTTGGTATGGCAAAATCAAGTCTGTTAGCTTACAGGGACTAAAATTGACAAACTACAAAAGTATGCCGATTTGAACTGTAACAAACATTCTGGAACATGATCATAAGTTAAACACACCCTAAATATCCTTTACATAGCATAGAAATAGGCTTTCAGGGGTTCGGTGTGCTAAAATAAACTTTATGCTCATTCAGGGACTAAAAGCGTCAAAAAGTGCATAAGTTTGCATTTTCGTGCATAACTTACGTTCTGAATACATCCGGACATCCAAAAATTTATGCAAGCATTAAAATATTTTATTTTAGTGTTTGGCATGAGAAAAATCCATTCGTCGCGCAATTTGGATCGTTTTTCGCGCTTATGCGCATTCCGTCGTAATTAAGCGAACATCGCGATCGTACGACCAAACGAACCGACATCCGGCATATTTTTGAGCATGTTTCATGTCCACAATGTTTAGGCATCATTTTAGGGCCTTAAAGTTGGCTTAACGGGCCTTAAACATGTCGGAAATGGCCTTAAAAGCATGCAGGGACTGAAACTGTCATTTGTGAAACTTGTTGCTGAACTGTGACACTCAGCCGGGGTGCGTAAGGATCCATGTGTGTCTTACGCGGGCCGCGAGGCCTCCCCAGACCTGCAAAACCAGTTTACCCAGCTGTTAACAGTTGTTACACTCACAAAAACCCAATGCAAATGGTATTTCTCAAACCATGGGCTGAATCTAGGGCTCTAATGGTTTTCCAAAACAAGGGGTACACATGGACGGTTGAGATTGAAGCACGTTTCTCGAGGAACGATCTTAACGGTTCTAGGAAAACTATAAATACCCCCACCCTTTTCACCCCCAACTCATTTGAATTCTGAGATTTTCTCTAAATTGGAGTGGTTATCCCTTCATACCTAAGAAATACTTGGAATTCAATCTTGCGGGGACCTTCTGTAAGTATTCATTCACGTTTTTCATTCGTTTTAGCGTTAAAGTCAAACTGCGTTTGACTTTCTGCATTGACCAGTTTATGGTCAATGCGAAGTTCGTTTGAACTTCATAACGTGAGCATAATCACGATGGTTATAGTCCCTAGTGACTATACCTACCGATTACCACGTTATCTAGGCTCAGTGACGAGTCGTAGTTTCGGCCAAAATGCGTTTTCTTGCGTATTTTGTAACCAAACTACTCTAGGGTATTAAAACCGTTTGTTTTAATACCAAACCTGTTTTCTAACTTTACTAAACATGTTCTAGCATGTTTAGCTCGTCGCTTTTAGATTTGTGCTTGTCTAGGGTCGTAAGGTAAGCGATCTAAACAATCGCTTATACTTTCGAACCCGACCCATTTGGTCGATCATTAGGATCCGACCAAACACGTTAGGTGACCATAGTTGTATAGGGAATAACCTTCTGAGGTTATACCTTATGGTCACGTCGTTTAAATAGTTGTATGATAAGTAGTTCTTATGCCTTAGGTAAATTACCAAAATACCCTTTTTGCGCTAAAATTCATTTTAAGCCAATGTAACATAATTTTTGGTATCTAAACTGATTTAACAACAATATTAAACATGTTGAGGCATATCTTACTTGTCATAGGGCTAGTTAGGCGTTCCAAACGCGTTTTACGCGAACGACGCGTTAAAGTGGCATAAGCTACCTAAATGGGTCGTAACGGGTCAAAAGCACTTAGGATAGGTTTCATTTTAGTATATAGGCTTTGTTAAACCATATTACATAAGTTCCCACACTTATTTGGTTTACAAACCCTCGTACTACCCAATCCTCCGATTAGGTCCGTTTATTAATGTAGATACCTATATTAGGTGCCATTTGAATCCGTGATCTTCTAGCTTGCTTGGTGGATACCTAAAGTCTATTGAACAATTTCAAGTGAGTACATAGTACCCCTCTTTTACTGTTTTTCAAACATTTTGGGGTGAAACACATGTGCCTACTTGTTACTTTTGTGCTTTCCATGTTTTCACATCTTATGCTTGCTATGTTCATTAGTACACTTATAGTACATGATTTCATTATGTTTTGCGACGTGTGCTTACTTGACATGCTAGCACATTGTTTTACATTACATTTCTTTTGCTATGTATGTTCATTTAACATGCTAGCACATTGATTTACATTACTTTTCTACTTTGTATGTTTACTTAGCATACTTAGTACATTGTTTTCACATAACTTGTTTACATTTGGTATAACATTTGGTTTGTTTAACGGTTCTTTGTTACATTCATTAACACCGATTATGCCGCTCGGTAGTAAGTAGTGGTACCATAGGACTTGACAAATCCCGTTCCTGACATCCTAGGTTTGTTTGGGTGTAAGGAAATGACTGAATCCGAAAACATTTTACTTTGATAACCTTTACTCTAAGGTTATCCTGCTGTCTCAAGGCTTGGATGTATGCGTTAACTTACCACATTAATGTTTGTATCAATAAAACATGCATTCATTTTACAAAGCATAACTTTTGATTTATTTCAAATACTTGCTTTGTTCATTTTTACTTATGGTTTAAGTAGTCTCATTTTTACTTACCATACATAACTTTTGTTTACACATTACATGACCTACACTTAACTTGGGTTATACTATGACATTTGACTATTGGTTTAAACAAGAATGATTACATTGTTGGTTGGTTTGGGTGACTTGAATAACGAGGCATGTGTAATATGATACAAGCATGGTGGATACGCCGCTGGTACTTCCTATTATAAGTGCTTGTATGATATTACATATTGTAGCGTTATTTAAGCCATTCAGTTCAAACATATTACTTTTACAACACATTTTCACTTAAACATTGTTTTACAAATAACTTGGTTTATACAAACTCTTTTTACTTGGTTACTCTTTTAACCATACGTTTTTCTTTTACATATACTTATCATTTGATTTTGCTATCGTTTTTCAAAAAAAATTATAAAAGAAAAACACTCAACAAGGTTCATGACTGATTTTTATTAAACATTTTCTTTAAACTCAAGTCATGAATCCTATTTTCACAAAACCTATGTATCTCACAGGCATTTTTATGCTGACGTACCTATTTTCACATGTGTTTTCAGGTGTTGTTGCTTAGGATGATCATGACACGCTAGGGTGGACCTGTGCCTTAGAGACTTAAATTGAAGATAGACTTAGTTTAATATTGTGATATACTTTTGTTTCTTTTTATTTTAAGACAATGTGACTAGCTGGTTCTTGTTTTGAAACAATGTATTCCACCCTTGGGTGATGAATAAAATATTATTTTAATGACCATGGTTGTGGAACAATAATTCTGTTACAACACTCCCTGACGTTTCCGCCACGATTTGATGTTTTACGTGGTAGGGGTGTGAAAGAAGAGTTGGTATCAGAGCCAATGGTTATAGGGAATTAGGGGGTTATTAGTAATGCTTTGACCTAGACTATAACTTTTCTAGGAACCCAACACAAGTTAGCTTGTGTTTAGATCTTAAAACATGTACTTCACCTATCCTTAGGTGATTACCAAAACAAGAACCCAGTTTTCTAAAACGATTTTTGAAAAACAATCTTCTGTTTTTAAATAATTTCTTATATGGTTTTGAACCCCTTTTGATTTTTCAATTTGATTTTGAAACTTTATCATTTGTTTTTGAATGATCCTTTTGGGCCTTGTGCCTTCCAAGTTTTCAAAATCTCGTCAAAGTTTTGGGTTCTAAATAGTGTGAACACGTGCAAACTGGAAGGGTGGATGCCTGTACCCTGGGTTTTCTGTCTAAGGCTAGAGTGTTCGTACAAATCCACATAATCGGACCAGTCACTCTTACCTGGGAACTCTTGGGGTGAGTGTTCACTTATAGGCGAGCATGTCTTCGCTAAGCACTATTTTTGGACCCATTTACTTTGATTTGTCACTGTGTGTCGTTTGTTTGCTTTGTGATACAGACAAATGACCACCATCCTTGCTTTGTTGATTTTGTTTCCTCTCGTTCTTTTCATCTAATCATCTCACCATTTTCCTCTCATGTTTCCTCTTTTTAGCATGCCTCCTCGACGTGAAAACCCGTTAACAAATGCCGAAATGGCAGATATTCTGGCACAGCACATGGCTGCCGCACTTCCAAACATTATAGCTCAAGTGAACCAAGCCAACAACAATCAGAACGCTCCTTGTAACTTCAAGAGCTTCAATTCGGCTAAACCACTCAAGTTCAGTGGTACTGAGGGGGCAACTGGGCTCCTTCAATGGTTTGAGAGCATTGAGAGTACATTCCTTTACGTTCTGTGTCCAGAGAACCGGAAGGTTGAGTTTGCTTCTAGTGTTTTTCAGAAGAGGGCTTTGACATGGTGGAACGGGGTTATGAGAGATCGTGGTGCTGAAGTTGCTTTAGCACAAACATGGGCTGAACTGAGAACTCTTATGATGAGGGAGTTTTGTCCTCGTCATGAGCTGCGAGCGTTGGAGAGGGAGTTTGATGATTTAAAACAAGAAAGTGGTGAGCACAGGGCATATACTGACAGGTATGAGAAGTTAAGCTTACTTTGCCCAACAATGGTTACCCCACTTGATAAGGCTATCGAGAGATACATCGATGGTCTACCTGACCCCGTGCAAGACATCGTTACTGGTAGTAATCCTACCACTGTCCGTCAGGCAATCGAGTTAGCTGCGACATTGACTGAATCGCAGATTCGAAAGGGTAAGTTGCACAGGAAGGGTGACAAGAAGGGTAAGAAGCAGGAGTCTGACAAGAAGGATAGCAAGAAAGGTAAAAACAAGAAGGGAAATGATGCGGGTTCCTCAAAGGGGTCTAGGAAGCGGAAGGCTTCCCAAAATTTTGTCGTTACTACACAGGCAAATCAGCCTGCGCAACCGCTTGCCAAGAAACCATACTTTGGCAATGCACCTTTGTGCAATAAGTGTAACGGCCATCATCAACCACACCACCGGTGCCGTCAATGCACTAACTGTGGAAGACATGGTCATCTTGCTGCTACATGCCACATTCCTGTTAATCAGAATCGGGTAGCTCAGAACCCGGCTCAACAAGTTGCTCAGCCTCTTGCTCAGCAACAAGGTCAAGCTGCACGACCTCACTACCCACCAGGTTCTTGTTATAACTGTGGGGATCTAACCCACTACCATAACCAGTGTCCAAGATTGGTAAATGTGAACCTGGTTCAGGCTCAGGCTCGAGGACGAGCTTTCAACATGAATGCACAAGAGGCACAAGCAGACAATGATGTGGTGAACGGTACGTTCTTTGTTAATAATCAACCTGCATGTGTTCTTTTTGATTCAGGGGCCGATAAGAGTTTTGTGTCGTTATCTTTTGAGCCTTTGCTTCGCGTGTCTAGAACGAAACTAGGTAAGCCTTTGACAGTCGAAGTTGCGAGTGGTGAACCCGTTGTTCTTGATTTTGTTCTTCGCAACTGCCAGTTGAACCTTAACGACCATCTTTTTCCTATTGACCTCACACTTATGCAACTTGGGAGCTTCGACATTATTGTGGGTATGGATTGATTAGCCAAGCATCGCACAGAGGTAGTTTGTTTTGAGAAGATCGTCCGTGTGCCGCTTTCGTCAAGTAAGATACTACATGTTCGTGGTGAGAAACCTGCTAGTGGCCTCAAGCTTATGTCTTGTTTTCAAGCTCGGAAGTATCTGCGAAAGAACTATGTGGCCTTCTTGGCACATGTTACAGCAGATAAAGGCAAAGGTAAGTCTATTCAAGATATCCCTGTCGTTCGAGATTATCCGGAGCTGTTTCCTGAAGAGTTACCTGGTCTACCTCCAGCATGCCAAGTCGAGTTCCGTATTGACCTCGTACCTGGTGCAAATCCTATTGCCAGAGCTCCATATCGTCTTGCACCGTCTGAGATGCAAGAGTTTTCTAAGCAGCTTCAGGAGCTTTCTGACAAAGGTTTTATTCGTCCTAGCTTTTCACCTTGGGGTGCTCCCGTTCTTTTTGTCAAGAAGAAGGATGGATCCTTCAGAATGTGTGTCGATTATCGTGAGCTGAACAAGCTTACCATCAAGAATTGATATCCCCTACCCCACATTGATGATCTCTTTGACCAGTTACAGGGTGCTACTTGCTTTTCGAAGATCGATCTTCGTTCTGGATATCATCAACTTCGTGTACATGAAGAGGATATTCCCAAGACAACATTCCGCACTCGATATGGGCATTATGAGTTCACAGTCATGCCATTCGGTTTGACCAATGCTCTTGCTGTGTTTATGGACTTAATGAATAGGGTCTGCAAGCCTTATTTGGATTACAGGGTGCTACTTGCTTTTCGAAGATCGATCTTCGTTCTGGATATCATCAACTTCGTGTACATGAAGAGGATATTCCCAAGACAGCATTCCGCACTCGATATGGGCATTATGAGTTCACAGTCATGCCATTCGGTTTGACCAATGCTCTTGCTGTGTTTATGGACTTAATGAATAGGGTCTGCAAGCCTTATTTGGATAAGTTCATCATCGTTTTTATTGATGACATCTTGATTTATTCTAAGACGCGAGCTGATCATGAGCAACATCTGCGTCTTGCTCTGGAACTCCTAAAGAAAGAGCAACTTTTTGCCAAATTCTCCAAGTGTGAATTTTGGCTTAAGGAAGTTCAATTTTTGGGACATATTGTCAACGAACAAGGTATTCATGTAGATCCCTCCAAGATCAGTGCGATTAAGGAATGGGATACACCTACTACTCCTACTGAGGTTCGTTCTTTTCTTGGTCTTGTGGGTTATTACCGCCGCTTCATCGAGAACTTCTCAAAGATTGCAGTTCCTCTAACTACTCTAACTCAGAAGAATAAACCCTTTGAATGGGGTTATAAGCAAGAGGAAGCATTTCAGACCTTGAAGCAGAAGCTTTGTGATGCACCTATTCTGACCCTGCCTGAGGGCAATGATGATTTCGTCGTTTACTGTGATGCATCGAAATTGGGCCTTGGCTGTGTTCTAATGCAAAGGAATAAAGTCATAGCCTACGCATCAAGGCAATTGAAGGTGCATGAGAGAAACTACACCACTCATGATCTTGAGTTGGGTGCAGTTGACTTCGCTCTCAAGATCTGGAGACATTATTTGTACGGCACAAAATGCGTGGTTTTCACTGACCACAAGAGTCTTCAGCATATCTTCAATCAGAAAGAACTCAACATGAGGCAAAGGTGTTGGGTCGAACTCCTAAACGACTATGATTGCGAAATTCGCTACCATCCTGGTAAAGCGAATGTCGTGGCTGACGCATTGAGTCGTAAGGAACGTACTATGCTTCATTGTGTTCATGTTCAATCTGCTAATCAAGCACGATCTGATATCCAAGCTCGCATTTCCTAGGCTCAACATACTTGTGTTTCACAAGATTTTATGGGTGAGGAATTACCCTATCACATTAAGCCTGATCTTGTTCTGAAGGAAGATGGATCGTATTATTTCATGGACTGTTTGTGGGTCCCAAGCCAAAATGATCTTCGCACTTTACTTATGGATGAAGCCCAAAAGACTCGTTATTCTATTCATCCTGGCTCAGACAAGATGTATAAGGATCTTCGTACTCAATATTGGTGGCCTGGTATGAAGAAAGACATTGCCTTATACGTTTCAAAATGCCTTACTTGCCTTAAGGTTAAGGCTGAACACCAACATCCTTATGGTCTTTTGGAGCAACCAGAGATTCCAGTTTGGAAATGGGAAAACATCGCTATGGATCTCGTTACTAAACTTCCGTGCACAAAGAAAGGTCATGATGCCATCTGGGTAGTTGTTGATCGTCTTACTAAATCAGCGCATTTCTTGCCAATCCGTGAGGATTTTTCTGCTGAAAGACTGGCCAAAATCTACATGGATTAAATTGTATCTCGACATGGTGTTCCCTTGAACATTATTTCTAATAGAGATGCTCGCTTCTCTTCTCGCTTTTGGAGAACCATGCAATTTGCTATGGGGACCCAACTAAATCTGAGCACAGCTTATCATCCACAAACAGATGGCCAAACTGAAAGAACAATCCAGACTTTGGAGTATATGCTTAGAGCTTGTGTGATCGACTTTGGTGGTAGTTGGGATTCGCATCTTCCATTGATTGAATTCTCCTACAACAACAGTTATCACTCCAGCATCAACATGGCTCCTTTCGAGGCTCTCTATGGTCGAAAATGTCGTTCACCAGTCTTCTGGAATGAGATAGGTGAGGCTCAGCTTACTGGACCTGACCTCATTCTAAAGACAACTGACAAGTTTAAGAAAGTTCGTGATAACCTACAGACAGCTCGAAGCCGTCAAAAGAGTTACGCGGACCGACGACGCAAGCCCTTGGAATTCCAAGTCGGTGATCGTGTATTACTTAAGGTCTCACCTTGGAAAGGTGTGATCAGATTTGGAAAGACAGGATACGTTGGACCATTCAAGATCGTCGAAAGAATCGGTAAGGTAGCCTACAGACTTGAATTACCTCCCGAACTTGGAAATGTTCATCCAACTTTCCACGTATCCAATCTCAAGAAGTGTCTAGCTGATGAGAACCTCCACATACCACTTGACAAAATCCGTGTTGATAAAACACTACATTTTGTTGAGAAACCTGTGGAAATTATGGATCGTGAAGTCAAATGGCTTAAACGCAAGCGCATTCCTTTGGTTAAAGTTCGCTGGGAATCTAAACGTGGACCTGAGTTTACTTGGGAACGTGAAGATCAAATGAAGGCGAAGTATCCACATCTTTTCCCACGAGTTTCCTCTAAACAAATTTCGGGACGAAATTTCCACATGTAGGGGAGACTGTAACATCTGTGCTTGTAATCATTGTAAACAGTTCAGTTATCAATGAAATAAAGTTATTTGATCCCAATATTTGTTTGTTTATGTTTGATGTTTTTCATGTTTTGATTTTATTCGATTTCAAACTCTATATCGCTTTCTAGAGAATATACGCAAACCGGTGCGTAAACGTAATCAGTTTAACGCGAAAAATACTCCGGAACGTCAATTTATCCTTAACATACCTTAAATAACCTTTACATCACTTGGAAATAAGTTTTGAAGGCTTTGGTATGGCAAAATCAAGTCTATTCGCTTACAAGGACTAAAATTGACAAACTACGAAAGTATGCCGATTTGAACTGTAAAAAACATTCCGGAACATGATCATAAGTTAAACACACCCTAAATATCCTTTACATAGCTTAGAAATAGGCTTTGAGGGGTTCAGTGTGCTAAAATAAACTTTATGCTCATTCGGGGACTAAAAGCGTCAAAAAGTGCATAAGTTTGCATTTTCGCGCATAACTTACGTTCTGAATACATCCGGACATCCAAAAATTTATGCAAGCATTAAAATATTTTATTTTAGTGTTTGGCATGAGAAAAATCCATTCGTCGCGCAATTTGGATCGTTTTTTGCGCTTATGCGCATTCCGTCGTAATTAAGCGAACATCGCGATCGTACGACCAAACGAACCGACATCCGGCTTATTTTTGAGCATGTTTCATGTCTACAATGTTTAGGCCTCATTTTAGGTCCTTAAAGTTGGCTTAACGGGCCTTAAACATGTCGGAAATGGCCTTAAAAGCATGCAGGGACTGAAACTGTCATTTGTGAAATTTGTTGCTGAACTGTGACACTCAGGCGGGGCGCGTAAGGATCCATGTGTGTCTTACGCGGGCCGCGAGGCCTCCCCAGATCTGCAAAACCAGTTTACCCAGCTGTTAACAGCTGTTACACTCACAAAAACCCAATGCAAATGGTATTTCTCAAACCATGGGCTGAATCTAGGGGCTCTAATGATTTTCCAAAACAAGGGGTACACATGGACGGTTGAGATTAAAGCACGTTTCTCGAGGAACGATCTTAACGGTTAAAGGAAAACTATAAATACCCCCACACTTTTCACCCCCAACACACTTGAATTCTGAGATTTTCTCTAAATTGGAGTGGTTATCCCTTCATACCTGAGAAATACTTAGAATTCAATCTTGCGGGGACCTTCTGTAAGTATTCTTTCGCGTTTTTCATTCGTTTTAGCGTTAAAGTCAAACTGCGTTTGACTTTCTGCATTGACCAGTTTATGGTCAACGCGAAGTTCGTTTGAACTTCATAACGTGAGCGTAATCACGATGGTTATAGTCCCTAGTGACTATACCTACCAATTACCATGTTATCTAGGCTCAGTGACGAGTCGTAGTTTCGGCCAAAATGCGTTTTCTTGCGTATTTTGTAACTAAACTACTCTAGGGTATTAAAACCGTTTGTTTTAATACCAAACCTGTTTTCTAACTTTACTAAACATGTTCTAGCATGTTTAGCTCGTCGCTTTTAGATTTGTGCTTGTCTAGGGTCGTAAGGTAAGCGATCTAAACAATCGCTTATACTTTCGAACCCGACCCATTTGGTCGATCATTAGGATCCGACCAAACACGTTAGGTGACCATAGTTGTATAGGGAATAACCTTCTGAGGTTATACCTTATGGTCACGTCGTTTAAATAGTTGTATGATAAGTAGTTCTTATGCCTTAGGTAAATTACCAAAATACCCTTTTTGCGCTAAAATTCATTTTAATCCTATGTAACATAATTTTTGGTATCTAAACTGATTTAACAACAATATTAAACATGTTGAGGCATATCTTACTTGTCATAGGTCTAGTTAGGCGTTCCAAACGCGTTTTACGCGAACGACGCGTTAAAGTGGCATAAGCTACCTAAACGGGTCGTAACGGGTCAAAAGCACTTAGGATAGGTTTCATTTTAGTATATAGGCTTTGTTAAACCATATTACATAAGTTCCCACACTTATTTGGTTTACAAACCCTCGTACTACCCAATCCTCCGATTAGGTCCGTTTATTAATGTAGATACCTATATTAGGTGCCGTTTGAATCCGTGATCTTCTAGCTTGCTTGGTGGATACCTAAAGTCTATTGAACAATTTCAAGTGAGTACATAGTTGTAACAACCAATATTTTCCTGGTATGTTTCATCATATAGTCTAGTTACCGTTTTGCTTATACACCTGTCTGATTTAATAAAACGCCTTAAATTTTTTTGGACAACATAAGTTTCGAAATGGCTAAAATATTAATGTAGGAATTAATTTATAAGTCAAATGAGTTCTTAAATTCTTTCATCACAATTAACCATAATAAAAGGGCCATTAAAATAGTTATGTCATATGAGTTAGTTTACTAGTTTTTTTTTAGCGGAGAAAAAAAAAATATCTTGACGTTATCTTTAACATGTTAATTTGGAGCAAATGGTGCCCTAGAATTATTATTGTTATATAATAGGGAAATTGGCCTGTAATAATTCCACCTAGACCTTATTGGCCATTAATAATCCCACCTCAGAATATTCCCTCCACCAGTCCCACCTTTCACCTATTTTTCCTACAATGGTCCCTCGTTAAAAAAACTTAACGGAGTTAAGCTTTTTTCCAAATTACAAACAGATTTTTTAGGGCTTTTGATTAGAACGACAATACGAGTCCATTGATGTAAAAGTTGCCTCGAAACGGTGCTCCAAACGATGAAAACGGCGCTTCAATTCGGGTGTTTAAATTTCCAATTAACCAAAATCAAATCACTTGGAGCACCATTTCGAAGTAAGTTGTACATCAATGGATTTTAACTCCGTTAAGTTTTTTTAACGGGGGACCATTGTAGGAAAAATAGGTGAAAGGTGGGACTGGTGGGGGGAATATTCTGAGGTGGGATTATTAATGGCCAATAAGGTCTAGATGGGATTATTACAGGCCAATTCCCCTATATAATATACACTTTGAATTTTCAAGGGTAGCAAAGATATCCATCAAAGGACTCTCATAAATCTTTGCATGAACTCATTAACTTTTACCTTTCAAATGCCAAGAAATCAGTTGTTAGAACACTATTAAAATACATCAAAAGGTATAGAAAAAGAATTATTTTAGTCGTAACTTACTATCATTAAGAATGATGTAGTATGATCTATTCAATTCTAACTTAAATTATACTATGATAATTCTTATATATTTAAGGTGTCTAAAATTAACTTGGTATAATATTTTACAACTTCAAACACGAAAGCCCATATCCATATTTTCTTTATATCACTTTTAATGTATATCATTGCTTAGTAATAAACTACCTTGGGTGAAATTATAAAGCATAACTAAGAATTCAACAACTTCAATGAACAAAAAAAAAGCCTTATCACAGTGAATAACAAAAAAAAATAGATATTCAGCTAAATAAACTGAATGGATGATTCTTTGACATTTCTTTTCCACAACGCTTTATCTTCCCTCTTTCCAACTTCATTCCCGCTGATTTTTCGATGATTTAAATTCCGTTTCGCGTTTCCTTTATCACCGTTTTACCCCACACAAATCCACGTCGACAGTCTCACCACCACAACACGTTTTCGTACATCTTCTCTCGTTCATTGGAGTAACTAAGAACCCACCGGAGATGTGAAACGTCACCGGGAAAGCATAACAAGTCCACTTTGTTCGGTATATTTCTTATCTACCGTTTTGTCGTTAATAACCATCGAAACATTCTGAGGATCCCGCACAACTCAAGGAACTCTCCCTTGCTCACTGGAAGTCGTCGAACATACGACCGGAGAAGACATGTACTCGCCGGAACTCGTGAAATCACGTCGGAGCTATAACATCTGTCGGAGCACCTTATCGACAAGTGTTTCGGTATACTTTCTTTAGTTCATATCATGTTTTGGCCTCTTATTTCTATAACCATGATGAACCATGGATGGTTTTTTTTAGCAAACCAATTGAAACAATTCCCTCTCTGTCGTTCGACTGTGTTTGGTTTCAACTTTGAAGACAAACTGTTAAAAGTGTTCTTTTTTTAAACAAAAAGCTGAAACAAAAACATAAGATATTTCAAATATGTTGATGTCCTTTTCTTATTAAGGAAGATGATAACATGAGATGTAACACCCCCAAAATACCACCTGCGGAAACCCCGCGAGGCGTGTTACACATCAGAGTCTGAGCCACCAATCACATTGAACCAATAGTAAATACTTGAATAAAACATGTTATTAATAGCCAAGATTAAATGTCAAACTCAATATTAATTCCCAAGAGTTATGTAGCGGAAGCATATGATAAGTCGTTTAGTAATTGTTCCAAATAAACTTAAAACCAGTGTATCAATTATAAATAATCCAGCAGCTTCGATCCATGACCACTCCAGCACGCCCAGATAGCAAGTCCATGTTCCAAAGTTAACGACCTACAAGCATGCAAACAAGTGTGTCAGACTACGCTGGTGAGTTCAAGGTTTTGTTAACGTATTGAGTTACCAGATGTATGTTAATGCGATTCAATGTTGCGTTACGATGTTGCTCATGTTAGATACCCTAGGGAGTGTGCCCATGTGTATCCGGGGAGTGGGTACCCCTTGTTTGCTATGTTGCCATCGTTAGATACCCTAGGGAGTGTGCCCATATGTATCCGAGGAGTGTGCCTCTAACAACCATAGCCCTATCCAGATAATTAGTTCACGCCCGTCCTTACGGCCCGGTGTGAGGTTTCCCACCTAATAGCGCTATCAACTAATTACCCCCATTGCCCTCCAGGCAATAACCAAAACCGATTAAGTTGTTTACCCAATGTTTCCCTTCCAAATGTTTACCAGTTGTCCCAAACCACCGGGACGCATGCTTGAGAAAATGCAATGAACTCACCTTGGTTTGCTCGGCAGATTATACCAAAGTTACTTGACTTTAAAGTGATCAAACACGTCCTAACAGGATTATCATACAAGTCAGGTTTGGTTCAGGTAAAGCACGTATGTTTCACACAAAGTTAACACGTTACAAACACGTATAGGTCATGGCAACACTTTAACAATAAAACAATGTGCGATTAGATAAGCCCACTGGTAATCGGCCCAAATAGATAAACGGCCCAAACACATACGGCCCAAAATGAAATTGTATAAGTTGTGCGATTCGCTGGATTTGTGCGATCGGACAGGCCCAGCCCAACAACCCATCCGGCCCAACTGTTAGGTAAAACATGTGACTTGTGCGATCCGTCAGCCTTGTGCGACTGGACCAGCTTGTGCGATCCGGCAACATTGTGCGACTGGACACTTGGGCTGTCCGGCCCGAATCAGTTTGTGCGTTTGGGATTGGGATTGGGCTTAAGGCCCAACAGTGAAGCTAACTTGCTAGCCTTGTGCGATCAGAGGATCTTGTGCGTAGTGATCAGCTTGTGCGATCGGGTATGATCCGATCTTGTGCGATCGGAAGCCTTGTACGAATGGCTCCCTTGTGCGAATGGGCCTCTTGTGCGACCAAGAGACCTTGTACGGTTGGACTTATGTGAATCCGATTTTATGCCAAGCAGTTATGTTGTTTCCGTAATTCGAGCAATATTGTTACAATCACAATTAACTCGGTTGACCAAAATAACCGTTTCCTTAGTTACAAATTTTCAATTAACACAATATCAACAAATCAATTAGTAATATATAGATCAAACAGGGCAAGTTTAAGCTATCTCATAAGAACCCTAATCCAATCATATGAACAATATTCTCATGAACAACCATCTATCCGTTTATATGGACATGTAACTGTGAAATCAACATAACCCCATGCACATACTTGAGCCAACTATCATGAACAACATTATCGCAATTCAAATTTAAATAACATCACAGTAGTTTAACAAGCATCATCAAATTGGTTCTTGGTTATTCTCATGCAAAACCAATTATACAAGATTATCACAAACTAGGTTTACAACATCAATCATATATCATCTAACACTAACCGAATGAAAGCAAGTGATCCAAACCACGAACAGGAAGGTCTTCGGGATGGAGGATCCGGTTGCCGCAAGTTGAGCGAGAAGGAGAGAAAAGCTAGGGTTTTTGGTGTGTGATAGTGTTTGTAACAAAATGAGATTACTAATCCCCAACATGGATGTTTACACGGTTTAGAGGGGTGGGCCGGCCCTTACATGGGCTGCCCTAGTGTTCGATTACAAGGTGTGGCCCAAAGGGCTTATGCGGTTCAGTTTATGTGTGTGTTGTGCGATCGGTTTGTATTGTGCGTTTAAGCCAATATATACATACATTCATCACATTACACAAAACACAAAATCATAACGTCACATCAATCGTAATAGTTCACATCAGCACATAACGTTACACAGAAGTGGGTTCGAATTACGAGTTGTCATAGTATCCCCAACTAAAAGGAAATTTCGTCCCGAAATTTGGTATGCACTCACTGAGGAAGCTAGGTAAGTTAAAGCTAGGTAAGTTACATCGTTTACTGGTTTTCCTGGGGTGTCACATCCTCCCCAACTTGAATGGGAATTTCGTCCCGAAATTCGCTAGTTGCATCAACACTAGACTCACTGGGTTTTGACTGGTCTTCGGGGAACAAATGTGGATACTTAAGTTTCATCTGGTCCTCGCGTTCCCATGTGAACTCTGGACCACGTTTTGAGTTCCAACGAACTCTCACAATCGGTATACGGCTGTGTTTACGAACTTTAACATCCCGATCCATAATCTCAATTGGTTCTTCGACAAACTGCAATTTGTCGTCTATCTTCAGCTCTTGAAATGGTACAACTAATGTTTCATCAACCAAACACTTCTTTAATTGTGATACGTGAAATACATCATGGACATTACCCAGCTCAGCAGGTAATTCCAACCTGTAGGCCACCTTTCCAATTCGTTCCAGAATTTTGAATGGTCCTACATAGCGAGGGTTTAGTTTGCCGCGTTTCCCAAAACGCACCACACCCTTCCAGGGTGAAACCTTTAACATAACGCGATCATTAACTTCGAATTCCAACGGTTTACTACGCTTGTCAGCGTAGCTCCTCTGGCGGTCACGAGCTGCGGCCATACGGTTTCGGATCTGCACAATGCTTTCTGATGCCTCGAGAACAAACTCATGTCCTGTGATCTGACTATCACCCACCTCATGCCAACAGAGAGGTGAACGACATTTTCGTCCGTACAGTGCTTCGAACGGAGCTGCCTTAATACTTGAATGGTAGCTGTTGTTGTAGGAGAATTCTATCAATGGTAGGTGCTTCTCCCATCCTTTTCCAAAGTCGAGTACGCATGCCCGAAGCATATCTTCAAGTGTTTGGATGGTGCGCTCGCTTTGACCATCCGTCTGTGGGTGATAAGCGGTACTCATGTCGAGTTGGGAACCAATCGATTTATGCATTGACTGCCATAACTCTGAAGTGAAACGCGGATCACGGTCTGAAATGATAGAAGTTGGCACCCCATGCCTAGAAACCACTTCCTTAAGGTAGATTGCTGCCAATTGAGAAAACTTGTCTGTTTCCTTGATTGCTAAGAAGTGTGCTGATTTCGTGAGGCGATCAACAATCACCCAGATAGTGTCATTCCCAGCCTGAGTTCTGGGTAACCCTGTCACAAAATCCATAGCGATCTGTTCCCACTTCCAGGTGGGTATTTCTGGTTGCTGCAGTAGACCTGAGGGCTTTTGATGCTCTGCTTTGACTTTAGCACAAGTCAAACATTTGCTGACGTAGGTTGCTATATGAGCCTTCATGCTGGGCCACCAGTAGGTAGTTTTCAGATCGTGGTACATCTTATCTGATCCCGGATGTACAGAGTAGCGTGACTTATGTGCCTCTTCCATTACAAGTTCTCGTAAATTGCCAAAGAGTGGGACCCAAATGCGTCCAGTTACGTAGTAAGCACCGTCTCCCTTCCGTTCTAGTCGTTGCCTCGAGCCGCGTAAAGCTTCAGCTCGAACGTTCTCTGGTTTCAACGCTTCTAACTGAGCGTCTCGTATCTGGGAGGGGAGGTTGGACTGAATCGTGAGTTGCAATGCTCGCACACGCCTAGGTGCATTATTCTTTCTGCTGAGGGCGTCAGCTACAACGTTCGCCTTGCCCGGATGATACTTGATGGCACATTCATAATCGTTCAATAACTCCACCCATCGTCGTTGTCGCATATTCAACTCTTTCTGATCGAAGATGTGCTGAAGACTCCTATGGTCGGTGTCGTGTAGTTCTTCTCGTGAATCTTCAACTGTCGCGAGGCATAGGCTATCACCTTCTCGCGTTGCATCAACACGCAACCGAGACCTTGAATTGATGCGTCACAATATACCACAAAATCTTCGGTGCCCTCTGGTAAAGACAAGATCGGTGCACTGCAAAGTTTCTGCTTTAGCAACTAGAAGGCCTCTTCCTGTTTCGTTCCCCAAGAGTACGTTGTGTTCTTCTGTGTCAGCGAGGTGAGTGGTTGCGCGATTTTCGAGAAATCTTTAATGAACCTTCGATAATACCCTGCGAGACCAAGAAATTGTCGCACCTCAGACGGAGTCTTTGGTGCCGCCCAATTCTTAACTGCATCCACCTTCGCAGGATCCACATAACATGCCCAAGGAAGTGCACTTCTCGAATCCAAAAGTCGCACTTAGAAAATTTCGCATAAAACTGCTCCCTTCTCAAGAGTTCCAAGATGAGACGTAGGTGACGCTCGTGATCTTCCTTGTTGTTGGAGTAGACTAAGATGTCGTCAATAAACACTATAACAAACTCGTCGAGATATGGCTTGCATACGCGGTTCATGAGATCCATGAAAACCGCTGGTGCATTGGTCAATCCAAACGGCATGACCAAAAACTCATAGTGTCCGTAGCGCGTTCGAAAGGCTGTCTTGGGAACATCCTCTTCCCTAACCCTTACCTGGTGATAACCCGACCTTAAGTCGATCTTTGAATAGAAACTTGACCCTTGCAACTGGTCGAACAAGTCGTCGATGCGTGGTAACGGATAGCGGTTCTTAATGGTCACCTTGTTGAGTTCTCGATAGTCGATACACATACGGAATGGCCCGTCTTTCTTCTTTACGAACAGAACTGGGGCTCCCCAAGGCGAAGAACTGGGTCGAATGAAACCCCTATCCAACAACTCCTGCAATTGATTGGACAGTTCCTGTAACTCTCCAGGTGCTAACCGGTAAGGAGCTCGAGCAATTGGAGCCGCTCCTGGTGCAAGATCAATCTGAAATTCTACTTGACGGTGAGGAGGTAACCCTGGTAGCTCTTCTGGGAATACATCAGCGAATTCCCGCACCACTGGTAGATCCTCGATCTTACCTTCCTCAGACTGAGCGTTGGTAACTAACGCTAACAGTGCAGGATACCCCTTTTGTAGATACTGTTGTGCACGCATGGCCGTGATAATCCCAGCCATCGTCCCACTACGATGCCCTTGGACTAACAGTGACTCTCCATCAGGGAGAGGAATACGCACAATCTTCTCCTTACACAGAATTTCTGCTTGGTGCTTAGACAACCAATCCATGCCTACCACTATGTCAAAACTACCGAGCGTAACGGGAAGGAGGTCAATGTCAAACACCTGACCCACGAGATCTAGTTTGCATCCAAAAAGGACATTTGAGGCTTCTATCGTCTTACCATCTGCTAGTTCTACTACTTGTTTAACCTCTAAGGGTGTTGGGGTTATCCCTAATCGTTGACTAAACTCTAGGGACACGTAACTCCAATCGGCACTCGAGTCAAATAATACAGAAGCAATACGATTGTTAACAGGAAACGTACCAGTTACAACGTTGCCGTCATTCCTGGCATCCCCTGCTCCAAGCTGAAACACTCTGCCCCGAGCACCATTACCCCCGTTGTTGCCGTTGTTGTTGTTGTTTCCAGCATTGTTGTTATTCGGGCGGTTGTTGTCGTTGGCGTTCTGGTTTAACTGAGGGCAATCCCGCTTAAAGTGACCCTCGTCACCACACTGATAGCACCCCTTCCTGAAACCCTGATTCTGCTGGGGTGGTTGTCCCTGTTGTCTCTGATTCGGCTGGTTTTGTTGCTGCTGGTGTTTAGGCTGTGGGGCCCTACAATCCCTGGCCTCATGGCCCGCCTTACCACACCTGTCACACTTCCGATTACACGACCCGAAATGATGGTAGCCACACTTGTTACATCGTGGCTTCTTCCCTGCATACGAACCCTGGCTGTGGCCACTTCCCTGGCCTTGATTGACAGAAGACGACTGGCTGATGTTGCGGTTGCTGTTGTCTGGCCTTTTCTGAGTCTGGCCAGCACTGGATGCTTTGTCATAATCACTCCACTTCCGCTTGTTATCATTAGCGGACGTAGTGGCAGTGGGGGTAGCAGTAGCAGTGGCCGAAATACGCGGGGGTAACGAATCGCTTTCCACCTCTTGATCCACAATCTTGTGAGTCAGACGAACGATCTGTGTCAAATCATTGAGATGGGCTGCAGTGACCAAACTCTTCACACGCGGAGGAAACCCTTTGATGAATAACTCAATCCTCCGGGACATAGGCCGGGACAAGTTTGGGCACATGTTGGCCAGTTCATACGATCGCTTCACATACGCTTCGACTTCAGATCCAACCATCTTCAAGTCGTAGTATTCGTTTTCCAACTTCTGGACCTTGTCCCGAGGACAGTACTCCTCCCTGATCAGTTCTTTAAAGTCTTCCCAAGTTGTGGCATTCGCTGCCTCGATGCCCAACAACTGTACTTGGGCGTTCCACCATGTTAGGGCACCATCAGCCAAGGTACCCGCAGCATATTTCACCCTGTCCCCAGCGGGACAGTTACAGATAGCAAACACGGACTCTGCTTTCTCGAACCATCTCAGAAGTCCCACAGCCCCTTCAGTTCCGGTGAAGGTCTGTGGCTTACAGTCCATAAACATTTTGAATGTGCACGCAGGCTGGTTAGGTTGTGGTTGCGCTTGCTGACCTAAATAACGGGAGGAAACACATTATAGGAATGAAAAGACGTGTATGTGGTATAAGAGTAAAGAGTACTTGGTACATTCCGTACCAGCTTGATAGGCTGCTAGAGCCTCAGCCACGCGGGTATTGATTAGGTCAGTCAACTCAGCCTGAGTCATGTTGATGTTGCCACGTCCGTGTCCTCGTCCACTCATGATTCTATATATGGAGAGGAACCGATTCAGGAAATCGAAACGAGATGGAAATCAAGTATCATGCTCGTATCTACGTACTATCAAGTTTACACATAGTAAGGCAGAACCCTTCTCACGCTCGATAAGCCTCACTGGGACTTGCATGCACCCCGCGTTATTATTAAGTGTGCACCCATAATAATAAGGCGATTTGCATGTTCATCTCAGAGCCTCTTAGCTTGCGCTCGAAGTTTCCCCCGTTCAAATAACACAACAGACGGTATTACAGGTCTATGATCTACATGAGTCGAAGAGTAGTGTCACACTATCAAGTCACTATGGTGTTAGATGTTTCAGTTGATATACGTTGTGAGTGTGTGACTGCTAAGCAAGTAATGTATAAAGTGAGAGAGACGAACCTTGCAATCTGGAGCTGAGTGTCATGATCGATTTTCGAAGTTGTTCGGTTATAGTCTGGTTTTACAAAACGTTTTAAAACCTAGTTCACTATAACCAGTGGCTCTGATACCAAACTGTAACACCCCCAAAATACCACCTGCGGAAACCCCGCGAGGCGTGTTACACATCAGAGTCTGAGCCACCAATCACATTGAACCAATAGTAAATACTTGAATAAAACATGTTATTAATAGCCAAGATTAAATGTCAAACTCAATATTAATTCTCAAGAGTTATGTAGCGGAAGCATATGATAAGTCGTTTAGTAATTGTTCCAAATAAACTTAAAACCAGTGTATCAATTATAAATAATCCAGCAGCTTCGATCCATGACCACTCCAGCACGCCCAGATAGCAAGTCCATGTTCCAAAGTTAACGACCTACAAGCATGCAAACAAGTGTGTCAGACTACGCTGGTGAGTTCAAGGTTTTGTTAACGTATTGAGTTACCAGATGTATGTTAATGCGATTCAATGTTGCGTTACGATGTTGCTCATGTTAGATACCCTAGGGAGTGTGCCCATGTGTATCCGGGGAGTGGGTACCCCTTGTTTGCTATGTTGCCATCGTTAGATACCCTAGGGAGTGTGCCCATATGTATCCGAGGAGTGTGCCTCTAACAACCATAGCCCTATCCAGATAATTAGTTCACGCCCGTCCTTACGGCCCGGTGTGAGGTTTCCCACCTAATAGCGCTATCAACTAATTACCCCCATTGCCCTCCAGGCAATAACCAAAACCGATTAAGTTGTTTACCCAATGTTTCCCTTCCAAATGTTTACCAGTTGTCCCAAACCACCGGGACGCATGCTTGAGAAAATGCAATGAACTCACCTTGGTTTGCTCGGCAGATTATACCAAAGTTACTTGACTTTAAAGTGATCAAACACGTCCTAACAGGATTATCATACAAGTCAGGTTTGGTTCAGGTAAAGCACGTATGTTTCACACAAAGTTAACACGTTACAAACACGTATAGGTCATGGCAACACTTTAACAATAAAACAATGTGCGATTAGATAAGCCCACTGGTAATCGGCCCAAATAGATAAACGGCCCAAACACATACGGCCCAAAATGAAATTGTATAAGTTGTGCGATTCGCTGGATTTGTGCGATCGGACAGGCCCAGCCCAACAACCCATCCGGCCCAACTGTTAGGTAAAACATGTGACTTGTGCGATCCGTCAGCCTTGTGCGACTGGACCAGCTTGTGCGATCCGGCAACATTGTGCGACTGGACACTTGGGCTGTCCGGCCCGAATCAGTTTGTGCGTTTGGGATTGGGATTGGGCTTAAGGCCCAACAGTGAAGCTAACTTGCTAGCCTTGTGCGATCAGAGGATCTTGTGCGTAGTGATCAGCTTGTGCGATCGGGTATGATCCGATCTTGTGCGATCGGAAGCCTTGTACGAATGGCTCCCTTGTGCGAATGGGCCTCTTGTGCGACCAAGAGACCTTGTACGGTTGGACTTATGTGAATCCGATTTTATGCCAAGCAGTTATGTTGTTTCCGTAATTCGAGCAATATTGTTACAATCACAATTAACTCGGTTGACCAAAATAACCGTTTCCTTAGTTACAAATTTTCAATTAACACAATATCAACAAATCAATTAGTAATATATAGATCAAACAGGGCAAGTTTAAGCTATCTCATAAGAACCCTAATCCAATCATATGAACAATATTCTCATGAACAACCATCTATCCGTTTATATGGACATGTAACTGTGAAATCAACATAACCCCATGCACATACTTGAGCCAACTATCATGAACAACATTATCGCAATTCAAATTTAAATAACATCACAGTAGTTTAACAAGCATCATCAAATTGGTTCTTGGTTATTCTCATGCAAAACCAATTATACAAGATTATCACAAACTAGGTTTACAACATCAATCATATATCATCTAACACTAACCGAATGAAAGCAAGTGATCCAAACCACGAACAGGAAGGTCTTCGGGATGGAGGATCCGGTTGCCGCAAGTTGAGCGAGAAGGAGAGAAAAGCTAGGGTTTTTGGTGTGTGATAGTGTTTGTAACAAAATGAGATTACTAATCCCCAACATGGATGTTTACACGGTTTAGAGGGGTGGGCCGGCCCTTACATGGGCTGCCCTAGTGTTCGATTACAAGGTGTGGCCCAAAGGGCTTATGCGGTTCAGTTTATGTGTGTGTTGTGCGATCGGTTTGTATTGTGCGTTTAAGCCAATATATACATACATTCATCACATTACACAAAACACAAAATCATAACGTCACATCAATCGTAATAGTTCACATCAGCACATAACGTTACACAGAAGTGGGTTCGAATTACGAGTTGTCATAGTATCCCCAACTAAAAGGAAATTTCGTCCCGAAATTTGGTATGCACTCACTGAGGAAGCTAGGTAAGTTAAAGCTAGGTAAGTTACATCGTTTACTGGTTTTCCTGGGGTGTCACATCCTCCCCAACTTGAATGGGAATTTCGTCCCGAAATTCGCTAGTTGCATCAACACTAGACTCACTGGGTTTTGACTGGTCTTCGGGGAACAAATGTGGATACTTAAGTTTCATCTGGTCCTCGCGTTCCCATGTGAACTCTGGACCACGTTTTGAGTTCCAACGAACTCTCACAATCGGTATACGGCTGTGTTTACGAACTTTAACATCCCGATCCATAATCTCAATTGGTTCTTCGACAAACTGCAATTTGTCGTCTATCTTCAGCTCTTGAAATGGTACAACTAATGTTTCATCAACCAAACACTTCTTTAATTGTGATACATGAAATACATCATGGACATTACCCAGCTCAGCAGGTAATTCCAACCTGTAGGCCACCTTTCCAATTCGTTCCAGAATTTTGAATGGTCCTACATAGCGAGGGTTTAGTTTGCCGCGTTTCCCAAAACGCACCACACCCTTCCAGGGTGAAACCTTTAACATAACGCGATCATTAACTTCGAATTCCAACGGTTTACTACGCTTGTCAGCGTAGCTCCTCTGGCGGTCACGAGCTGCGGCCATACGGTTTCGGATCTGCACAATGCTTTCTGATGCCTCGAGAACAAACTCATGTCCTGTGATCTGACTATCACCCACCTCATGCCAACAGAGAGGTGAACGACATTTTCGTCCGTACAGTGCTTCGAACGGAGCTGCCTTAATACTTGAATGGTAGCTGTTGTTGTAGGAGAATTCTATCAATGGTAGGTGCTTCTCCCATCCTTTTCCAAAGTCGAGTACGCATGCCCGAAGCATATCTTCAAGTGTTTGGATGGTGCGCTCGCTTTGACCATCCGTCTGTGGGTGATAAGCGGTACTCATGTCGAGTTGGGAACCAAACGATTTATGCATTGACTGCCATAACTCTGAAGTGAAACGCGGATCACGGTCTGAAATGATAGAAGTTGGCACCCCATGCCTAGAAACCACTTCCTTAAGGTAAATTGCTGCCAATTGAGAAAACTTGTCTGTTTCCTTGATTGCTAAGAAGTGTGCTGATTTCGTGAGGCGATCAACAATCACCCAGATAGTGTCATTCCCAGCCTGAGTTCTGGGTAACCCTGTCACAAAATCCATAGCGATCTGTTCCCACTTCCAGGTGGGTATTTCTGGTTGCTGCAGTAGACCTGAGGGCTTTTGATGCTCTGCTTTGACTTTAGCACAAGTCAAACATTTGCTGACGTAGGTTGCTATATGAGCCTTCATGCTGGGCCACCAGTAGGTAGTTTTCAGATCGTGGTACATCTTATCTGATCCCGGATGTACAGAGTAGCGTGACTTATGTGCCTCTTCCATTACAAGTTCTCGTAAATTGCCAAAGAGTGGGACCCAAATGCGTCCAGTTACGTAGTAAGCACCGTCTCCCTTCCGTTCTAGTCGTTGCCTCGAGCCGCGTAAAGCTTCAGCTCGAACGTTCTCTGGTTTCAACGCTTCTAACTGAGCGTCTCGTATCTGGGAGGGGAGGTTGGACTGAATCGTGAGTTGCAATGCTCGCACACGCCTAGGTGCATTATTCTTTCTGCTGAGGGCGTCAGCTACAACGTTCGCCTTGCCCGGATGATACTTGATGGCACATTCATAATCGTTCAATAACTCCACCCATCGTCGTTGTCGCATATTCAACTCTTTCTGATCGAAGATGTGCTGAAGACTCCTATGGTCGGTGTCGTGTAGTTCTTCTCGTGAATCTTCAACTGTCGCGAGGCATAGGCTATCACCTTCTCGCGTTGCATCAACACGCAACCGAGACCTTGAATTGATGCGTCACAATATACCACAAAATCTTCGGTGCCCTCTGGTAAAGACAAGATCGGTGCACTGCAAAGTTTCTGCTTTAGCAACTAGAAGGCCTCTTCCTGTTTCGTTCCCCAAGAGTACGTTGTGTTCTTCTGTGTCAGCGAGGTGAGTGGTTGCGCGATTTTCGAGAATCTTTAATGAACCTTCGATAATACCCTGCGAGACCAAGAAATTGTCGCACCTCAGACGGAGTCTTTGGTGCCGCCCAATTCTTAACTGCATCCACCTTCGCAGGATCCACATAACATGCCCAAGGAAGTGCACTTCTCGAATCCAAAAGTCGCACTTAGAAAATTTCGCATAAAACTGCTCCCTTCTCAAGAGTTCCAAGATGAGACGTAGGTGACGCTCGTGATCTTCCTTGTTCTTGGAGTAGACTAAGATGTCGTCAATAAACACTATAACAAACTCGTCGAGATATGGCTTGCATACGCGGTTCATGAGATCCATGAAAACCGCTGGTGCATTGGTCAATCCAAACGGCATGACCAAAAACTCATAGTGTCCGTAGCGCGTTCGAAAGGCTGTCTTGGGAACATCCTCTTCCCTAACCCTTACCTGGTGATAACCCGACCTTAAGTCGATCTTTGAATAGAAACTTGACCCTTGCAACTGGTCGAACAAGTCGTCGATGCGTGGTAACGGATAGCGGTTCTTAATGGTCACCTTGTTGAGTTCTCGATAGTCGATACACATACGGAATGGCCCGTCTTTCTTCTTTACGAACAGAACTGGGGCTCCCCAAGGCGAAGAACTGGGTCGAATGAAACCCCTATCCAACAACTCCTGCAATTGATTGGACAGTTCCTGTAACTCTCCAGGTGCTAACCGGTAAGGAGCTCGAGCAATTGGAGCCGCTCCTGGTGCAAGATCAATCTGAAATTCTACTTGACGGTGAGGAGGTAACCCTGGTAGCTCTTCTGGGAATACATCAGCGAATTCCCGCACCACTGGTAGATCCTCGATCTTACCTTCCTCAGACTGAGCGTTGGTAACTAACGCTAACAGTGCAGGATACCCCTTTTGTAGATACTGTTGTGCACGCATGGCCGTGATAATCCCAGCCATCGTCCCACTACGATGCCCTTGGACTAACAGTGACTCTCCATCAGGGAGAGGAATACGCACAATCTTCTCCTTACACAGAATTTCTGCTTGGTGCTTAGACAACCAATCCATGCCTACCACTATGTCAAAACTACCGAGCGTAACGGGAAGGAGGTCAATGTCAAACACCTGACCCACGAGATCTAGTTTGCATCCAAAAAGGACATTTGAGGCTTCTATCATCTTACCATCTGCTAGTTCTACTACTTGTTTAACCTCTAAGGGTGTTGGGGTTATCCCTAATCGTTGACTAAACTCTAAGGACACGTAACTCCAATCGGCACTCGAGTCAAATAATACAGAAGCAATACGATTGTTAACAGGAAACGTACCAGTTACAACGTTGCCGTCATTCCTGGCATCCCCTGCTCCAAGCTGAAACACTCTGCCCCGAGCACCATTACCCCCGTTGTTGCCGTTGTTGTTGTTGTTTCCAGCATTGTTGTTATTCGGGCGGTTGTTGTCGTTGGCGTTCTGGTTTAACTGAGGGCAATCCCGCTTAAAGTGACCCTCGTCACCACACTGATAGCACCCCTTCCTGAAACCCTGATTCTGCTGGGGTGGTTGTCCCTGTTGTCTCTGATTCGGCTGGTTTTGTTGCTGCTGGTGTTTAGGCTGTGGGGCCCTACAATCCCTGGCCTCATGGCCCGCCTTACCACACCTGTCACACTTCCGATTACACGACCCGAAATGATGGTAGCCACACTTGTTACATCGTGGCTTCTTCCCTGCATACGAACCCTGGCTGTGGCCACTTCCCTGGCCTTGATTGACAGAAGACGACTGGCTGATGTTGCGGTTGCTGTTGTCTGGCCTTTTCTGAGTCTGGCCAGCACTGGATGCTTTGTCATAATCACTCCACTTCCGCTTGTTATCATTAGCGGACGTAGTGGCAGTGGGGGTAGCAGTAGCAGTGGCCGAAATACGCGGGGGTAACGAATCGCTTTCCACCTCTTGATCCACAATCTTGTGAGTCAGACGAACGATCTGTGTCAAATCATTGAGATGGGCTGCAGTGACCAAACTCTTCACACGCGGAGGAAACCCTTTGATGAATAACTCAATCCTCCGGGACATAGGCCGGGACAAGTTTGGGCACATGTTGGCCAGTTCATACGATCGCTTCACATACGCTTCGACTTCAGATCCAACCATCTTCAAGTCGTAGTATTCGTTTTCCAACTTCTGGACCTCGTCCCGAGGACAGTACTCCTCCCTGATCAGTTCTTTAAAGTCTTCCCAAGTTGTGGCATTCGCTGCCTCGATGCCCAACAACTGTACTTGGGCGTTCCACCATGTTAGGGCACCATCAGCCAAGGTACCCGCAGCATATTTCACCCTGTCCCCAGCGGGATAGTTACAGATAGCAAACACGGACTCTGCTTTCTCGAACCATCTCAGAAGTCCCACAGCCCCTTCAGTTCCGGTGAAGGTCTGTGGCTTACAGTCCATAAACATTTTGAATGTGCACGCAGGCTGGTTAGGTTGTGGTTGCGCTTGCTGACCTAAATAACGGGAGGAAACACATTATAGGAATGAAAAGACGTGTATGTGGTATAAGAGTAAAGAGTACTTGGTACATTCCGTACCAGCTTGATAGGCTGCTAGAGCCTCAGCCACGCGGGTATTGATTAGGTCAGTCAACTCAGCCTGAGTCATGTTGATGTTGCCACGTCCGTGTCCTCGTCCACTCATGATTCTATATATGGAGAGGAACCGATTCAGGAAATCGAAACGAGATGGAAATCAAGTATCATGCTCGTATCTACGTACTATCAAGTTTACACATAGTAAGGCAGAACCCTTCTCACGCTCGATAAGCCTCACTGGGACTTGCATGCACCCCGCGTTATTATTAAGTGTGCACCCATAATAATAAGGCGATTTGCATGTTCATCTCAGAGCCTCTTAGCTTGCGCTCGAAGTTTCCCCCGTTCAAATAACACAACAGACGGTATTACAGGTCTATGATCTACATGAGTCGAAGAGTAGTGTCACACTATCAAGTCACTATGGTGTTAGATGTTTCAGTTGATATACGTTGTGAGTGTGTGACTGCTAAGCAAGTAATGTATAAAGTGAGAGAGACGAACCTTGCAATCTGGAGCTGAGTGTCATGATCGATTTTCGAAGTTGTTCGGTTATAGTCTGGTTTTACAAAACGTTTTAAAACCTAGTTCACTATAACCAGTGGCTCTGATACCAAACTGTAACACCCCCAAAATACCACCTGCGGAAACCCCGCGAGGCGTGTTACACATCAGAGTCTGAGCCACCAATCACATTGAACCAATAGTAAATACTTGAATAAAACATGTTATTAATAGCCAAGATTAAATGTCAAACTCAATATTAATTCCCAAGAGTTATGTAGCGGAAGCATATGATAAGTCGTTTAGTAATTGTTCCAAATAAACTTAAAACCAGTGTATCAATTATAAATAATCCAGCAGCTTCGATCCATGACCACTCCAGCACGCCCAGATAGCAAGTCCATGTTCCAAAGTTAACGACCTACAAGCATGCAAACAAGTGTGTCAGACTACGCTGGTGAGTTCAAGGTTTTGTTAACGTATTGAGTTACCAGATGTATGTTAATGCGATTCAATGTTGCGTTACGATGTTGCTCATGTTAGATACCCTAGGGAGTGTGCCCATGTGTATCCGGGGAGTGGGTACCCCTTGTTTGCTATGTTGCCATCGTTAGATACCCTAGGGAGTGTGCCCATATGTATCCGAGGAGTGTGCCTCTAACAACCATAGCCCTATCCAGATAATTAGTTCACGCCCGTCCTTACGGCCCGGTGTGAGGTTTCCCACCTAATAGCGCTATCAACTAATTACCCCCATTGCCCTCCAGGCAATAACCAAAACCGATTAAGTTGTTTACCCAATGTTTCCCTTCCAAATGTTTACCAGTTGTCCCAAACCACCGGGACGCATGCTTGAGAAAATGCAATGAACTCACCTTGGTTTGCTCGGCAGATTATACCAAAGTTACTTGACTTTAAAGTGATCAAACACGTCCTAACAGGATTATCATACAAGTCAGGTTTGGTTCAGGTAAAGCACGTATGTTTCACACAAAGTTAACACGTTACAAACACGTATAGGTCATGGCAACACTTTAACAATAAAACAATGTGCGATTAGATAAGCCCACTGGTAATCGGCCCAAATAGATAAACGGCCCAAACACATACGGCCCAAAATGAAATTGTATAAGTTGTGCGATTCGCTGGATTTGTGCGATCGGACAGGCCCAGCCCAACAACCCATCCGGCCCAACTGTTAGGTAAAACATGTGACTTGTGCGATCCGTCAGCCTTGTGCGACTGGACCAGCTTGTGCGATCCGGCAACATTGTGCGACTGGACACTTGGGCTGTCCGGCCCGAATCAGTTTGTGCGTTTGGGATTGGGATTGGGCTTAAGGCCCAACAGTGAAGCTAACTTGCTAGCCTTGTGCGATCAGAGGATCTTGTGCGTAGTGATCAGCTTGTGCGATCGGGTATGATCCGATCTTGTGCGATCGGAAGCCTTGTACGAATGGCTCCCTTGTGCGAATGGGCCTCTTGTGCGACCAAGAGACCTTGTACGGTTGGACTTATGTGAATCCGATTTTATGCCAAGCAGTTATGTTGTTTCCATAATTCGAGCAATATTGTTACAATCACAATTAACTCGGTTGACCAAAATAACCGTTTCCTTAGTTACAAATTTTCAATTAACACAATATCAACAAATCAATTAGTAATATATAGATCAAACAGGGCAAGTTTAAGCTATCTCATAAGAACCCTAATCCAATCATATGAACAATATTCTCATGAACAACCATCTATCCGTTTATATGGACATGTAACTGTGAAATCAACATAACCCCATGCACATACTTGAGCCAACTATCATGAACAACATTATCACAATTCAAATTTAAATAACATCACAATAGTTTAACAAGCATCATCAAATTGGTTCTTGGTTATTCTCATGCAAAACCAGTTATACAAGATTATCACAAACTGGGTTTACAACATCAATCATATATCATCTAACACTAACCGAATGAAAGCAAGTGATCCAAACCACGAACAGGAAGGTCTTCGGGATGGAGGATCCGGTTGCCGCAAGTTGAGCGAGAAGGAGAGAAAAGCTAGGGTTTTTGGTGTGTGATAGTGTTTGTAACAAAATGAGATTACTAATCCCCAACATGGATGTTTACACGGTTTAGAGGGGTGGGCCGGCCCTTACATGGGCTGCCCTAGTGTTCGATTACAAGGTGTGGCCCAAAGGGCTTATGCGGTTCAGTTTATGTGTGTGTTGTGCGATCGGTTTGTATTGTGCGTTTAAGCCAATATATACATACATTCATCACATTACACAAAACACAAAATCATAACGGCACATCAATCGTAATAGTTCACATCAGCACATAACGTTACACAGAAGTGGGTTCGAATTACGAGTTGTCATAGTATCCCCAACTAAAAGGAAATTTCGTCCCGAAATTTGGTACGCACTCACTGAGGAAGCTAGGTAAGTTAAAGCTAGGTAAGTTACATCGTTTGCTGGTTTTCCTGGGGTGTCACATGAGATGTTGAAAATAGTCTACTGATGATGTTTTTGAAAGTTGTTGGTATCTTTTTTTTTACTGTATTATGAATCAAATGAGATATCAAGCTTTGATAAAATATAATATACGAATTATAAATTTGTAATCATAAATATTATAATTGATTAATTTATGAATAACAACTTTTAGTAATCACCTCTTATGTGTTTTTTCACATTTAGGATAATCGCTCTTGTTCGTCTTTTGGAATTCCCAACTTTTATTCGTGCGTTATTTTACAAGGATTCGCAAACGCAACCACCGTGAGTATACTCGATCCCTTTTTGTTTTAAACACTTTTGGGATGCAACATGTATTCTATATCAAAAACACTTGACACTTGAAACTTATTTGAAACATACTCTATCCATTTAAACATGAAACTTGTGATACTTGAGACTTTTATGCTATGTGAACGTTTAATCCCTGTGTGTAGTTCCGCCTTAACAATGGTAGCGCTATAGGGGTAATGCACCTCCCCGTTAGTCTTTGGGGTATTGTTAGGATGAGACATATAACCTCCTGTTAAACTTTGGGAAAGGCACTTAACGCATTGGAAACTTGGGCTATCACTTGGACTGCGTTAGCTAGCATGGTGAAACTTGTTATATGTTTTCGTGTTGGATATGAGCAAACCTTAAACTTTTATTATATTATGAATCAAACTTGTATACTCGCCAACATGTTTTTGTTGATGTTATTTTAATACATGTTGCAGGCTGACGTATCAAGATTCAATAAAACAAGCTAGGATGGCATTAGAAACCCATTTTAGCAATCAGTTATTGTTTGAAATTGTGTTTGGATATTTGAAACTTTGTATCTTTTCTAGTTTTAATCAAAATAATTTAAATTCATATTGTCACATTAGTGTTATGTTGTTTTGAGCAATTTGTTCGTCTCATCCCGATGTTTCTGCCATCGGTTGGGGTGTGACAGATTGGTATCAGAGCCATAACTATAGGGAATTAGGTAGAATTGCTATACTTTTCCCTAGTCTATAGTAGGGGTACTCTGATACCAGATGGTATCAGAGCCATAACTATAGGGAATTAGGAAAAGTAAGAATGCTTTAACCTAGTCTATAGTTTTAGTGCTTTATTCTCATGTTTTGCTTGAAATTACTTGCATGCTACTTTATTTGCTTTTATTTATTCTCTTTTGATCTTTTAAGCATATATGTCACTTATGTGTTAGCAATTGACATGCTATACTTGTTCTATTATGTGAAAATACTTGTTTCATCGTTTTATCCTTTATGTGTTATTCTTGACATTCTTTTTATGTGTTAATAATTGTTCCATTATTCCATTATTTATGTGCTCTTCTTGACATGTTTATACTTGCTTGCCTGATCTGTAGCATACACTTTTCCTCATGCATTTTTGTCAATCATTCTAAATCCGACAACACTCATATTATACAAACGAGACGAGTTTACCAAAATAGGAGTGAAACCCACAATTTGGTAAACGACTCTCATCCTGCTTGATTCTATTTGCACGAAATTCACCATTAAGTTAGGAGTGAAATCCACATCTTAATGGAAATTTCAAATTTAAATTCTAGTGGACGCTCGTCAAAGTGTCGAAATTAAATTTTGACTCGACGAGTGCCAACCACACTTAGGGTACGAAATCGTCAAGTTAGGGGTGAAACCCGCACCTTGTCGACTAATTCCGCTCCTTGATTTTCAAAAGTCCCGCCAAGTCTCGAATTTTCGATGGATTGGGAACATGTAGTAATTGGAAGGGTGAATACCGTTAGCTGAGATACCGGCGAGAGTATTCCACCTATTAGGCCAAAGCATGTTTCTCAATTTCAAAAGATCTTTCGACCACTTTGGTTAGTCAATGTTCCGTTTTGGAACCATCCATGTTTCTTTTTATCAAACTTACGCTTTATTATTTCCGATCTTTTATAATGAAATTCTCTTTTGTCAATTTTGAACCATTTTCGAGATTTCACTTTTGTGCATACATCATACTATTACTTTCATACAATTATACATTATTAGCATGGCGAAATTCACGTAAATTTTATTTACACTTTTGCAACGACGAGTGGAGACATATCGTCAAGATAGGAGTGATTTCCTTACCTTGACAATTGACTCCGCTTCTTTTCTCATCTTACAACGACCTCACCCACGGATTAGGGGTGATTCCCTTACCTAGGTGATTGTTACCAATGCTTTCTTTTAATAGACTGTATTATCTAAACACGATCATGTTTATATCTAAATAGTTTAACATTAATCAAACCTCTAATTATTTCAAAACGCATTGTTTTTATAAACGAATTTCTTATGCCATGATCTATTTACATATCACTAACATACACAAAATACTTGGCTTTTACCATAAACGCTTATTCCCCGATATTCAAAATTTCACGAAATGCTACTTATCGAATTAATCGTTCCAACAAAACCATTGCCCACGAAATTGTGTATTCAACGTAACTATTGAAACAAGCTCACCTCATATCATTAAACTAGGGATTCTAGTTTCAATTGGGAATCAAACCAACTTTTTCGCACACTCCTGTGAAATATTACCAATATTATTCAAACATTTACTAAAACTTCTTTCAAAGGCAATTAAACATTTATTAAAAGACATTTTTTCGGCAATCACTAAGTTCATATACCAAATTTTCTTTTACTAAGGATCAACTTTTTCATGAGAATCTATAAACTTCAAAATTTTCTAATACAAAGCTATCTAAAACGATGCAAACTTATTAACCCCTAGAAGTTTTCAAAAACTCACTCGATACACCAATAAAAGTTCAAAACACGTGGGCAAGGAAAACTTCATAGGAACCGACAATTTTCAATTAAATCAAATCTTTTAAAGTCATGACAACATTTCCATTCCTTTACAAAGTACCTTTTCGCATAACCAATAGACGTTTTATACTCTCTTTACATCCACAAACTAGATTCTACATCCCACGACCACTCAATCTATATTAACTTCATGTTTTGCTCAAACAACTGTATATGTATGTCACTTTACGTGTTTTAGCGTATATCTCACGACAATTTCACGTATACCACTCCTTTTGTTTTCATACTCAAAACTTCTTGGCCTTTCACGTGCTTAAATTCGTATATTACGAGTAATACCATATACAAAATCATTATTTCCTACACTCATATCCATATTCGTATTTATACACCTTATGTCCACACTTATATTTATACTTACACATTTATCTTTATTTTCATAATCACATCCATGTTCATACATTTCATACAATACTCATGTTCACAAATTATACATTTACATAATACTTATATCTCAGCTTATACTCATATTAGTACAAGTATACCTACATTCACACTTATACAATTACGTTTACACTTATATTCATAGTTATACCCACATTTATACAATTTATGTTATACTCGTACTCATCTGTATGCTCTCGTTTATACAATTTATGTTTATACTCACATTCGGTCGTTTATGCTCGAATTTATACCCACGTTTATATTCATTTTTTTTTCACTACATGTTATGCTTATACTTGTACTCATACTCCTAGTTATGCGTTTTGTGTTTATGCTCACATGCGTATGCTTATTTAAACTTATACTATGCTCCTGCTTTTATTCATACTCAAATTTACACATTCGCACCCGAACGCGAGCGAAACTCGAGGGATTCGCTTACATTGGTCTTATACTATTTGAAACGCAAACATACTTATATGTTACATTGCTATACACACACAATCTTATTTTCAAAATTTATGAATACCTTGATTCATACGCAACTAGTACAAGCTATGCGGATCATGGGACGATTGGTATAATCGCGGGTGCACACGGGATTATAGTGATGGGCATATGAGAACCATAGAGTGTACTACTGAGTATGGTAAGACACAGAACGTGACATGACACCGAATACGAGACGGACGTAATATGGTCAAAACATGGTAGATACGCCGCGGGTACTACCTATATATAAGTGTTTTCACCATGCTACCACACTTTCGTAAAACGTGTCATGAGAAATTCGGTGTATCCCCATACCTTATTGAATACGAAATTTGATCACTCACAACCTATTTCTCGGTTATACCCAAGCACACTTCGAGAATGTCATCTTTTCAAAAGTGTTTCTCTTAGATTTCAAGGACGAAATCTCCTAAAGTAGGGGAGACTGTAACAACCAATATTTTCCTGGTATGTTTCATCATATAGTCTAGTTACCGTTTTGCTTATACACCTGTCTGATTTAATAAAACGCCTTAAATTGTTTTGGACAACATAAGTTTCGAAATGGCTAAAATATTAATGTAGGAATTAATTTATAAGTCAAATGAGTTCTTAAATTCTTTCATCACAATTAACCATAATAAAAGGGCCATTAAAATAGTTATGTCATATGAGTTAGTTTACTAGTTTTTTTTTATGATCTTAATTTGCTTGACGGTTACAACTTAACATACTTAGCGGAGAAAAAAAAATATCTTGACGTTATCTTTAACATGTTAATTTGGAGCAAATGGTGCCCTAGAATTATTATTGTTATATAATATACACTTTTAATTTTCAGGGGTAGCAAAGATATCCATCAAAGGACTCTCATAAATCTTTGCATGAACTCATTAACTTTTACTTTTCAAATGCCAAGAAATCAGTTGTTAGAACACCATTAAAATACATCAAAAGGTATAGAAAAAGAATTATTTTAGTCGTAACTTACTATCATTAAGAATGATGTAGTATGATCTATTCAAATTCTAACTTAAATTATACTATGATAATTCTTATATATTTAAGGTGTCTAAAATTAACTTGGTACAATATTTTACAACTTCAAACACGAAAGCCCATATCCATATTTTCTTTATATCACTTTTAATGTATATCATTGCTTAGTAATAAACTACCTTGGGTGAAATTATAAAGCATAACTAAGAATTCAACAACTTCAATGAACAAAAAAAATGCCTTATCACAGTGAATAACAAAAAAAAATAGATATTCAGCTAAATAAACTGAATGGATGATTCTTTGACGTTTCTTTTCCACAACGCTTTATCTTCCCTCTTTCCAACTTCATTCCTGCTGATTTTTCGATGATTTAAATTCCGTTTCGCGTTTCCTTTATCACCGTTTTACCCCACACAAATCCACCTCGACAGTCTCACCACCACAACACGTTTTCGTACATCTTCTCTCGTTCATTGGAGTAACTAAGAACCCACCGGAGATGCGAAACGTCACTGGGAAAGCATAACAAGTCCACTGTGTTCGGTATATTTCTTATCTACCGTTTTGTCGTTAATAACCATCGAAACATTCTGAGGATCCCGCACAACTCAAGGAACTCTCCCTTGCTCACTGGAAGTCGTCGAACATACGACCGGAGAAGACATGTACTCGCCGGAACTCGTGAAATCACGCCGGAGCTATAACATCTGTCGGAGCACCTTATCGACAACTGTTTCGGTATACTTTCTTTAGTTCATATCATGTTTTGGCCTCTTATTTCTATAACCATGATGAACCATGGATGGTTTTTTTTAGCAAACCAATTGAAACAATTCCCTCTCTGTCGTTCGACTGTGTTTGGTTTCAACTTTGAAGACAAACTGTTAAAAGTGTTCTTTTTTTTTAAACAAAAAGCTGAAACAAAAACATAAGATATTTCAAATATGTTGATGTGCTTTTCTTATTAAGGAAGATGATAACATGAGATGTTGAAAATAGTCTACTGATGATGTTTTTGAAAGTTGTTGGTATCTTTTTTTTACTGTATTATGAATCAAATGAGATATCAAGCTTTGATAAAATATAATATACGAATTATAAATTTGTAATCATAAATATTATAATTGATTAATTTATGGATAACAACTTTTAGTAATCACCTCTTATGTGTTATTTCACATTTAGGATAATCGCTCTTGTTCGTCTTTTGGGATTCCCAACTTTTATTCTTGCGTTATTTTACAAGGATTCGCAAACGCAACCACCGTGAGTATACTCGATCCCTTTTTGTTTTAAACACTTTTGGGATGCAACATGTATTCTATATCAAAAACACTTGACACTTGAAACTTATTTGAAACATACTCTATCCATTTAAACATGAAACTTGTGATACTTGAGACTTTTATGCTATGTGAACGTTTAATCCATGTGTGTAGTTCCGCCTTAACAATGGTAGCACTATAGGGGTAATGCACCTCCCCGTTAGTCTTTGGGGTATTTTTAGGATGAGACATATAACCTCACGTTAAACTTTGGGAAAGGCACTTAACGCATTGGAAACATGGGCTATCACTTGGACTGCGTTAGCTAGCATGGTGAAACTTGTTATATGTTTTCGTGTTGGATATGAGCAAACCTTAAACTTTTATTATATTATGTATCAAACTTGTATACTCGCCAACATGTTTTTGTTGATGTTATTTTAATACATGTTGCAGGATAACGTATCAAGATTCAAGAAAACAAGCTAGGATGGCATTAGAAACCCATTTTAGCAATCAATTATTGTTTGAAATTGTGTTTGGATATTTGAAACTTTGTATCTTTTCTAGTTTTAATCAAAATAATTTAAATTCATATTGTCACATTAGTGTTATGTTGTTTTGAGCAATTTGTTCGTCTCATCCCGATGTTTCCGCCATCGGTTGGGGTGTGACGATAGTACCCTTCTTTTACTGTTTTTCAAACATTTTGGGGTGAAACACATGTGCCTACTTGTTACTTTCGTGCTTTCCATGTTTTCACATCTTATGCTTGCTATGTTCATTAGTACACTTATAGTACATGATTTCATTATGTTTTGCGACGTGTGTTTACTTGACATGCTAGCACATTGTTTTACATTACATTTCTTTTGCTATGTATGTTCATTTAACATGCTAGCACATTGATTTACATGACTTTTCTACTTTGTATGTTTACCTAGCATACTTAGTACATTGTTTTCACATAACTTGTTTACATTTGGTATAACATTTGGTTTGTTTAACGGTTCTTTATTACATTCATTAACACCGGTCATGCCGCTCGGTAGTAAGTAGTGGTACCATAGGACTTGACAAATCCCGTTCCTGACATCCTAGGTTTGTTTGGGTGTAAGGAAATAACTGAATCCGAAAACATTTTACTTTGATAACCTTTACTCTAAGGTTATCCTGCTGTCTCAAGGCTTGGATGTATGCGTTAACTTACCACATAAATGTTTGTATCAATAAAACATGCATTCATTTTACAAAACATAACTTTTGATTTATTTCAAATACTCGTTTTGTTCATTTTTACTTATGGTTTAAGTAGTCTCATTTTTACTTACCATACATAACTTTTGTTTACACATTACATGACCTACACTTAACTTGGGTTATACTATGACATTTGACTATTGGTTTAAACAAGAACGATTACATTGTTGGTTGGTTTGGGTGACTTGAATAACGAGGCATGTGTAATATGATACAAGCATGGTGGATACGCCGCTGGTACTTCCTATATATAAGTGCTTGTATGATATTACATATTGTAGCGTTATTTAAGCCATTCAGTTCAAAAATATTACTTTTACAACACATTTTCACTTAAACATTGTTTTACAAATAACTTGGTTTATACAAACTCTTTTTACTTGGTTACTCTTTTAACCATACGTTTTTCTTTTACATATACTTATCATCTGATTTTGCTATCGTTTTTCAAAAAAATTTATAAAAGAAAAACACTCAACAAGGTTCATGACTGATTTTTATTAAACATTTTCTTTAAACTCAAGTCATGAATCCTATTTTCACAAAACCTATGTATCTCACGGACATTTTTATGCTGACGTACCTATTTTCACATGTGTTTTCAGGTGCTGTTGCTTAGGATGATCATGACACGCTAGGGTGGACCTGTGCCTTAGAGACTTAAAATGAAGATAGACTTAGTTTAATATTGTGATATACTTTTGTTTCTTTTTATTTTAAGACAATGTGACTAGTTGGTTCTTGTTTTAAAACAATGTATTCCACCCTTGGGTGATGAATAAAATATTATTTTAATAACCATGGTTGTGGAACAATAATTCTGTTACAACACTCCCTGACGTTTCCGCCACGATTTAATGTTTTACATGGTCGGGGTGTGACATAAAAATTGAGTGTTCGAGCTCAGAATTCATTCGTTCAAAATTTCTTTCCCTCTCTCGAATATTAATAGCTAAAACTCTCGGGTATTATACCCCTAAAAAGCAATGCTCTGCCTCGTAGTAAGTATTATAACCCCCGGTTACGTATTAGTTACTCTGCCCGATTGATCTTGAGCTCCGTAGCGCATGTCAAGGCCCTGCCTAACTCAGTCGTTGGAGTTCTGTCTCGGGTAGCTAATGTAAATTGGGTTATCTTACTAACACGTGTGCATTGTTTATTTTAATAGATTATAAACAGGAAGTCACCAGCAAGTAGTAGTATTATCTAAAATAGCAATGTGAGTACATCTTATTTTTGTAAACTGTTTTACCAAAACCTCAATTATTTAAATTACATTTAACAGTGATTGAGTATTTGTGATTCTACAATTACATGTCGGTATGTTGGGGTTTTGTATACATTACTTGTTACTAGACTGTGAGTAGTAGCATGACCACAAGTCAGGATTGACAGTACCATGGGTGGTAATTGGGTAGATAAAAAAATGTAATTATGGATGCCCTCAATACGGATGCCCTCAATACTATAAAGTGATAAAAATTGTTTTGATTAAACTGGGATGCACTCGCCAGTATTTTTTGCTAATAAAACTTTTTAAAACGCGTTTCAGGTAACAAAATGTAAAAGCCAAATAGAAGTCAGTTGGAGAGCACTGAAGGCTTGGAAAAGTGGCTATAAAAGTTACCTATACAAGAAAGAAGTTTTATTTCAATAAATTAGGGTTTATCCCTATAAACATATTTGTAATGGAAACTTGGGTTTTTCCCATGTATTTATTATTTATAAAAGTGTGGTGTTTTACTCTGATAAACTATTTCCTAACTACGGTCCTGATGTATTTTCCGCTACCAAATTAATAAACACCAATACCAAAATTAATAAACACCAACACCAAAATTTTATCAATTATGTTAGGAAATAATCTAAGTGATTATGTGTATACCTGTATATTATTGTTTTGTGTTATTTGACAATCTGTTAGTTTAGAGTACGAGTGAACAAGGTACGTCTGACGCCTATCGTCACCTAGCTAGTTCTCCCAAAAGTGAAGGAACTTCGTCACAGCCTACTCCTTTGGGGTATTCTGCTGACACTGAAGAAGGAATTTTCATCTTTAAGGCGCAATCCGAGGAACCTTCCCTTCGAAAAAGAGAGGATGGTTCAGTCGGGGAGCACATAAGAAAGTTACAGCAACAGAGAGCATTAGCAACAGCCAACAGGGAAGTAAACGCCCAGAACCAGGAAGCAGTTAATAGGCAGTTGGCAAATTTTCATTACTAGCTACCACTACAGCAGATCCAAACCTAGACCAGATAATTGCACCACAACCACTGCCACTATTCCCAACCCAACCAATGGAGATAGAACTTACCCAAGGCAACCAATTACCCATACCAGCATTTGACCCAAACGAGATACCTAGAATCCCAGCACCCAATCCTTTAGCATATGATCCATGGGAAGATGACCATAGAGGATATCAGGAACTTTATCCACAGGGAGAACCGATGCCAGATCCCATAGCACAATATACCAACCTTAATCCCGCAGATCCATTTTGGAATAACGAACCGTATTTCAAAGTGTGTTAGGCGACCCATACCTATACGGAGAACCTATACCTTAGTACCATGACCCAATACCCGCACCACTGCCAACCATGAGTGAAGAGAATGTGCAGGAACTCCGCACATTTGGTGAGGAATTAGTTGAGGAAGGAGAAATGATAAAACAGACCGGAGAAAAGCTCGTGTGGAAATACGACGAGCGAGAAATGCATTTCTGGAACAACCCCTACTACTACTACTAATAATAATAATAATAACAATAATAATAAAGTGTATATATATATATATATATATATATATATAAATCTGTGTAGTTTGAAAAAAAAAAAACAATTAACTAAAATAGATATCCTAATACCTATTGATGTATAACTAGTAGTGTGTTTCAATTCCAGTTGTAGATTGTAATAGATATAAAGAGTAAATGTCGCAATGCTCGACGATTTTGATAAATTTGTTTGCGTGATTGTTTGCATTAAATTTTATTCTATGGTATTAATACCTGATAAATGTTTATACTTCAGATGGACAACGAAGTAAATCAGGAAAATCAAAATAATGATAATAATGGGAACCAAATAGATAACAGTGCCATCCAACACATAGTAGCACAAGGGATTATAGATGCTATGCCATATATTATTAAGATTGTTAAAGAAGGAGAAAATAATAAAACTAATAGTGGGAGTAAACGACCACCTACTGAACCCAGTCACAGTGTGAATAATGGACCGCTACTCCAATTGCCTATTCCAAAAAGAAGAAGAACCATGTCATATGGTTGTTCTTACAAATAATTCTGGTCTTGCAAACCAATAGAATTCTCTGGCAATGAAGGAGCCATTGCAGCTCTACGTTGGATAGAAATAACAGAAGCAGTCTTAAAAATAAGCAAATGTGCAGAAGAAGATAAGATTATGTTTGCTTCTAATCTTTTTAAGAATGCAGCCTTAGAACGGTGGAATACTATTCTCCAGTCTAGAAGAAGTGACAAAGTTTATAATATGGAATAGATCAACTTTAGGAAATGGTTGAAAGGAAATTCTGTCCTCCCAATGAAAAGGAACAAATTGCTAATAAATTCTTAAACCTTAGAATGACTGGAATAGACTGCAAGGGTTACACTACCGTATTCTTCGAATATGCTAGAATAGTGCCAACCCTAGCCTCACTAAAACCAGTGTTAATCTCCCGTTACATTTGGGGATTAATTAGTGAGATTAGACACGTAGTCAAGGCAGCTAGACCACAAACCATAGAAGAAGCCGTAGTACCTTGACTGATGAATTAGTACGTACGCAAGAAGAAAACCAGAGAAAGAACCTTGCTCAAAAGCTTACCCAGGAATTTTGCTATGGTAATTCCAACCGTGGGAAAGGTACAGGTTCTACTTCTGCACCTTACTATAAGTATTGCAAGAAGAAGCATTCAGGGAGATGTTCCATATACTGCAACTTCTGCAAAATATCGGGACACAAGGAAGAAGACTTGAGGCAGAAACCCAGCAATAAGCTATGCTTCAACTGTGGAGAGACGGAGCATATCAAACCGAATTATCCGAAACTAGCTCCAGCAACAAACAACAAAACTACCAAGCATGTTAGAGCGCTTGTTCTGACAGCTGAAGAAGCCAAGATTATTCCAGACGTGATTGCCGGTACGTTTTTAGTTAATGATGTTTTTGCTAAAGTATTATTCGACTCGGGTGCGAACCAAAGTTGTATTAATACTTCGTTCTGCAAACTTCTCAATCAACCATTAACTAAACTTCAACAAGAATGCCTGGTAGAAACAGCAAATGGAGAATCCATTAAGATCACTGAAATCTTGCAGGGAGCAAGAATAGAAATTCTAAACCATAAATTTATTGCTAACCTTTATCCAATGAATCTGGCTGGATTTGATATCGTATTAGGAATGGATTGGTTCGTAGCCAACCGAGCCAGTATTCTATGTGATCAAAAGTCAGTACAAGTAAATTCACCAAAAGGTGAAAAGATCACAATTAAAGGAGACATGCCAACAAGGTCCGCAAAATTCATCTCTGTGATGAAAACAACAAGTTATGTAAGGAAAGGATCACTAGTGTATATGATTTCCATAATCATTAAGACTAAAGGAAAAGAATTGAAATATATTCCCGTAGTATCTCAATTCTCAGATGTTTTCCCAGAAGAGCTACCTGGACTACCTCCAGATAGAGAGGTTGAATTTAGAATTCACCTACTACCAGGGACAGCACCGATTGCCAAGGCACCTTACCGTTTAGCACCAGCGGAGATGCAAGAACTGAAGAAACAATTGGACGAATTTCTGGAGAAAGGTTTCATATAGCCCAGTTCATCACCATGGGAAGCACCAATCTTGTTTGTCAAGAAAAAGGACGGATCAATGCGTATGTGCATTGATTACCAAGAATTGAACAAGGTCATGATTAAAAATTGGTACCCACTACCGAGAATCGATGATCTGTTTGATCAACTTCAAGGAGCTCGATTCTTTTCTAAGATCGATTTACGCTCAGGATATCATCAACTGAAAGTACAGGAAGAGGACATTCCTAAAACTGCTTTCAGGACAAGGTATTGTCATTATGAATTACAGTTATGCCATTTGGTTTAACGAATGACCCAGCCGCATTTATGGACATGATGAACAGAATATGTAAACCATATCTGGATAAATTCGTAATTGTCTTTATAGATGATATTCTTATTTACTCTAAGAGTAAAGAAGATCATGCAGAGCATTTATTTATACTTCTGAATTTGCTGAGAAAAGAGAAGCTTTATGCTAAATTCTCAAAATGTGAATTTTGGTTACAAGAAGTACAATTTCTTGGATATTTAGTTAATCATGAAGGAATTCATGTGGATCCCATAAAAATCGAGGCGATTACTACATGGAAAGTTCCTGAATCGCCAACGGAAGTAAGAAGTTTTCTTGGACTAGCAGGATATCATAGACGGCTTATCCGAGATTTTTCTAGAATAGCTATTCCTTTAACAAAACTGAGCTGCAAAGTAGTTAAGTTTGAATGGGGACCAAAACAGGAAGAAGATTTTAGAATTCTTAAGCAAAGATTAACCAACGCACCCATACTCGCGTTACCAGAAGGAACTGAAGACTTTATAGTCTATTGTGACGCTTCTAAGTTAGGTTATGGATGTGTGTTGATGTAACGTCAAAAGGTTATAGTCTATGCCTCTAGACAACTTAAGAATCATGTAGAAAATTATACAACCCATGATCTAGAGTTAGGAGCCATACTTTTTGCCCTTAAAATTTAGAGACACTATCTTTACGGTAGCAAGTTTACTATTTTCACTGATCATAAGAGTCTAAGATATGTTTTCGGGCAAAAAGAGTTAAATATGAGTCAGAGATGATGGATGGAAATTCTTAGTGATTATGACTGTAATATCCAGTATCATGCAGGAAAGGCTAATGTAGTAGCTGATACTCTAAGTCGAAAGTATCATGAAAAGCCAAGACGGGTACGTTCTCTCAAATTAAATCTACAGATAGATTTAAATGAGCAAATTAGAGAAATACAAGAATCAGTAATCAAGGACGATACTGAAAAATTAAAAGGAATGATTAATGAATTAGAACAAGGAACTAATGGAATTTGGAGATTCCATAAGAAAAGAATCTGGACACCCAAACAAGGAAACTTACGCCACCAAGAAGCCCATAAGTCTAAGTATACGATACATCCTGGCAGTGATAAAATGTATCAAGACTTAAGAAAGAATTTTCGGTCGATAGGAATGAAAAAGGATATAGCCACCAATGTTGCTAAATGTCTAACATGTTCACAGGTTAAAGCTGAACATCAAAAACCCTCAGGTTTATTGCAGCAACTAGAAATGCCTATATGGAAATGGGAATTAATAACAATGGATTTTGTTACAAAATTACCCAAGACACGAAAAGGTAATGATACAATCTAGGTGATTTTAGACAGATTAACCAAGTCTGCTCATTTCTTACCAATGAAGGAAACTTTCAGTATGGAACAATTAGCCAAGTTATATGTAAATGAAATAGTTTCATTACATGGAATTCCTTTATCTATTGTTTCTATAAAGATAGCCATTTTACTTCTCATTTTTGGATAAGTTTTCAAAAAGCAATGGGAACCAAGTTAAATCTAAGCACTGCCTATCATCCTCAAACGGATGGACAAAGCGAAATGACAATTCAGACAATGGAAGATATGCTTAAAGCTTGTGTAATTGATTTCAGAGGAAATTGGGACGATCATTTACCAAAAACAGAATTTTCCTACAATAACAGCAATCATACCAGTATCAATGTTGCACCATTTGAAGCGCTTTTTGAACGAAAGGGCCTAACTCCAGTCTGTTGGGCAGGAATTGGAGAAAAACAACTGTCTGGACCAGAGATAGTACAAGAAACCATGGACAAGATTATTCAAGTCAAGGAAAGGCTAAAAGCAACAGGAGATCGACAAAAGAGTTATGCTGATGTCAGACGAAAACCATTGGAATTTCAAGTAGGAGATAGAGTACTATTAAAAGTTTCTCCATGGAAAGGAATAGTCAGATTCATCAAAAGGGGAAAACTAAGCCCCAGGTATGTTGGACCTTTTGAGATTATTAAAAGAATAGGACCAGTAGCTTACCAGCTAAAACTGCCAGTGGAAATGGCAGGAATATATGATGTATTTCATGTATGTAATCTCAAGAAGTGCTTAGCAGATGAATCATTAGTGATACCTCTTAAGGACATAGAGGTAAATGAGAAACTTAAGTTTGTAGAGAAACCCCTACAGATCGAAGACAGAAAGATCAAGAGTCTCAAACACAAGAGATTAGTTCTAGTCAAAGTGAAACGGGACTCCAAAAGAGGACCAGAATACACTTGGGAGCTCGAATCTGAGATGCAGAAGAAATATCCACACCTGTTCCGGTAGACCTCAAGGACGAGATCTAAAAACAACGTGGGGAGGATATAACAACTCTCCTAAAAACCATGAAAACGGGCCTAATATACCTTTATATTTACAAAAATCAAATAAAAACAAAAATATTAGGCTGTCGCGGGCCGCAACCCATATCAAGGGGTCTGTCGCGGGGCGCGACGGAGTGACACCAGGCGACACCCTGGTCCGCCACGTGTCCAGGTACGTGGGGAGGCTACTAGGTTGAGTCGACAAAGCTAGAGCCTAGCCTACAGTCCTCGCGCGCCGCGTAGGACTTGGCCAGGTTGGTCGCGGGGCGCGAGCCGCCATATGATCAGCCTATTTATTGAGTGTTCGAGCTCAGAATTCATCGTTCAAAATTTCTTTCCCTCTCTTGAATATTAATAGCTAAAACTCTCGGGTATTATACCCCTAAAAAGCGAAGCTCTGCCTCGTTATAAGTATTATAATCCCTGGTTACGTATTAGTTACTCTGCCCGATTGATCTAGAGCTCCGTAACGCATATCAAGGCTCTGCCTGACTCGGTCATTTGAGTTCTGTCTCGGGGGGGGGGGGCATAGCTAATGTAAATTGGGTTATCTTACTAACACGTGTGCATTGTTTATTTTAATAGATTATAACCAGGAAGTCACCAGCAAGCAGTGGTATTATCTAAAATAGCAATGTGAGTACATCTTATTTTTGTAAACTTTTTTACCAAAACCTCAATTATTTAAATTACATTTAACAGTGATTGAGTATTTGTGATTCTACAATTACTGTCGGTATGTTGGGGTTTTGTATACATTGCTTGTTACTACACTGTGAGTAGTAGCATGAGCACAAGTCAGGATTGACAGTACCGTGGGTGGTAATTGGGTAGATAAAAACAAATATAATTGTGGATGCCCTCAATACTGTAAAGTGATAAAAATTGTTTTGATTAAACTGGGATGCACTCGCCAGTATTTCTTGCTGATAAAACTTTTTAAAACGCGTTTCAGGTAACAAAATGTGAAAGCCAAATAGAAGCCAGCTGGAGAGCACTGAAGGCTTGGAAAAGTGGCTTTAAAAGTTACATAAACAAGAAATAAGTTTTATTTCAATAAATTAGGGTTTATCCCTATAAACATATTTGTAATGGAAACTTGGGTTTTTCCCATGTATTTATTATTTATAAAAGTGTGGTCTTTTACTCTGATAAACTATTTCCTAACTACGGTCCTGATGTATTTTCTGCTGCCAAATTAATAAACACCGATACCACTATACTGTCCTCGCGGCCGCCCGTTCCCGGGATAGGGGTCGGGGGTTGCGACATTGTGCGAGTAGCGTTGAGTTTGCGTTGTGATAGCGTTTGCGAGTAATCAATCCACATAATAAGCACACATAAGTAAAGCATATAAAAACACACAGCATAACATTACTACTAATAATAACAGTGTTTGCGATTTAGCATGTTAGTCGTGATAAGCGAATGCGGTGGCGTATGGTAACCAAACAAACACACTCGGTAATTTAAATAGCAAAATTTTCTGTAATTTGTGTTGCGTAAGCGTTTGCGAATATAAAGCGTTTAAACGTGTAGCGGTGCGGTGTGATGAAAAAGTATTTAGTATAACATAATCCTATATTTATATCAAATCTCGGAATATATAACGGTTACAAATTGAAGCAAAAGCAAACGGGTAACGATCCGAAAAGTCGGGTTGTTACTTGTACCCTCCCGCACGTCACGCCAGATCCCCGAGACACCCCCCGCGTGTCACTTGAGGTGCCTAATTACAGGCTTTGTCACACGTTGCACTCAGATAACACGTGTCCTGATACTCCCCCACGTGTCGTGGAAGATTTAGGGGTATCCCCCGCGTGCCTCCTGAGAGTCCAGTTACTAGTTTTTTTTACTCGTTTGCGTCGTACAAGTCCTTGTTTTCGATCAGGAGTCCTTATAAGGTGTATTGGAAGTTGTTAAATCCTCCCTACCTTGTTTTAAATCTCGTCCTCGATTCTAGTGTGAGACCCTAGGTAAATTGACCGAACTTAAACTTAAATTGCATGATAAGGGCTTGGAACCGGGTTTGGGTTTAAAAGGACAAATATACTTGCAATCATGGTTATCAAGAGTTTTAATTTTAATAAATAATCTAGATTTTTAAACATGAATATTTTCTTATTCTGATTCCATTTGCATAAGTCTTTTTTCAGGGACGAAAAAAAAAATAAGTGTGAGGACATTTGATGTGTGGTAAAATACACATATTTGTCCCGTGTAAATTGTATAGTTTTAGTCTAGTTTTTATTTATTCTTTTTAGTTAGTGTTATATTATATTATTTTTTGTTTTGGCAGGTCCTAGTGCAAATGGAGTGAAAACGAGTAATAATTAAATAACCAGCCAGCTGAGTAGAGTAGACCGCCAGGCGCCAGTGACCGAAGTAAAATTGTAGTTATTTTCTGTGAGTGGGCTGAGGTCACTATCTCTATTTTATAAGTCGGAGGGCTGCAACAAAATATATATATTTGGATCGAGAGAAAGGGTTAGGCCAACATCAATATATAGTTTTATAATTTAAGTCCATTTAATTTATTTGTATTGGGCCACATGAAGTTTGGGCCGCTATCGGCGTCATGTTATTGGTACCGATATTCTTTTTATCTACATAATAACATGTATCGAAACCAATTACCATAAAATAAAATACATATACCAGTACTGATGTTGTGCAATACGATATGCTCGATATCGATGTCGTTACAGTAGCGAAGCTTGAGATTTCCGACCAGGGGGCGCAAGTCACCGTACCTAAAAATTTCTATAAATTTGGGGGTCAAAAACGTATATACCCAAAAATTTCTATTCGAAAACTATATACTCTCCATTACTGAGTGAAAAGTTCAGTGGGTCGGCCACCCCTCCCGCCCTACTTAAGCTTCACCCATGATAGTGATACAGTTTCAGTTTATCGAAACAAAAAAACAATAAAATTAAATAACGGTACCAATATCGTTGTTGTTAGGTTGGTTTCAATTCAGTTCACTGTGTAATGGCACAATATCTCTTATGAGTTTGGGTTTAAGGTTTAAGGTTTAGAATACTTATTATTTTAAATATTTATAATGTAATAATAATAAGTTTTCTTAAGATATCTAACTACTATAATAAAAGAAACCAACTTTTGAACACGTGTCATTCGTTGGAGGTATCCTGAAATTCATACTTATCTTATATTAACTAAATTAATTAATATTAAATTTTATCATCCTTTAATAAAATATTATTTCTCAAATCTAAATTGTTAATTTAATATATTTTTAAAACAAATACATCTCTTTTCTACTTATCTTATATTAAATATATAAATAATAAATTAATATTAAATTTTATCCTAATTTATTAAAAATATAACTTTTTTTTATTATTTGATATACAAAATTATATTTATTCAACTTCATTGAAGGTATCCACAAATTTATACTTATATTATATTAACTAAATAAATAATAAATCAATATTAAATCTTATCATCCTTCAATAATTTTTTTATTATTTGTTAGATTTATTCAACCCGATTATACACGGGTTTTTTAAAGATAGGACGTTTTTAGTATTTAGTATACAAAATTACATTTATTTAATATGTGTAATACATATGGTTTTTAAAGATAGGACGTTTTTAGTATTTAGTATACAAAATTACATTTATGTAACTCTTACAATACACATGATGTTTAAAGATATAACTTTTTTTATTATTTGATATATAAAATTACATTTATTTAACCCGTACAATATACGGGGTTCATAAAGATATAACATTTTATTATTTAATATATAAAACTACATTTAACCAACCCGTGTAATACGCGGGGTTCTAACCTAGTATACATATATTCAAAAAGTAGACATCATTATTGGTGATACATAATAAACTTTAGGGTGGGGTGAGTTAGGGTGTTTGAGTTTTCTCTACCCAATGATATAATGTCACACCCCGACCACGTAGAACAACAAAATGTGGCGGAAACGTCGGAGAGTGTTGTAACAGAATCATTGTTTCACAACCATGGATTTAAATAGTTTCGTTTTATTGAATTAAATGAGTTACAATGTCTTAACAACAAAGAAACATAACATAATTGACTAGTCTTGCATCTTTTAATGTCACTAAGGCCTCATCCATTCCTATGTGAGCATACACCAATATCATCATCATATATCACCAACTATTGTACCTGAAACACATGTGAAAATACGTCAGCATAAAAATGGCGGCGAGTACATAGGTTTTATGTGAGTGTCAGATTCATGGCTCGTTTTACATGTTGCAATACTTATTTAAAAACCTTATTTTGAAAAGTATAGCATTGCGACATAATTAACCAACTCAAATCAAGTTGATTATAATTTATAAAATCTCGTAGCCATGATTCTTAACTCCAAAACATTTGTTTAATTAAACCCAGATAGTAAATCGTTTTTGAAATAAAACTAAAATGATATATCTATATTCATAGAAAAACCTTGTATTATAACTTTGTTTTGATAACATTTGCCCAAGTGATCTAGATAACGCAACGATATATAATGTGTTAAAAGCACTTATATATAGGAAGTACCAACGGCGTATCCACCATGCTTTTAATACATTACACCCGCCCCGTTACCTAATCACTTCCCTTAATCCCAATGGTTCAAACAGTTACAAATGGTTCACATGAATCAAAAGCTTTCAAATGGTTCACATAGATCAAAGGTTACAAGTGGTTCACATAAATCAATCAGCTTCAAATGGTTCAAAATGTATAAAACAATGTGTCCATATACTGGATAAGCGTATGCAACAAATGAACATATATAGCGTGAAATGTAATGTAAAACAATGTACTAAGTATGCTAAGTTAACATACCAAGCAAAAAATGTAATGTAAAACAATGTGCTAGCATGCTCAGTCAACATACATAGCAGAAATATAATATAAATTTATGTACTAAGTATGCACTGAATGGAGATACATAGCATAAAACATAATGAAATCATGTACTAATAGTGTACTAATGAACATAGCAAGTATATGATATGAAAACATCGAAAGCATGAAAGTAACAAGTAGGCACATGTGTTTCACCCCAAAATGTTTAAAAACAGTAAAAAAGGGGACTATGTACTCACTTGAGGGTGCTTAGAAGTCTTGAATAACAACCAAGCAAAGCTAGAGGGATCACGGAATCAAACGGCACCTAATATAAGTAACTATGTAAATAACTGGACCTAAATCGGGAGATCGGATAGAATGAGGTTTCGTAAACCAAATGAGTATAGAAACCCATATAATATCATTTAACAAAGCCTACATTCTAAAAGGAAACCTATCCTAAGTGCTTACGACCCATTACGACTCGTTTAGGTAGCTTACGCTACTTTAACGCGTCGTTCACGTAAAAACGCGTTTGGACCGCCTAAGTAGCCATATGACAAGTATTATATGCCTTAACATGTCTAATAATGTTGCCTAATCAGTTTAGATGTCAAAAATTATGTTATATATGCTTAAAATGAATTTATGCGTAAAAAGGGCATTTTGGTAATTTTCCTAAGGCATATAAACTACCTATCATACAACTATTTAAACAAAGTGACCATAAGGTATAACCTCGAAAGGTTATTCCCTATACAACTATGGTCACCTAATGTGTTTGGTCGGATCCTAATGATCGACCAAACGGGTCGGGTTCGAAAGTCTAAGCGGTTGTTTAGACCGCTTGACTTACGACTCTACATAAGCACTAAACCTAAAGTGACGAGCTAAACATGTTAAAACATGTTTAACGAAGTTAGAAAACAGGTTTCGTATCAAAATAAACGGTTTTGATACCTAAAAGTAGTTTGGTTACAAAATACGCAAGAATACGCATTTTGGCCGAAACTACGACTCGCCACTATGCCTAGATAACGTGGTAATCAGTAGGTATAGTCATAAGAGACTAAAACTGTCACACCCCCAAAATCCACCTGCGGAGTATCACCGCTTGGGAGCGTGACTGACCAGGATCAAGCCACCAATCATACAGAACATTGTATAAAGTAAAAGTAAATGCAATATAAACCAAACCAATTCCATATGAAAGGTATTTCCAAAACATAAGTAAGTTGTCATTGTTTAGCGGAAGCGTATTATTGTAAAACCCATAGCAAATAAGTATCAAATATCAAAAGTGTTTAACAAGATGATCAAGATCCAAGCCCCACAACGACCAGCTCCTCCGTGTGCAAGCTCCAAGTACCTAACGATCTGCAAGGCATGTAACAGAATGATCAACAAACTAGTTGAGCGAGTTCACAGAAAGTAAATGCGTAATAGTAAGTTCGTTTGTGACAGATGGCTCTACTGGGCCGTTTGTATGTTCTATTGGTGGTGGTGTTCCACGTTATTGGTGGTGGTGTTCCACGTTATGGGTGGTGGTGTTCCACGTTATTGGTGGTGGTGTTCCACGTTGTATAACCACTAGACTACTCGTAACTATAGGTATCCTTCACAACCGAGGATAGTGATCAGTATAAGTATCCTTCACATCCGAGGATAGTGATCAGTATAAGTATCCTTCACATCCGAGGATAGTAATGTGGTAGTCTAGTCATAGTGTCAATAGTGTATCTAATCAACCTTTCAATCCCATTCCCCAACACCCCGGGAATCCCATGCCTTGGTAAGAGTGTGAACTCACCTTGGTTTGCTCGGTATGCTAGGTTATGCACTCACAAGAAATTAATCACGTCCTATTGTATGCACGTATAACAAATCAGTTCATGTTCGCAATGACACGCATGCAAATTAAATGTTCACACAACAGTCAGTTTGCATATCGGCACAACACGTATTACTTCACATCTAGTTATCAGCTAGTGTACACGAATACAAATGTTAACATTCATCACCAAGCATTGCATGCCAAAACAATCAAGCCTATGTTACAATATTCAAAGCATAATTCCCTATTATCTTTCGATCCAACTATTATCCTTCGGCACATTAATGATCTTTCGACAGACAATTATCACAATTATCATTCGGACCGAAAGTCATGTTTCGAATCAATATCATCTTTCGGTCGAAGCTATCCTTCGGTCCACCCTACTATGGTTCGGTCAAAGCTATGTTTCGGTCCAAACTATCCTTCGGTCAAAACTATGGTTCGGTCATAATAACTATCTTTCGGATTACATGCATCTTTCGACATACACTCATCTTTCGACAACAATCAGTTACGTTTATTCAAAGTTTCTAAGTTTTATCCGTGATTATCAATTAACACATTTTCCAGAAATCGGTTATCCAAAATCGATCAAACAGGGACTTTCATAATAAACCTCATGAACCCTAATTTAACCAAAAGAACAAGAATGACACTTTATCCTATACGATCCGATTTCAAGAACAACGAACAATAACAAATCCGAATTGCATAATATCACAACCAATCATAAAACCTTATCATTATACATCATCGCAAAAGATCCGATCATCATACATATCCTGTTGACATCTATATCCAATTAACATACATTTTTTTTTTTGTTAACATACAAACAACATGTTGCAAGATGACTGATAAATCATGAGAGCATATACATTAAACACTAACCGATATTGAAAACAAGGGAATTGATCAGCAAGAAGTCTCCGTAAGTTTGTGGTTGCCGTCACAAGTAAAGGTGCTCTAGGGTTTTTAGAAAAATAACTACTGATTTCATGCATTCACAATTATAAACGTGTCACTGGAATGGGCCAAGCCCATTAGATGACTGGGCCGAAAGATGTCGAAGGATTATGTTTCGAACCTAAAGTTATCTTTCGTGATCCTTCGATCTATTTATCATGTTTCGTGGACATCCTTCGAAGGTTGGACATCCTTCGAAGGTTGTTTGTGTGATGTAATGTGCTTCATACTAACTAGTTTACACATTTTACAAGTTTCACAATGTAACAAACAAACAACTATGTACAATCAAACAATCAAAACGTATAAAATTTCATGGCAACCATATGTGTAAATAAGTGACTAGTCAATACATGATCGTGTAATACATATGAAATCGAATCTTGGAAATTCGAGTTGTCACATTATCCCCAACTTGAAAGAAATTTCGTCCCGAAATTTGGTACGCACTCACTGAGGAAGCTAGGTAAGTTACATTGTTCACTGGTTTTCCTGGGGTGTCACATCATCCCCCCGTTGATTTGGAATTTCGTCCCGAAATTCAGTAGTAGTAGCTTCAGCCTCAGAAGTGGATGCATTGGTTTCGAATAACTGGGGATACTTTTCTTTCATCTGATCTTCGCGTTCCCAGGTATACTCTGGACCACGCTGGGAGTTCCAACGAATTCGAACAAGAGGGATTCTCTTGTGTTTGAGGACCTTAACATCCCGGTCCGTGATTTCAACTGGTTCCTCGACGAACTGCAACCGCTCGTCGATAGTGAGTTCCTTAAAAGGAACTATAAGGGTCTCATCTGATAGGCATTTCTTCAGATTCGACACGTGAAATACATTGTGAACTGCACCGAGTTCAGCTGGTAGTTTTAATCTGTAGGCTACTTTGCCAATCTTTTCTAAGATTTCGAATGGTCCGACGTACCGCGGATTCAGTTTGCCTCGTTTACCAAATCGAACCACACCCTTCCAGGGTGAAACCTTCAATAAAACCCGGTCCCCGACCTCAAATTCCAATGGCTTTCTACGCTTGTCCGCGTAGGCTTTCTGACGGTCGCGTGCTGCCGCCATGCGTTGCCGTATCTGTGCTATCTTTTCTGTGGCGTCCACTACAATGTCTGGACCCGTAATTTGACTATCCCCCACCTCTGCCCAACAGAGAGGTGACCGGCATTTACGTCCGTACAATGCCTCGAATGGAGCGGCTTGAATGCTGGTATGGTAACTGTTATTGTATGAAAACTCCACCAAAGGGAGGTGTTTTTCCCAGCCGTTGCCGAAGTCTATAACGCACGCCCGAAGCATGTCTTCAAGAGTTTGGATAGTTCGCTCAGACTGCCCATCCGTCTGAGGATGATATGCTGTGCTCATGTCTAACCGTGAGCCGAAGGATTTGTGCATCGCTTGCCAAAGCTCCGACGTGAATCGTGCATCGCGATCCGAAATAATAGAAGTGGGCACTCCGTGCCTCGAAACAACTTCTTTCAAGTAGATGTCTGCTAGGGTAGAAAACTTATCCGTTTCTTTGATAGCCAAGAAGTGAGCAGACTTTGTGAGTCGATCAACGATTACCCAAATAGTGTCATTCCCACGCTGGGATCTTGGTAAGCCCGTAACGAAATCCATGGAAATTTCTTCCCATTTCCACTGCGGTATCTTGGGCTGCTGAAGTAGACCAGCTGGTTTCTGATATTCAACCTTGACTCTCGCACAGGTTAAGCATTTGCCAACATAGGTGGCGATGTGGGCCTTCATACTAGGCCACCAATAAGTAGTACTGATGTCGTGGTACATTTTATCCGACCCTGGATGTACCGAATAGCGATACTTGTGAGCTTCATCCATTACAAGTTCGCGTAAACCGCCATAAAGTGGGACCCAAATACGCCCCGTTACATAGTAAGCGCCGTCTTCCTTTGGTTCCATGCGTTGTCTTGAGCCGCGTAAGGCTTCAGCTTTGACGTTCTCGGGTTTCAGTGCTTCTAACTGAGCAGCTCGTATCTGTGCAGGAAGACTGGACTGAATAGTAAGCTGTAGCGCTCGCACGCGCTTAGGTAGAGTGTCTTTCCGACTGAGGGCATCAGCCACAACATTGGCCTTGCCTGGATGATACTTGATGGCGCATTCATAGTCGTTCAGAAGTTCAACCCATCTCCGTTGACGCATATTCAAATCCTTTTGCTTAAGAATATGCTCGAGACTCCTGTGATCGGTGTAAATCGTGCACTTGGTACCGTACAGGTAGTGTCGCCATATCTTAAGCGCGAAAACAACAGCTCCAAGCTCTAGATCATGCGTCGTATAATTCCGTTCATGAACCTTGAGTTGCCGAGAGGCGTATGCAATAACTTTATCCCGCTGCATCAATACGCAACCAAGCCCCTGTATCGATGCGTCACAATAAACCACGAAGTCATCCGTGCCCTCTGGCAATGAGAGAATAGGTGTGCTGCAAAGCCTATCCTTTAAGTACTGAAAAGCGGTCTCTTGCGTACTACCCCATCTGTAAACGACACCTTTCTGTGTTAACATAGTAAGTGGTTGCGCGATCTTGGAGAAGTCTTTAATAAATCGCCTGTAGTAACCCGCCAAACCCAAGAATTGGCGTATTTCTGTCGGTGTACGCGGTGCTGGCCAGTTTCTGATCGAATCAACCTTGGATGGATCAACATGAATCCCATCCTTGTTCACCACATGGCCTAAGAAGTGGACTTCACGAAGCCAGAAGTCGCATTTTGAAAACTTTGCGTACAGTTGCTCTTTTCGAAGAAGTTCCAAGATAAGGCGTAAGTGCTGCTCGTGCTCCTCCTGACTCTTGGAGTAGATCAAAATGTCGTCGATGAAAACAATGACGAACTTGTCGAGATAGGGTTTGCACACCCTGTTCATAAGATCCATGAAGACTGCAGGCGCGTTCGTAAGCCCGAATGGCATGACAAGAAACTCGTAATGACCGTAGCGAGTTCTGAAAGCGGTTTTGGAGACGTCCTCATCCCGGACTCTCAGCTGATGATACCCTGACCTTAAATCAATCTTGGAATAGTAACACGACCCTTGCAACTGGTCGAATAGGTCATCTATGCGTGGAAGAGGGTAACGGTTCTTCACCGTCACCTTATTGAGTTCGCGGTAGTCGATGCACATCCTGAACGTACCGTCTTTCTTCTTTACAAATAACACTGGAGCTCCCCAAGGTGAAGAGCTTGGACGTATAAAGCCTTTTTCCAAGAGCTCTTGTAGCTGCTTCGACAGTTCTTCCAGTTCGGTTGGAGCTAAACGATACGGTGCGCGGGCTATTGGTGCTGCTCCAGGAGCTAACTCAATCTGAAACTCGACTTGACGATGAGGAGGTAAACCAGGTAAATCTTCAGGAAACACTTGAGGAAAATCACGCACAACTGGTATATCCTCCAGCTTCTTTTCCTTTGCTGACGCGTCAGTGACAAGTGCCAGAATGGCAGTATGTCCCTTTTGTAAACATTTTTGCGCCTTTAAGAAAGAGATGATGCCAACCACAGCACCACTCTTGTCACCTTGTACTTCGAGAGGTTCTTGACTGGAGCGAGGAATACGAATCACTTTTTCCTTGCATAAGATCTCCGCGTGATGTTGGGATAACCAATCCATACCGATGACGACGTCGAAACTACCCAAAACTATGGGTATGAGATCAATCGAGAAAGTCTGACCCGCTAGAACAATACTACAACCCTTGACTACCTGTGCGGCTTCTACACTTTTACCATTGGCTAGTTCTACGACGTGTTTGGTGTCTAGAGGTGTTGGTGTACGTTTTAATAATTTACTCATTTTCAATGACATATAGCTTGTATCAGCACCCGAATCAAATAAGACAGTAACATAAATATCGTCGAGAAGAAACTTACCCATAACCACATTGGGATCGTTCACTGCATCTCCTCGACCCAACACAAAAGCACGACCACGAGCTTCATTGCCGTTGTTATTGTTGTTTCCCCCGTTGTTGTTGTTATTGTTCCCGTTGCCCTGATTGTTGTTGTGATTGTTGTTGTTCTGGTTCCTGTTCAACTGAGGGCAATGCCTTTTGAAGTGACCCTCTGCACCGCACTGATAGCACCCTTTGTTACCCTGCTGCTGATTCTGCTGCGCCTGGGGTTGCTGCTGATTCTGGTTTGCAGGACGAGCGCTTCTACAATCTTTAGCCTCGTGACCCATCTTGAGGCATCTTTGACAACGAATCTTATTACACTGGCCACTGTGATGTTTGTTGCAGGTGTTACACTTTGGAAGGTTTCCTCGATACCCCCCCTGTCTGTGGCTGCCTGAGGAGTGCTGACTTGGACTCTGGTAACTGTCTGTCTTTCGCTGTTGAGCTTGCGACTGCACTGAAGCTGATCCCTTGCTAGAATCCCCATCCCATTTTCTCTTACTTTCACTGGGAGTAGCAAGTGTAGTAGAAGCAGTAGTGGTAGCAGTAGCACTAATACGCTTTGGCAGTTTGTTCTGATCCACTGCCTGATCGGTGATGCGATGAGCGAGACGCTGGATTTCCTGGATGTTGTTGAGGTTAGCCGAGGTAACGTGGCTCTGTATTTCTGGTGCCAAACCTTTGAGGTACAACTCAATACGCTTGTATGGAGGGTCCACCATAGTTGGACATAACACAGCCAACTCATTTGATCTCTTGGTGTAGGCTTCGATTTCCGAACCAACCATTTTCAAGTTATACAACTCGTCCTCCAACTTGTGAATGTCTTCTCTAGTGCAGTATTCCCTCTTGATCAGTTCTTTAAAATCATTCCAGGGTGTGGCGTTAGCAGCTGCCAACCCTAAGATCTGCACTTGTGCGTTCCACCAAGTGAGCGCAATCCCTTCAAGTGTGCCAGTGGCGAACTTCACCCTGCGAGCCTCAGGGCATTCACACATTTCGAAAACCGACTCGAGCTTTTCAAACCAGTGGAGGAGTCCAACTGCTCCCTCCGTGCCACTGAACGAGCTAGGACGACATTCCATGAAATTCTTGAAGGTGCACCCAGGTTGTTGCTGAGCGGGTTGACCTATTGTGTACGAATAGGGCAAAGTTAAGTACGAGAATTAATGTAGGATCTAAAGATCCTAGTGTCTATACTGCAGGATATACTACCTGCTTGGGCGGCTGCAACTGCCGCAGCAACGAGAGCCTCTAGCTGGGCTTGAGTCATGGTAATTCGTGCGGCCATTGATCTTCACATCAAATGCAACATAAGTGAGAAAGGTTCGCGAATAGTGCGATGACAGAAGAGTGTAAGCACATAAGTATTCTCATGCAATAACAAGTTGTGAGCAAGGTAATGTAAGCATACTACGAGCAAAGTTCTATGCAAATTCTAGTATGTAGGCAATAAACATAAACCTTATTACCTAGGAAGTTGAGTCTTGCACGTGGAGCGAAGCGTCGTTGTGGATCGTTGAGAGCACTGTTCTGGTTATAGTCTGGTTTTAATAAAAACGTTTTTCCATATTAAAACCAAGTTCTCTATAACCAATGGCTCTGATACCAATCTGTCACACCCCCAAAATCCACCTGCGGAGTATCACCGCTTGGGAGCGTGACTGACCAGGATCAAGCCACCAATCATACAGAACATTGTATAAAGTAAAAGTAAATGCAATATAAACCAAACCAATTCCATATGAAAGGTATTTCCAAAACATAAGTAAGTTGTCATTGTTTAGCGGAAGCGTATTATTGTAAAACCCATAGCAAATAAGTATCAAATATCAAAAGTGTTTAACAAGATGATCAAGATCCAAGCCCCACAACGACCAGCTCCTCCGTGTGCAAGCTCCAAGTACCTAACGATCTGCAAGGCATGTAACAGAATGATCAACAAACTAGTTGAGCGAGTTCACAGAAAGTAAATGCGTAATAGTAAGTTCGTTTGTGACAGATGGCTCTACTGGGCCGTTTGTATGTTCTATTGGTGGTGGTGTTCCACGTTATTGGTGGTGGTGTTCCACGTTATGGGTGGTGGTGTTCCACGTTATTGGTGGTGGTGTTCCACGTTGTATAACCACTAGACTACTCGTAACTATAGGTATCCTTCACAACCGAGGATAGTGATCAGTATAAGTATCCTTCACATCCGAGGATAGTGATCAGTATAAGTATCCTTCACATCCAAGGATAGTAATGTGGTAGTCTAGTCATAGTGTCAATAGTGTATCTAATCAACCTTTCAATCCCATTCCCCAACACCCCGGGAATCCCATGCCTTGGTAAGAGTGTGAACTCACCTTGGTTTGCTCGGTATGCTAGGTTATGCACTCACAAGAAATTAATCACGTCCTATTGTATGCACGTATAACAAATCAGTTCATGTTCGCAATGACACGCATGCAAATTAAATGTTCACACAACAGTCAGTTTGCATATCGGCACAACACGTATTACTTCACATCTAGTTATCAGCTAGTGTACACGAATACAAATGTTAACATTCATCACCAAGCATTGCATGCCAAAACAATCAAGCCTATGTTACAATATTCAAAGCATAATTCCCTATTATCTTTCGATCCAACTATTATCCTTCGGCACATTAATGATCTTTCGACAGACAATTATCACAATTATCATTCGGACCGAAAGTCATGTTTCGAATCAATATCATCTTTCGGTCGAAGCTATCCTTCGGTCCACCCTACTATGGTTCGGTCAAAGCTATGTTTCGGTCCAAACTATCCTTCGGTCAAAACTATGGTTCGGTCATAATAACTATCTTTCGGATTACATGCATCTTTCGACATACACTCATCTTTCGACAACAATCAGTTACGTTTATTCAAAGTTTCTAAGTTTTATCCGTGATTATCAATTAACACATTTTCCAGAAATCGGTTATCCAAAATCGATCAAACAGGGACTTTCATAATAAACCTCATGAACCCTAATTTAACCAAAAGAACAAGAATGACACTTTATCCTATACGATCCGATTTCAAGAACAACGAACAATAACAAATCCGAATTGCATAATATCACAACCAATCATAAAACCTTATCATTATACATCATCGCAAAAGATCCGATCATCATACATATCCTGTTGACATCTATATCCAATTAACATACATTTTTTTTTTGTTAACATACAAACAACATGTTGCAAGATGACTGATAAATCATGAGAGCATATACATTAAACACTAACCGATATTGAAAACAAGGGAATTGATCAGCAAGAAGTCTCCGTAAGTTTGTGGTTGCCGTCACAAGTAAAGGTGCTCTAGGGTTTTTAGAAAAATAACTACTGATTTCATGCATTCACAATTATAAACGTGTCACTGGAATGGGCCAAGCCCATTAGATGACTGGGCCGAAAGATGTCGAAGGATTATGTTTCGAACCTAAAGTTATCTTTCGTGATCCTTCGATCTATTTATCATGTTTCGTGGACATCCTTCGAAGGTTGGACATCCTTCGAAGGTTGTTTGTGTGATGTAATGTGCTTCATACTAACTAGTTTACACATTTTACAAGTTTCACAATGTAACAAACAAACAACTATGTACAATCAAACAATCAAAACGTATAAAATTTCATGGCAACCATATGTGTAAATAAGTGACTAGTCAATACATGATCGTGTAATACATATGAAATCGAATCTTGGAAATTCGAGTTGTCACAAAAACCATCGTGATTACGCTCACATTATGAAGTTCAAACGAACTTCATATTGACCATAAACTGGTCAATGCAGAAAGTCAAACAAAGTTTGACTTTCACGCTAAAAATGCATAAAAGAACGAAAGAGGACTTACAAAAGGTCCAAGGAGGTTTGATCCAATTTATTCTCAGGTATAAAGTGCAAGATGTCACACCCCCAAATTCCACCTGCGGAGTATCACCGCTTGGGAGCGTGACTGACCAGGATCAAGCCACCAATCATATAGAACAATGTATATAGTTAAAGTAATAGCAATTAAACCAAACCAATTCCATATGAAAGGTGTTTCCAAAACATAAGTAAGTTATCACTGTTTAGCGGAAGCGTATAAGTAAAACCCAATATAAATAAGTATGTAATGTCATAAAGTGTTCAACAAACAATCACGATCCAAGCCCACAACGACCAGCTCCTCCCTGTGCAAGCTTCGTGAATCTAACGACCTGCAAGGCATGTAACAGAGGATCAACAACTAGTTGAGTGAGTTCACAGTTTATAGTTCGGTATTTGTAATAGTATAGTAAGCCTTGTATTCGTTCATTAAGTCATGTATCGTAATAGTTCGTATCGCAGCCCTCTAGGCATGTATGCGAAGATTAGGGAAAGTTCTCAAGTATTCTAGACTAGGTATGTTCGTATCGCGGCCACCCGGCACCTGTGCGAAGTTTTAGTGTATAGTTCGCAGCCTTTCTAGGCATGTGTGCGAAGATTAGTCATATTATCGCAGCCAACCCTGGCATGTGTGCGAAGATCAGTCATATTATCGCAGCCAACCCTGGCGTGTGTGCGAAGATCAGTTCTATAAGCATCACTAGTCTAGCAGTATCTTAACCAATCACCTTCCTCACCCGAGGATCATATCAATACGTTCCATTATCTAGAGAAGTACAAATGAATAAATCAATCCCATTCCCACCCTGGGAACCCCATGCCTTGGCTGTGTGAACTCACCTTGGTTTGCTCGGTATGCTAAGTTAAATGCTCACAAGAAATCAGTCAAGTCCTATAGCGTGCATGATTACCCAATCAGTTCAAGATCATAAAAGTTTGCATGCAAGTCTATATCACATAATACTTGGCAGTTAACATCATGCACTACATAAACATTCTATGCTGTTCAGGTAATATAATATATGCTTCATATAATGTCTTTCACCATTTGTTCTACTATAGTTATTCATTAACACGCCTCGTATGGTTGATAGTTTAACAAGGTTAACGTACAGAACTCAACGCAGTCATTACTAACTAATAATTGCATCCCAAGTATATCACATAAGGAAACCGGACAAGCTAGCATCATACACAAAAGTCGGGTAGATCATCACCAACAGTCGGACAGGGCCACCCCCCTCTACAAACTCGGACTCCCTTGTCCATTCAACAAAGTCGGACCAAGGGGTTTCCCCCCTTTAAACTCGGGCAGCCTCTACCTATAATTAAAAGGTCGGACCCATCCTCCTTCCCTAAAACTCGGACCTTAGCACCCCACCAAAAACTCGGACAGGATCCCTTCTCATAATACTCGGACCTTTTGTATATTGTAGAGGTCGGACTTATGTTACACATTAAAGCTCGGACATCATGTTAATCACTAAAACTCGGACCATATCACAGTTAAAAGTCGGGCATTTTATCATTTTAAAGAACTCGGACCTCCATTCACATTAAAGTTCGGACCCCTTGACTATTTACAAAAAGTCGGACTTTAAGTCCTTCACATAAAACTCGGACAATGCATGTTAATAAAAGTCGGGCTATGACATACATGATACAAAATTCGGATAACATACAGTCTTAATTACTCGGACAGAGTGTATTCATTAAAACTCTGACTATAAGCAAACATACATACGAATGTTCCAGTTCCTAGGGATTGAATCAGTTACGTTTTATACATTCAACAATTTCTTGGTTTCTACAATCCAAAAGCCTAAATCATACTTATCAATGCAGAATCAATTACATCTTCAATAGTTTGACAAAACAATCATCAAAGTCAAGGATTTCTAATCATCTAGCAATGATTACACAATCATCAACATTCTTTCACAGTAAATCAGAATCAATTACCAAAGAATAGCATATGATGAACTAGGGTTTTCATGAACCACACAATCAAGAATAAAAACAACAATCAATCATTAACAATTTACCTTGGATGATTCTAGAGAGAATGTGGAAACAAAAGTGATGAATGTCTTGCCAATGATTTGGTGATGATTGCCAGAGAAAGTGAACTACGTGCTTGGATTTTTGTGTGTGGTTTAGTGAAGGATTAGGGTTAAGTATAATTAAATTTTCACTAATTACCCTATGCACCCTGAATTATTATATTTTACACAAGCACACCATCTCACAACAATTTCACAGTTTCACCACCAAGTTCACATATTTGACAAGTCTATCACAATTAACACATAACCATGCACAAACACACAATACACTTCATTGAATCAAAACGTATACAATTCCATAGCAATCAATTGTGCAAATAACCAACTACACAATACATGGACGTGCAATAAATGCGAAATAGAAGTCTTGGAAATTCGAGTTGTCACATTATCCCCAACTTAAAAGAAATTTCGTCCCGAAATTTAGCATGCGGTTACTGAGGAAGCTAGGTAAGTTGTATCGTTCACTTGTTTTCTTGGGGTGTCACATCATCCCCCCGTTGATTTGGAAGTTCGTCCCGAAATTCCGCAGTAGTAGCTTCAGCCTCAGTAGTAGTTGCATTGGTTTCGAATAACTGGGGGTACTTTTCTTTCATTTGGTCTTCGCGTTCCCAGGTGTACTATGGGCCACGTCGGGAGTTCCAACGAACTCGAACAAGAGGGATTCTCTTGCTTTTGAGGACCTTATCATCCCGGTCCGTGATTTCAACTGGCTCCTCGACGAACTGCAACCGCTCGTCGATAGTGAGTTCCTTAAAAGGAACTATGAGGGTCTCATCTGACAGGCACTTCTTCAGATTCGACACGTGGAATACGTTGTGAACTGCTCCGAGTTCAGCTGGTAGATTTAGCTTGTAGGCCACTTTGCCTATTTTCTCAATGATCTCGAACGGTCCGACATACCGCGGATTTAGTTTGCCCCATTTGCCAAAATGAACCACACCCTTCCAGGGTGAGACTTTTAATAAAACCCGGTCCCCGACCTGAAATTCCAAAGGCTTCCTACGCTTGTCCGCGTAGGCTTTCTGACGGTCGCGTGCTGCCGCCATGCGTTGTCGTATCTGTGCAATCTTTTCCGTGGCGTCCACTACAATCTCTGGACCCGTGATCTGACTATCCCCCACCTCTGCCCAACAGAGAGGTGACCGGCATTTACGTCCGTACAATGCCTCGAATGGAGCGGCTTGTATGCTGGTGTGATAACTGTTATTATACGAAAACTCCACCAAAGGGAGATGCTTTTCCCAGCCGTTGCCGAAATCGATAACACACGCTCGAAGCATGTCTTCTAGAGTTTGAATCGTACGCTCAGACTGCCCATCCGTCTGAGGGTGATATGTTGTGCTCATGTCTAAACGAGAGCCAAACGCTTTGTGCATCGCTTGCCATAGTTCTGACGTGAATCGTGCATACCGATCCGAAATGATGGAGGTGGGCACCCCGTGCCTCGAAACAACTTCTTTAAGATAAACGTCTGCGAGAGTGGAGAACTTATCCGTTTCCTTAATAGCCAGGAAGTGTGCAGACTTGGTGAGTCGATCCACGATCACCCATATGGTGTCATTCCCACGCTGGGATCTGGGTAAGCCTGTAACAAAATCCATGGAAATTTCTTCCCATTTCCATTGCGGTATCTTGGGCTGCTGAAGTAGGCCCGCTGGTTTCTGATACTCCACTTTGACCTTTGCACATGTCAAACACTTGCCGACGTAAGTAGCGATGTGGCTTTCATGCTAGGCCACCAGTATGTAGTTCTGATGTCGTGGTACATTTTATCCGACCCTGGATGTACCGAGTAGCGGGACTTGTGAGCTTCGTCCATTACCAGCTCGCGTAAACCGCCAAAAAGTGGGACCCAAATGCGCCCCGTCACATAGTATGCGCCATCTTCCTTTTGTTCCATTCGTTGCCTTGAGCCACGTATGGCTTCAGCTTTGACGTTTTCGGTTTTCAATGCTTCTATCTGAGCAGTTCGTATCTGTGCAGGGAGGTCAGACTGAATAGTGAGCTGCAAAGCTCGTACACGCTTAGGTAGAGTGTCTTTCCGACTGAGAGCGTCAGCCACAACATTGGCTTTGCCTGGATGGTACTTGATGGCGCATTCGTAATCATTAAGTAACTCGACCCATCGTCGTTGACGCATATTCAATTCCTTCTGCTTGAAGATATGCTCGAGACTCCTGTGATCGGTGTAAGTTGTGCACTTGGTACCGTACAGGTAGTGTCGCCATATCTTAAGCGCGAAAACAACAGCTCCCACCTCTAAATCATGCGTCGTGTAGTTCCGTTCATGAACTTTGAGTTGACAAGAAGCGTAGGCAATAACTTTATCCCGCTGCATCAATACACAACCAAGCCCCTGTATCGATGCGTCACAATAAACCACGAAGTCATCCGTGCCTTCTGGCAATGAGAGAGTTGGTGCGCTGCAAAGCCTATCCTTTAGGTACTGGAAAGCGGTTTCCTGGGAATCTCCCCAACGGTAGGTGACACCTTTCTGTGTCAGTAACGTAAGCGGCTGTGCGATCATTGAGAAGTCTTTGATAAACCGCCTGTAGTATCCCGCCAAACCCAAGAATTGGCGTATTTCTGTTGGTGTACGCGGTGCAGGCCAGTTCCTGATCGAATCTACCTTGGATGGATCGACATGAATCCCATCCCTGTTCACCACATGGCCTAAGAAGTGGACTTCACGAAGCCAGAAGTCGCATTTTGAAAACTTGGCGTACAATTGTTCCTTTCGAAGAAGTTCCAAGATAAGACCTAAGTGCTGCTCGTGTTCCTCCTGACTCTTGGAGTAGATCAGAATGTCGTCGATGAAGACAATGACGAACTTGTCAAGATAGGGTTTGCACACCCTGTTCATAAGATCCATGAAAACTGCAGGCGCGTTCGTAAGCCCAAATGGTATAACTAGAAACTCGTAGTGTCCGTAGCGAGTTCTGAATGCTGTCTTGGAGACGTCCTCATCCCGGACTCTCAGCTGATGATACCCTGACCTCAGATCAATCTTGGAGTAGTAACTCGACCCTTGCAACTGGTCGAATAAGTCGTCAATACGAGGAAGAGGATAGCGGTTCTTCACTGTCACCTTGTTCAGTTCACGGTAATCAATGCACATCCTGAAAGTGCCATCCTTCTTTTTCACGAATAGTACTGGAGCTCCCCAAGGCGAAGAGCTTGGACGAATGAAGCCCTTATCCAAGAGCTCTTGTAGTTGCTTAGACAGTTCCTCCAGTTCAGTTGGAGCTAAACGATACGGTGCGCGTGCTATAGGTGCTGCTCCTAGAGCTAGCTCGACTTGAAACTCGACTTGGCGATGAGGCGGTAAGCCTGGTAAATCTTCTGGAAACACTTGGGGAAATTCACGTACAACAGGAATATCCTCTATTCTTTTCTCTTTCGCAGCTGCATCAGTAACTAATGCCAAGATAGCCGTATGACCCTTTCGTAAACATTTCTGAGCCTTCAAGAAAGAGATGATGCCAACCACAGCACCACTCTTGTCGCCTTGAACTTCGAGAGGTTCTTTACCCGAACGAGGAATACGAATGATCTTCTCCTTACATAGGATCTCTGCTTGCTGCTTGGATAACCAATCTATGCCGATGACAATGTTGAAACTACCCAGAACTATAGGAATGAGGTCGATGGAGAAAGTCTGACCAGCTAAGACAATGCTACAACCCTTAACTATCTGTGTGGCCTCTACACTTTTACCGTTTGCTAGCTCTACGACATGTTTGGTGTTTAGGGGTGTTGGTGTACGTTTTAATAATTTATTCATTTCAAAGACATATAACTCGTATCCGCACCCGAATCAAACAAAACAGTAACATAAATATCGTCGAGAAGAAACTTACCCATAACTACGTTGGGATCATTTCTAGCATCACCCTGCCCCAACACAAATGCACGACCCCTTGCCTCATTGCCGTTGTTGTTCCCACCATTGTTGTTGTTGTTGCCATTTCCCTGATTGTTGTTATTGTTGCGATTCTGGTTCTGGTTCAACTAGGGACAATCACACTTGAAATGACCTTCAGCCCCACACTGAAAACATCCCCTGTTGCTCCGCTGATGCTGCTGCTGATGCTGGTTCTGTGGAGCTGGTGGTGGGTGTTGCTGATTCTGATTTGCAGGTCGCGAACTCCTGCAGTCTTTAGCTTCATGCCCTAACTTGAGACATCTCTGACATCGTTCTTTACGACACCGCCCGCTGTGGTGTCTGTTGCACTTATTACACAGTGGGTGAATTCCCCGATATCCACCCTGCCCCTGACTGCCAGATGATTGCTGACTCGGATTCTGGTCCCACTGCCCCCTCGGTGCCACTGAATGTGCCTGGACGACAGTCCATGAAGTTCTTGAAAGTGCAAACGGGCTGATGAGCGTGTTGACCTAATGTGTAAGATCAGAACAAGGTTAAACATAAGAGTTGTTTATGAACATAGGATCTAAAGATCCTAGGATGAGTTACGACTGCAGGGTATACCTCCTGCGTTTGCAGCTGCAAGTGCCGCAGCTACTCGTTCATTGATAAGTGCCGTCAACTGGTCTTGAGTCATGTTCACACGTCCAGACATGATCTTCATAGTTAAAGTAGTGTAAATGAGAATGGTTCACGAGTAGTGCGATGACAGAAGAGTGTAAGCACATAGGTGTTCTCAATCAATAACAAGTAGTGAGCAATGTAATCTAAGCATACTACGAGCAAAGTTCTATGCATTTCTAGCAAGTAGGCAATAAACATAAACCTTATTACCTAGAATGTTGAGTCTTGCACGTGGAGCGAAGCGTCGTTTTGGATCGTTGAGAGCACTGTTCTGGTTATAGTCTGGTTTTAATAAAAAAAACGTTTTCCCATATTAAAACCAAGTTCTCTATAACCAATGGCTCTGATACCAATCTGTCACACCCCCAAATTCCACCTGCGGAGTATCACCGCTTGGGAGCGTGACTGATCAGGATCAAGCCACCAATCATATAGAACAATGTATATAGTTAAAGTAATAGCAATTAAACCAAACCAATTCCATATGAAAGGTGTTTCCAAAACATAAGTAAGTTATCACTGTTTAGCGGAAGCGTATAAGTAAAACCCAATATAAATAAGTATGTAATGTCATAAAGTGTTCAACAAACAATCACAATCCAAGCCCACAACGACCAGCTCCTCCCCGTGCAAGCTCCGTGAATCTAACGACCTGCAAGGCATGTAACAGAGGATCAACAACTAGTTGAGCGAGTTCACAGTTTATAGTTCGGTATTTGTAATAGTATAGTAAGCCTTGTATTCGTTCATTAAGTCATGTATCGTAATAGTTCGTATCGCAGCCCTCTAGGCATGTATGCGAAGATTAGGGAAAGTTCTCAAGTATTCTAGACTAGGTATGTTCGTATCGCGGCCACCCGGCACCTGTGCGAAGTTTTAGTGTATAGTTCGCAGCCTTTCTAGGCATGTGTGCGAAGATTAGTCATATTATCGCAGCCAACCCTGGCATGTGTGCGAAGATCAGTCATATTATCGCAGCCAACCCTGGCGTGTGTGCGAAGATCAGTTCTATAAGCATCACTAGTCTAGCAGTATCTTAACCAATCACCTTCCTCACCCGAGGATCATATCACTACGTTCCATTATCTAGAGAAGTACAAATGAATAAATCAATCCCATTCCCACCCTGGGAACCCCATGCCTTGGCTGTGTGAACTCACCTTGGTTTGCTCGGTATGCTAAGTTAAGTGCTCACAAGAAATTAGTCAAGTCCTATAGCGTGCATGATTACCCAATCAGTTCAAGATCATAAAAGTTTGCATGCAAGTCTATATCACATAATACTTGGCAGTTAACATCATGCACTACATAAACATTCTATGCTGTTCAGGTAATATAATATATGCTTCATATAATGTCTTTCACCATTTGTTTAGTTATTCATTAACACGCCTCGTATGGTTGATAGTTTAACAAGGTTAACGTACAGAACTCAACGTAGTCATTACTAACTAATAATTGCATCCCAAGTATATCACATAAGGAAACCGGACAAGCTAGCATCATACACAAAAGTCGGGTAGATCATCACCAACAGTCGGACAGGGCCACCCCCCTCTACAAACTCGGACTCCCTTGTCCATTCAACAAAGTCGGACCAAGGGGTTTCCCCCCTTTAAACTCGGGCAGCCTCTACCTATAATTAAAAGGTCGGACCCATCCTCCTTCCCTAAAACTCGGACCTTAGCACCCCACCAAAAACTCGGACAGGATCCCTTCTCATAATACTCGGACCTTTTGTATATTGTAGAGGTCGGACTTATGTTACACATTAAAGCTCGGACATCATGTTAATCACTAAAACTCGGACCATATCACAGTTAAAAGTCGGGCATTTTATCATTTTAAAGAACTCGGACCTCCATTCACATTAAAGTTCGGACCCCTTGACTATTTACAAAAAGTCGGACTTTAAGTCCTTCACATAAAACTCGGACAATGCATGTTAATAAAAGTCGGGCTATGGCATACATGATACAAAATTCGGATAACATACAGTCTTAATTACTCGGACAGAGTGTATTCATTAAAACTCTGACTATAAGCAAACATACATACGAATGTTCCAGTTCCTAGGGATTGAATCAGTTACGTTTTATACATTCAACAATTTCTTGGTTTCTACAATCCAAAACCCTAAATCATACTTATCAATGCAGAATCAATTACATCTTCAATAGTTTGACAAAACAATCATCAAAGTCAAGGATTTCTAATCATCTAGCAATGATTACACAATCATCAACATTCTTTCACAGTAAATCAGAATCAATTAACAAAGAATAGCATATGATGAACTAGGGTTTTCATGAACCACACAATCAAGAATAAAAACAACAATCAATCATTAACAATTTACCTTGGATGATTCTAGAGAGAATGTGTCACACCCCCAAAATCCACACGCGGAGTATCACCGCTTGGGAGCGTGACTGACCAGGATCAAGCCATCAATCATATCGAACATAGCATTTAATAATAAAACTAGATAATATAATTCAACAAGACATGATTGATGTTCAAAACCAACATTAGTTTAAGTAGCGGAAGCATGTAAGTAAACCCAACATAATTAATAATGTAATGTCATAAGTGTTTAAAGAAACAATCACGATCCAAGCCCACAACGACCTGCTCCTCCCTGTGCAAGCTCCATATACCTAACGACCTGCAAGGCATGTAACCGAGGATCAACAACTAGTTGAGCGAGTTCACAGAAAGTAAATGTGTAATAGTAAGTTCGTTTGTAACAGGTGGCTCTACTGGGCCGTTAGTACGTTCTATTGGTGGGGGCTTCCCATGTTATATAACCACTAGACTACTTGTAACCATAAGTATCCTTCACAACCGAGGATAGTAGTGAGTATAAGTACACGTAGGTTTTACGTGCGTATCCTTCACAACCGAGGATAGTAGTAAGTATAAATGCACGTAGGTTTTACGTGCGTATCCTTCACAACCGAGGATAGTAGTAAGTATAGATGCACGTAGGTTTTACGTGCGTATCCTTCACAACCGAGGATAGTAGTAAGTATAAGTCTATGTAGATTGTAAGTATGTGTCCTGCACAACCAAGGACAGTGAATAGCATAAGTATGTGTCCTGCACAACCGAGGACAGTGGTATGGTAGTCTAGTATTAGTGTCAGTACGAATCTATTCAATCTTATTCCATCAATCCCATTCCCAAGCCCTTGGGAATCCCATGCCTTAGTAAGGGTGTGAACTCACCTTGGTTTGCTCGGTATGTTAGGTTATGCACTCACAAGCAGTCAGTCAAGTCCTATTGTGCACGTGTAATAAATCAGTTCATGTTCATATTAATACGCAGGCAGTCTATAATATAAAACGTTTGACAGTTAATCATCATGTATCACATCTTTCACGTACGATTATCTCCCGTATTCATTGATCACATAAAACACACTGTCGTACATGTAACGCACACATGCAATCCTAGTCACGATAGTTCATCCATTCATCTAGTGTCATCTAATAATCGCTTAACATGCAAATAGCCCAACGGTACATCATATGGGCACACATAATTTTACTCGTGCACACAACAAGTCCAGTTATTAACCATGAGTAGCCCATCTACAATGCAAGGCCCAATCAAGTAAAGCTTAACCCAACCAGCCCAACCAAACTTAGTCTATACATCACATAGGGAAAAGGTCGAATAATGGATTCCCTACTTAAAGTTCGGACAGGGGGGGGCTGATGTCATAAAACTCGGTCAAAGGCTTCATGCCTTATGAAAACTCGGACAAGACACATCATTGAAAGGGTCGGACCATGTTTATTTGTATCAAAAGTCGGACCAATTAAGCAAGGCCAAGAAACTCGGACCATGTGGGGGTTTCCCCTTCATTAAACTCGGACAAGATAGTCCTTGTCTAAACTCGGACATTATTCATCAAGGGGAGGGTTTTAAACCTCGGACATCACACACACCAAACAAAAGTCGGACCCCCATGTTAGGGAAAGTCGGACCATACTCATCAGTATAAGAAACTCGGACATAATGCTTCTTATAAAACTCGGACTTATGTGTTTCTTGTATCAAAAAGATTGGACCTCACATCTTAGCAAAACTCGGCCCACATTCAAGTTCAAAAGTCGGACATATATAACATTTATTAAGAACTCGGACCCCTTTTGCTTGGTTTGAAACTCGGACCCTCTACAAGCTAAAAAGGTCGGACATGTTTTTAACTCACAAAACTCAGACAACCAATAGTCATGCGTACGATTATTCAAGTTCAACGTGGTTGTATCGGTTACGCTCTTGTTTTCATACGAACAGAAAACCCTAATTATACACTTTCACAATGCAGTAACAATTCAATCATCGACAGTTTAAACACATCATACATTCTAAAACATCAGGCAATTGATTACACATCATACAACTAATCATCATCATCGATAAATCCAGAATCAAATCAAAATCACAGCCTATCACATGAAGAACTAGGGTTTGCAAGAATTACAAGAATCAAGAGTTGATATCAATCAAATAATCAACAAACAATCATTACAATTACCTTGTGTTGATTCTAGAGAAAGAGAGGAATCAAACTTGTGATGTCTTGCCAATGATTTGGTGATGATTGCCAGAGAATTGTGAACTACGTGCTTGGATTTTTGTGTGTGTGGTTTAGTGAAGGATTAGGGTTAAGTATAATTAAGTTTTCACTAATTACTCAATACACCCTGAATAATAATATTTTACACAAGCATACCATCTTAAAAGCATTTCACAGTTTCACCACCAAGTTCACATAATTGACAAGTCTATCACAATTAATCAAACAACCGTGCACAATCCCACAATACGATTTATTGCATCAAAACGTATACCATTCCATAGCAATCAATTGTGCAAATAATTAACTACACGAACAATGAACGTGCAATAAATGCGAAATAGAAATCTTGGAAATTCGAGTTGTCACATTATCCCCAACTTAAAAGAAATTTCATCCCGAAATTTGGTACGCACTCACTGAGGAAGCTAGGTAAGCTGTATTGTTCACTGGTTTTCCTGGGGTGTCACATCATCCCCCCGTTGATTTGGAATTTCGTCCCGAAATTCAGTAGTAGTAGCTTCAGCCTCAGTAGTGGTTGCATTGGTTCCGAATAATTGGGGGTACTTTTCTTTCACTTGGTCTTCGCGTTCCCAGGTGTACTCTGGGCCACGTCGGGAGTTCCAACGAACTCGAACAAGAGGGATTCTCTTGTGTTTGAGGACCTTAACATCCCGGTCCGTGATTTCAACTGGTTCCTCGACGAACTGCAACCGCTCGTCGATAGTGAGTTCCTTAAAAGGAATGATAAGGCACTTCTTTAGATTAGACACGTGAAAAACATTGTGAACTGCACCGAGTTCAGCTGGTAGGTTCAGTCTGTAGGCTACTGGGCCTATTCCTTCAGTAATTTCGAACGGTCCAACATACCGTGGATTGAGTTTGCCTCGTTTACCAAATCGAACCACACCCTTCCAGGGTGAGACTTTAAGTAATACCCGGTCCCCGACCTGAAATTCTAATGGCTTTTTACGCTTATCCGCGTAGGCTTTCTGACGGTCGCGTGCTGCCGCCATGCGTTGTCGTATCTGTGCAATCTTTTCTGTGGCGTCCACTACAATCTCTGGACCCGTGATCTGACTATCCCCCACCTCTGCCCAACAGAGAGGTGACCGGCATTTACGCCCGTACAATGCCTCGAATGGAGCGGCTTGTATGCTGGTGTGATAACTATTATTGTAAGAAAACTCCACCAAAGGGAGGTGCTTTTCCCAGCCGTTGCCGAAATCGATAACACATGCTCGAAGCATGTCTTCAAGAGTTTGGATTGTTCGCTCAGACTGCCCGTCGGTCTGAGGATGGTACGTTGTGCTCATGACTAATCGTGAGCCGAAAGATTTATGCATCGCTTGCCATAGCTCTGACGTGAATCGTGCATCCCGATCCGAAATGATGGAGGTGGGCACCCCGTGCCTCGAAACAACTTCTTTAAGATAAATGTCTGCGAGAGTGGAGAACTTATCCGTTTCCTTTATAGCTAGGAAGTGTGCAGACTTGGTGAGTCGATCCACGATTACCTATATAGTATCATTCCCACGCTGGGATCTGGGTAGGCCGGTAACAAAATCCATGGAAATCTCTTCCCATTTCCACTGTGGTATCCTGGGTTGTTGAAGTAGACCCGCTGGTTTCTGATATTCAACCTTGACTCTTGCACAGGTCAAGCACTTGCCGACGTAAGTAGCGATGTGAACCTTCATACCAGGCCACCAATATGTAGTTTTGAGATCGTGGTACATTTTATCCGACCCTGGATGTACCGAGTAGCGAGACTTGTGTGCTTCGTCCATCACAAGCTCTCGTAAACCGCCATAAAGTGGGACCCAAATACGCCCCGTTACATAGTAGGCGTCGTCTTCCTTTTGTTCCATTCGTTGCCTTGAGCCGCGTAAGGCTTCAGCCATGACGTTTTCGGGTTTCAATGCTTCTATCTGAGCAGCTCGTATCTGTGCAGGAAGACTGGACTGAATAGTAAGCTATAGCGCTCGCACGCGCTTAGGTAGGGTGTCCTTTCGGCTGAGGGCGTCGGCCACAACATTGGCCTTGCCTGGATGATACTTGATGGCGCATTCGTAGTCGTTCAGTAGTTCAACCCATCTCCGTTGATGCATGTTCAAATCCTTTTGCTTAAGAATATGCTCGAGACTCCTGTGATCGGTATAAATCGTGCACCTGGTACCGTACAGGTAGTGTCGCCATATCTTAAGCGCGAAAACAACAGCTCCCAGCTCTAAATCGTGCGTCGTGTAGTTCCGTTCATGAATCTTGAGTTGCCGCGAAGCGTGAGCAATAACCTTATCCCGTTGCATCAATACGCAACCAAGACCCTGTACCGATGCGTCACAATAAGCCACGAAGTCATCTGTGCCCTCTGGCAATGAGAGAATAGGTGCGCTGCAAAGCCTATCCTTTAGGTACTGAAAAGCGGTCTCTTGGGAATCTCCCCAACGGTAGGTGACACCTTTCTGTGTCAGCATAGTAAGCGGCTGTGCGATCTTCGAAAAGTCTTTGATGAATCGCCTGTAATATCCCGCCAAACCCAAGAATTGGCGTATTTCCGTCGGTGTACGCGGTGCAGGCCAGTTCCTGATCGAATCTACCTTGGATGGATCGACGTGAATCCCATCCCTGTTCACCACATGGCCTAAGAAGTGGACTTCACGAAGCCAGAAGTCGCATTTTGAAAACCTTGCGTACAGTTGCTCCTTTCGAAGAAGTTCCAAGATAAGACGTAAGTGCTGCTCGTGTTCCTCCTGACTCTTAGAGTAGATCAGAATGTCGTCGATGAAGACAATGACGAACTTGTCAAGATAAGGTTTGCACACCCTGTTCACAAGATCCATGAAGACTGCAGGCGCGTTCGTAAGCCCGAATGGCATGACCAGAAACTCGTAATGGCCGTAGCGAGTTCTGAATGCTGTCTTGGAGACGTCCTCATCCCGGACTCTCAGCTGATGGTAACCTGACCTTAGATCAATCTTGGAGTAGTAACTCGACCCTTGCAACTGGTCGAATAAGTCGTCAATACGAGGAAGAGGGTAGCGGTTCTTCACTGTCACCTTGTTCAATTCACGGTAGTCTATGCACATCCTGGAAGTGCCATCTTTCTTTTTCACGAATATTACTGGAGCTCCCCAAGGCGAAAAGCTTGGACGAATGGAACCCTTATCCAAGGGCTCTTGTAGTTGCTTTGACAGTTCTTCCAGTTCAGTTGGAGCCAAACGATACGGTGCACGAGCTATAGGTGCTGTCCAGAACTGTAGGAATGAGGTCGATAGGAAACGTCTGACCAGCGAGGATAAGATTACAATCCAGAACTATGAATGGCCTCTAGACTTGCATCATAAGCTAACACTACGACATTTGACTATCTTTCAAGAACATATAACTGGTATCCACACCCAAAACAAACAAGACAGTAACATAAAAGTCTTCGAGAAGAAACTTACCCCTTATTACGATGTGATTGTTCCTTGCGTCACCCTGATCAATCATGTACACGCTGCCCCGGCGTCATGGTTTCCATTGCTTCCCCCAACGCTATCCCCGATGTCGTCCCTGTTTCCATGGTCGTGGTTCTGAGTCTGGTCCTGGTTTAATTGAGGGCAATCGCGTTTAAAATGACCTTCAGCCCCACACTGGAAACATCCCCCGTTCCCACGCTGTGGCTGCTGCTGTGTGTTCTGCGGAGCTGGTAGTTGCAGTTGCTGGTTTTGTGAAGGTTGAGGCGGTCGTTGCTGTTCTTGAGTTACAGGACGTGAGTTTCGACAATCCTTAGCTTCATGACCAATCTTGAGACATCTCTGACATCGTTCCTTGCGACACCATCCACTGTGGTGTCTGTTGCACCTGTCACATAGTGGATGAATTCCCCGATATCCACCCTGCCCCTGGTTGCCTGAAGAGTGCTGACTGGGACTCTGATAACGGTCAGTCTTTCGCTGCTGAACCTGTGACTAAACTGGAGCTGATCCCTTGCTGGAATCCCCATCCCATTTTCTTTTGTTGTCCCTGGGAGTAGCAGAAGTAGTGATAGCAGTAGTGGTAGCACTGATGCGTTTTGGCAGCTTGTTCTGTTCCACTGCCTGATCTGTGAGACGATGAGCAAGACGAGTGACTTGCTGGATAGTGCCAAGGTTAGCTGCAGTCACATGACTCTGAATTTCTGGCACCAGACCCTTGAGATACAGCTCGATACGTTTGGTGGGAGAGTCTACCATAGTAGGACAAAATGTGGCTAATTCATTCGATCTCTTCGTATAAACTTCAATTTCAGACCCCACCATCTGTAGGTTGAGGAACTCTACCTCTAGTTTGTGGATGTCTTCACGACTACAAAACTCTTCCTTAATTAGGTCCTTGAACTCGTTCCAAGGGGTGCCATTAGCAGCTGCCAGCCCTAACATCTGAACCTGTGCTTCCCACCAGGTTAATGCAGCACCTTCGAGTGTTCTAGAAGCAAACTTTACCCTACGAGACTCAGGGCAATCATGCACCTCAAAGTCAGTTTCGAGCCTCTCGAACCAATGGAGGAGTCCCACTGCCCCCTCGGTGCCACTGAATGAGCTTGGACGACAGTCCATGAAGTTCTTGAAAGTGCAGACAGGCTACTGAGCATGTTGACCTATTGTGTGCGAATAGGACAAAGTTAAATACGAGAGTTAATGTAGGATCTAAAGATCCTAGTGTGTGTCTATACTGCAGGGTATACTACCTGCTTGAGCAGCTGCAAGTGCCGCAGCAACTTGAGCTTGAACGAGAGCCTCTAGCTGGGCTTGAGTCATGTTAATTCGTCCGGCCATTGATCTTCATATCAAAGGCAACATAAGTGAGAAAGGTTCGCGAATAGTGCGATGACAGAAGAGTGTAAGCACGTAAGTGTTCTCTAGCAATAACAAGTAGTGAGCAAGAGTAAGGTAAGCATACTACGAGCAAAGTTCTATGCAGTTCTAGCAAGCAGGTAATAAACATAAACCTTATTACCTAGGATGTCGAGTCTTGCACGTGGAGCGAAGCGTCGTTGTGGATTGTTGAGAGCACTGTTCTGGTTATAGTCTGGTTTTAATAAAAACGTTTTCCCATATTAAAACCAAGTTCTCTATAACCAATGGCTCTGATACCAATCTGTCACACCCCCAAAATCCACACGCGGAGTATCACCGCTTGGGAGCGTGACTGACCAGGATCAAGCCATCAATCATATCGAACATAGCATTTAATAATAAAACTAGATAATATAATTCAACAAGACATGATTGATGTTCAAAACCAACATTAGTTTAAGTAGCGGAAGCATGTAAGTAAACCCAACATAATTAATAATGTAATGTCATAAGTGTTTAAAGAAACAATCACGATCCAAGCCCACAACGACCTGCTCCTCCCTGTGCAAGCTCCATATACCTAACGACCTGCAAGGCATGTAACCGAGGATCAACAACTAGTTGAGCGAGTTCACAGAAAGTAAATGTGTAATAGTAAGTTCGTTTGTAACAGGTGGCTCTACTGGGCCGTTAGTACGTTCTATTGGTGGGGGCTTCCCATGTTATATAACCACTAGACTACTTGTAACCATAAGTATCCTTCACAACCGAGGATAGTAGTGAGTATAAGTACACGTAGGTTTTACGTGCGTATCCTTCACAACCGAGGATAGTAGTAAGTATAAATGCACGTAGGTTTTACGTGCGTATCCTTCACAACCGAGGATAGTAGTAAGTATAGATGCACGTAGGTTTTACGTGCGTATCCTTCACAACCGAGGATAGTAGTAAGTATAAGTCTACGTAGATTGTAAGTATGTGTCCTGCACAACCGAGGACAGTGAATAGCATAAGTATGTGTCCTGCACAACCGAGGACAGTGGTATGGTAGTCTAGTATTAGTGTCAGTACGAATCTATTCAATCTTATTCCATCAATCCCATTCCCAAGCCCTTGGGAATCCCATGCCTTAGTAAGGGTGTGAACTCACCTTGGTTTGCTCGGTATGTTAGGTTATGCACTCACAAGCAGTCAGTCAAGTCCTATTGTGCACGTGTAATAAATCAGTTCATGTTCGTATTAATACGCAGGCAGTCTATAATATAAAACGTTTGACAGTTAATCATCATGTATCACATCTTTCACGTACGATTATCTCCCGTATTCATTGATCACATAAAACACATTGTCGTACATGTAACGCACACATGCAATCCTAGTCACGATAGTTCATCCATTCATCTAGTGTCATCTAATAATCGCTTAACATGCAAATAGCCCAACGGTACATCATATGGGCACACATAATTTTACTCGTGCACACAACAAGTCCAGTTATTAACCATGAGTAGCCCATCTACTATGCAAGGCCCAATCAAGTAAAGCTTAACCCAACCAGCCCAACCAAACTTAGTTTATACATCACATAGGGAAAAGGTCGAATAATGGATTCCCTACTTAAAGTTCGGACAGGGGGGGCTTGATGTCATAAAACTCGGTCAAAGGCTTCATGCCTTATGAAAACTCGGACAAGACACATCATTGAAAGGGTCGGACCATGTTTATTTGTATCAAAAGTCGGACCAATTAAGCAAGGCCAAGAAACTCGGACCATGTGGGGGTTTCCCCTTCATTAAACTCGGACAAGATAGTCCTTGTCTAAACTCGGACATTATTCATCAAGGGGAGGGTTTTAAACCTCGGACATCACACACACCAAACAAAAGTCGGACCCCCATGTTAGGGAAAGTCGGACCATACTCATCAGTATAAGAAACTCGGACATAATGCTTCTTATAAAACTCGGACTTATGTGTTTCTTGTATCAAAAAGATCGGACCTCACATCTTAGCAAAACTCGGCCCACATTCAAGTTCAAAAGTCGGACATATATAACATTTATTAAGAACTCGGACCCCTTTTGCTTGGTTTGAAACTCGGACCCTCTACAAGCTAAAAAGGTCGGACATGTTTTTAACTCACAAAACTCAGACAACCAATAGTCATGCGTACGATTATTCAAGTTCAACGTGGTTGTATCGGGTACGCTCTTGTTTTCATACGAACAGAAAACCCTAATTATACACTTTCACAATGCAGTAACAATTCAATCATCGACAGTTTAAACACATCATACATTCTAAAACATCAGGCAATTGATTACACATCATACAACTAATTATCATCATCGATAAATCCAGAATCAAATCAAAATCACAGCCTATCACATGAAGAACTAGGGTTTGCAAGAATTACAAGAATCAAGAGTTGATATCAATCAAATAATCAACAAACAATCATTACAATTACCTTGTGTTGATCCTAGAGAAAGAGAGGAATCAAACTTGTGATGTCTTGCCAATGATTTGGTGATGATTGCCAGAGAATTGTGAACTACGTGCTTGGATTTTTGTGTGTGTGGTTTAGTGAAGGATTAGGGTTAAGTATAATTAAGTTTTCACTAATTACTCAATACACCCTGAATAATAATATTTTACACAAGCATACCATCTTACAAGCATTTCACAGTTTCACCACCAAGTTCACATAATTGACAAGTCTATCACAATTAATCAAACAACCATGCACAATCACACAATACGATTTATTGCATCAAAACGTATACCATTCCATAGCAATCAATTGTGCAAATAATTAACTACACAAACAATGAACGTGCAATAAATGCGAAATAGAAATCTTGGAAATTCGAGTTGTCACAGAATGTGGAAACAAAAGTGATGAATGTCTTGCCAATGATTTGGTGATGATTGCCAGAGAAAGTGAACTACGTGCTTGGATTTTTGTGTGTGGTTTAGTGAAGGATTAGGGTTAAGTATAATTAAATTTTCACTAATTACCCTATGCACCCTGAATTATTATATTTTACACAAGCACACCATCTCACAACAATTTCACAGTTTCACCACCAAGTTCACATATTTGACAAGTCTATCACAATTAACACATAACCATGCACAAACACACAATACACTTCATTGAATCAAAACGTATACAATTCCATAGCAATCAATTGTGCAAATAACCAACTACACAATACATGGACGTGCAATAAATGCGAAATAGAAGTCTTGGAAATTCGAGTTATCACACAAGACTTCAACTTAGGGAATGAAAATCAGATCAAATGTGAGTTTGAGAGCAAAGGGGGTGGGGTTTATATAGTTTTTGCACAACCGTTAAGATCGTTCATCGTAAAACGAGCTTCGATCTCATCCGTACACATGTGCCCATGGTTTTGTGAAACTATGGGAGCCCCTAGTCTCATTAAAACCATGTGCAAATGAGGGGAATAGCTGGAACAAGCTGGAATTTAGATTTTTCATTTTGGTCCCTTCCTAAGATAACTATGGCAGAATGTTAATGTTGATCCCTGAATGTGCAAAACATGGTTTTTGATGCAGTTTTGACATGTTTAAGCCCCATTAATCCCATTTCAAGGCTCTAAAATGAAGTTAAAGTATAGGGAACATGAAACATGCTCAAAAATATCTCGGATGTCGGTTCGTTTGGTCGTACGGTTGCGTTGTTCGGTTAATTACGACGAAACACGAACGAATGCGAAAAAACGATCCAAATTACGCGACGAATGGAATTTTATCATGCCAATCACTAAAATAAAATATTTTAATGATTACATAAAGTTTTGGATGTCCGGATGTATTCAGAATGTAAGATATGTGCGAAAATGCAAACTTATGCACTTTTTGACGCTTTTAGTCCCTGAATGACCAAAAAGTTTATTTTAGCACACCGAACCCCTCAAAGCCTATTTCTAAGCTAGGTAAAGGATATTTAGGGTATGTTTAACTTATGGCCATGTTCCAGAATGTTCGTTACAGTACGAATCGGCATACTTTCGCAGTTTGTCGAATTTAGTCCCTGTAAGCGAATAAACTTGATTTCGGCATACCAAACCATCCAAAACTTATTTCTAAGTTATGTAAAGGTTATTTAAGGTATGTTAAGCCTATGTCACTATTCCGGAGTGTTTGTTGCATTAAACTGGTTATATTTACACAGATCGCGTATAACCTTCCAGAAAGCAATTTAAAGCCCGAAATCGAACAAGAATTGATATGTGCAAACGATACACATATTTTTACAAATCCCAAGTATGAAACACAATATTTCATTGATTTGGTATTTGTTTGATGGCCGTGGAGGCACAGGTGTCACAGTCACCCGTACTTCAGGAAATTTCGTCCCGAAATTTATTTTAGAGGAAACTTGTGAGGGCTTGAAACATGAAGTTGAAAGGATAAAACAACACTGGCTAGGGTTCTGAACTTCTAGTACCTTTAAATTACATCATGCTTGCAATGTAAGAGGGACACTTATATACAAGTATATGAAGCGCCATTGGTGCGTCCACCATACCTCCATTACATTGTTCACGTTTCGTTATTGTTGCCACTATTGGTTCTTACACATGATAAATCTTACTGTGGTTTTCGGGCACTGAATTTCATAATTATGTATGCATCCATAATTACGTAATTACTTGCACAGTCTGCACAGTTGATCTTATACTGTGTAGGGGAAGAAAATCAAACGAATAATCCTGTGGTGATTTAACTAGACTACCATAGAGTCTCTTTAACTTGATCAGCGAACAATCTCTTGAACTAGACTACCAGAGGGCCTCTTTAACTATATCAACACATGATATCTTTAACTAGATTGACGAATCAATTTCTTTAACTAGACCAACGAATGATCTCTTTAACTAGACCACCAGAGGGCCTCTTTAACTATATTAACACATGATATCTTTAACTAGATTGACGAATCAATCTCTTTAACTAGATCCACGAATGATCTCTTTAACTACATCAACAAAGGATGTCTTTAACTAGAATGATGAATCAATCTCTTTAACTAAACTATCCAAGAGGAATCTTTAATTACATCAACGGAGGATGTCTTTAACTAGATTGACAAATAAATCTTTTTAACTAAATTACCCAAGAGGAATCTTTAATTACATCAACGGAGGATGTTTTTAACAAGATTGATGAATCAATCTTTTTAACTAAATTACCCAAGAGGAATCTTTAATTACCTCAACGGAGGATGTCTTTAACTTTGGAATAGTACTTTATAATCCAAGGGTTTTAACCATGACATAGAAGCCCATTATAGATTTAAGTTAGTACCTTTGGATATCCTACTATGAATCCATCGCCTATAAATATGGAAAGTTCCATGAGGATTTGGATGGCGAGTAATTGAATTCACATCTAAACACATAAACATATATTCACATAATTGTTAACTTGGTTATTTATTTGTTATTATCTTGTTATTAATTGTTATTAACTTGTTGTCGATTGAACATGGGTATTCAAGGTATACCAGGAACCCAATCGATGTACTTCAACGTCCTCAAGAATCTATCTGAAAAGATAGGATGATCAACCAAAAATTATGTTGGTGCACTGAATGTCTGTTATCTACGTTTGTATCGAGTCTTAGGTCTAGATAGGTTAGATTGGTGCACGGAAATCAAGGATAGGGTTTTAGAGTGTAATTTCGCTCCAAATGACATTCATGTCATTTGAAGCGAAATCAGGTTTCATGTTAATTCCGCTCCTAGACGTCAAATGGTTGATTTCACTCCAAAAGCAGACATGGTGATTTCGCTCCTGATGATCACATGGGGTTCCGCTCATACCGTTTCGAGCGGAATCAGCTCTACTATAAATAGCTGATGTGTGATCTCATTATGTAACTTTTGGAGCGGAATTAGAGTCGAGGTGCTGCCGGATTTTTGTCAGAAATCATTGTATACGACTCAGAAAGCATTAATAGAAAGGAAATTAAACGGATAAAGCTGTGTGACTTCATTTACTTTGATTCCGCCTCTATATTTGAAGATGAACTGCCTTTTGCTGACTGTTTAGGGTCACAACACGGTCCAACAAGTGGTATCAGAGCGCAGGACGAGGAGTTCATACCATTACAGCTTAATTCTACCAGATTTTCTTACTTATACTCACTTCTTCTCATACTTTTCTGATTTGAACTAGTTCCTATGGTGGAAATGGTCTGAATTTCGAGTATATTGTGTAAAACATAGAAGTAACAAACCCTAGAAAGAATCAGGTTAAAATTCGAAGTAAAAATGGTTAAAATCGCCTAAAAACCTGATTTCGCTCTAAAAGTAATCGCTGATTTCTCCCTAAAAGGTTAATTCCGCTCGAAAACACAATTGGTCATTAGGAGCGAAATAGTTAATTTCGCTCATAAAGACATAAACATCTGATTCCGCTCGAGGGATACTTTCTGATTCCGCTCAAAATCAGTCAAAGTCTGATTCCGCCTGGAACGTATCACCTGATTCCGCTCGAAATCAGATTATTTCTGATTTCGCTCAAAAAGAATCTGTTGATTCCGCTCATAAGCTGATTTCGCTCGAAATTATCGTTTTTCAAAATTTCGAAAATTTTTTAAGTGTTTGCTGATTTTTCAGGTACGTTCAAGATGGATGTTATTTTCATGAACCCGTTTAGTGACATGTATGCTTTTGCTGGAAATTCAGGAGACGATACATCCTCTAGCAACAACAATGAGAACGCGCAAAACGCAAAGAAAAAGTTATCGGATGCCTTGGAAGTTGAAAGTGCTTTCGGAACTTACAACAAACCACCGAAGTTGATGGCTATCGAGGAATATAGTCGGTGGGCCAAGAAATTCGAAGACTGGTTGAGGGCTTTTGCTTTTCCGAGCTGGAAGAGTCTCAAAAATGGATATAATGACGGTGGCAAAAGTGGTGAATGCTTAACATCACCTGATGAGATAGAGTCGTTTGTTGCTGAGCAAAAGTGTGTTGCGTTGCTGTTTCAATCCGTTCGAGAAGATATCATATCTTTGATCAAATATATTACTGCTAAAGATCTCTGGGAAAAGTTGAAAAACAAATGTTTAGGAAGTGCTGAAATTGTGAAAAACAAAAAGAAATTACTTAGAAAAGAGTTTGATTTGTTTGGGTGTTTAAAGAATGAATCAGTTTGCAAAATGATTGAAAGGTTTGGGCACCTGAAGCTGGAACTGGCGAGACATGGAATTTTATATTCTCAAGATGAGCTAGTTGACAAACTGTTTGATTCATTGCCAGACGAGATGGATTGGCAATATTATGCGTTGATGCTGAAGAATACTATCAAGCCACCAGAAGTGTTGACTGTAGATTTGCTGATTGAGAGACTTGAAAGTCACGAGCTGGAGCTAAAGAAGACACACAAAGTCAATCACTTATCGTACCAGCAGAACTTGGATTTGTATTATCCAAAGAGCATAATGCCAAAGACTACATCTCCAAAGACATCGTTTTCTGCTGAAAGTTCCAACATTTCAAACAAAGAAAGTCAAAGCAGTGGTTTTCACAGTGGTTCTTCATCACATTCAAACCAGTCTGATACAAAGAAACTGTTTCAATGCAACATCGCTGTAGACTTAAAGAACACTCAGAATTTCAGCGAGGAGTCTACTAAACAACAGATGGTTTTCCTAGCGTCGGTGCTGGAATCTTATGAAAGTCTTGTAGCTGGCAAGATAGGCAACACCAACCTTACAAAGGAAGACTATGATCAAATAGATCCTGAAGAGATGGAACTGATCGACATAAGGTGGTGTATGGCCAGTGCAGTTCGTCGAGCGCAGCGTTTCATGGAAATAACCGGGAGGAAGTCAATTGGTGGACCATCTACCAAGTTGGGGTTTGACAAGTCCAAGGTGACGTGCTTTAAGTGCAAACAAAAGGGTCACTTTAAGCGTGAATGCCGAAACGCGTATGCTGATGAGTCTGAGAACCCGTTCAGAGAAGACTACTACAAGAAGGCGATTTATCATCAGAACAAATCAGAGCCGCGAAGAATGAAGCAGATTGAAGATAACAAAGAAAAATCTAGAGCTCTTGTTGTAATCCATGATGATGAAAGTTACGACTGGAGTGAGTTGTTACCTAAAGAGGATGCGGTTGGATATGCTTTCATGGCAAAAACTGAACCTATTCCTTGGAAAGATAACAGAACTAAAGAACAGAAGTATAATCACAGAAGAATGTTAGCCACGAACAAATTGATCAGAATATCTGGTATCTATTCGGAAGCAAAAAGAGCAAAGAGATGGGATCCAGATAGGGAGTGTTATCTTGACCCATATGGAAACATTGTTGTTGACCATAACACTCTTGATCTAGAAGCCATAATCAAAGAGTTAAAAGATGATGATGATTATTGGCAGAATAAATGGTGGGGAAGCGGAGACGAGAAAGGGAAAGAAGATAAGGAGAAAGAAGAGAAAGAGAAGTCAAAGAAAATTGACACCAGAATCATTGACACGACACAGGAGTTGAATGCTAAAAATCTTGGAAAAATGGCTGACAAGGTGCTGGCAGCTAAGGCTCTTGAGGTAGATTCTAAATCCGTCTCTGAGTCTAAAAGCCAAGTCAGTTCAAACGTGTCAACAACTGAGTCAGGTAAGAAAGTCAATGGTGATGTTGACTGCAAAAATTGCATCAAAGAATGCAAATTTTGTAGTACAGTCACATATCTCAACGGTAAGAAGGTTGATGATCTGAATGCTAAAGTCAGAAGTGTTGAGGATCAAATTCTTGATCGTGATAAAAGGGTGAAAGCTTCAACTGAACGGTTAAAAGAATTGACTAACAAAATTGAAAATGATAAAATTGATCATGAAAAGATAAGGAAAGAAAATGAAAGGTTAGTTTTTGAAAACCGTCAGATCACTGAAAAGTTTGAGAAGCTTAAGAGCACAATGAAAGATAATGATGACAGAAATGGTAAAACATATAAAGAAAATGTTCAACTAACAACAGTTCTTCGATTAAAAGAAAAATTAATCAATCAACAACTGGATGAAATCGCTAAATTGAAACTTAAAGTTCAAGAAGCTGAAATTGAAAATCAGCGAATCCAGTTGAAGCTTAAGAGTTACAACTCCGCAAGCTTTGTTTTACAACACATTGTTCCCAAACCCATCGGGAAAAACAAAGCAGGCGAAGATGTGTACTCTGATGGAACCGGGGTGGGTTTTCATCGAGTTCCACCACCAGTTCTTAACAATTATTCGAAAAAGCAATCTGGGTTGGTTGAAATTGAAGAAGAGAAGGAAGTTAAACTTCCTGATTCAATTGATGTCACATTTTTCTTCTTCATCATCTGATGATAGTGTTCAGACAGAGATTGTTAAAAATACAGCTGAAAGTGTTTTGATGTCTGATTCAGCTGAAGATGATGAATGTTTCTTGGATAAGTACATTCCGAAACAAAAGTCCAAAGACAACTCAAATGATGAACCTACTCTTGTCATGTACAAGATGTCGGGATCTGATAAGTTGTTTTCGGATTTTGAGTTTCCCATAGAGAATGTGAATGTGAGCAAGTTAACAAATGTTTTCAAATTGGTTGAAGTTGAATTGTCAGAAGTGAACAGTTTGAGTCAAACAAAGAGACAAATGAATTTTGAAAAAGATAAAGCTTACTATAAGAAACCTGCTGTTCCACCGCGTTTTTATAACAACAACCAAAACAATTGGTTGGGTGGTTATCAGGGTGGTAAGAATTATCAGAGAAGAAATGTTCAAAACAAAAGGTTTGTTGAAAAGAAAAAGTTTGTGAACAGTTTGAGTTCATTGTCTGATGAAGAGAAAAAGATTTTTTCAAAATCAAATGAAGAGTTCTTTGAAAAGAAAGCTTTACAACCTCAGTCTGAAGGCACAAGTCGGGTAGTTGAAACTCGAACATGCTTCAGATGCAATCAAGTTGGGCATATTGCACGAAAGTGTACCAACTTGAAGCCTAAGACTGACGTTGTAAAGACTCAAAAAAAAGCAAGATGATGTGAAGGGAAAAGCGTCATTGTTTGTTGAGAAAAAGTTTTTGAAAAATGAAAACAAAATCAAAACTAAACCCGTAAAGAAGTTGGTAACTAAAAATGAAAAATTTTACAAACGGGTTGCGTCATCTCAACAAATTTGGAAACCTAAAACAGAGAAACAAGTTTCAACTTCACAAGTGCAAAAAGTGGTGAATTCTGTCCCAATTGTGGATGATACTAACTTTCCACCACTTCAAGCTAAAAATTTTAAGAAACAAAATGGGAAAGCTAAAGACAACAAGGTAACACCCAAGGCTGGTCAGGCTTGGGTGGATATTTTCTTCGTTGAATGAAAACCTGACTTGCCGGAGCTTCCTTGATCGCGAAGCATGAATTGGCATTTTTATTGAAATGTGTTTGTAAGTCATGTTGTGATATGTGCAGGATCTTCTGAGATTAGTTTCACGATGTATTATGGACAGTGGAGCATCTCGACATATGACAGGGAAGACTGCGTTACTGTATGATGTGAAAAATTTCAATGGAGGATATGTTGGTTTCACGGGTAATCAAGGAGGGAGGATTATTGGTGAAGGAATGCTATCCAATGGGATTGTGACGTTTGAAAGAGTTAACTACATTGCTGAGCTGGAGAATAATCTGCTGAGTATTTCGCAGATTTGTGACAGAATGTATACCACTCACTTCACTGATAAAGAATGTTTGATCTTGAAGCCAGGATTTGTTATCCCTGAGGAATGGATTATCATAAGGGCACTAAGAGTCAATGATCTGTACGTGTTGGATATAAGTGTAGCTACTACAACCATGGGTCAGGCTCATTGTTTTGTGTCTAGAGCAACTGAAAAAGAATCGAGATTGTGGCACCGCAAGATGGGACATATACATCTTAGAAAAATGAATCACTTGGTTCATAACGATTTGGTTACAGGAGTTCATGTCAAGGGTTTTCATCTGGAAAGGGAGTGCATTAGCTGTGTTAAAGGCAAGCAGAAGAAAAAGTCACACCCTTCAAAGCAAGTCAATTCAGTCTCAAGACCCCTGGAGAGACTTCACATGGATTTGTTCGGTCCGGTGAATGTCAAGAGTATTACATGATATAACTATTGTCTTGTGGTTACTGATGATTATTCCAGATTTTCGTGGGTAATTTTTTTGAAAATGAAAGATGAAACGTTTGATAGTTTGATGGCATTGTTCAAAAGGATTGAGAATCTGTACCAGAGGCGTATCAGAAGAATTCGTAGTGATAATGGTACTGAATTCAAGAACAGCAAGATGAAAGAATTTTGTGATGAAAGAGGTATATTGCATGAGTTTAGTGCTCTGTACACTCCGCAGCAGAATGGTTTATAGAAGTCTATGCTCCTGTGGCATGACTAGAAGCAATCAGAATTTTCCTGGCATTTGTATCTTGGAAGAACTTCAAAGTATATCAGCTAGATGTGAAATCGGCATTTCTTTATGGGAAGGTCAAAGAGGAGGTATATGTCGGACAGCCACCGGGCTTTACCGATCCAATCCACAAGAACAAGGTCTACTTGCTGGAAAAGCACTGTATGGTTTACACCAGGCCCCGAGAGCTTGGTATGAGACTTTGTCTCAACACTTACTAGCCAACACCTTCATTCGTGGAAAAGTGGATGCCACTCTCTTCACTAAAGAGGTCGACGGACATCTCCTGATCGTTCAAATTTACGTGGACGACATAATTTTTGGGTCAACAAATGAGAATATGTGCAAAGATTTCGAACAGGTGATGAAGCAAAAATTTGAAATGTCATCAATGGGGGAGATGAAATTCTTTTTGGGACTACAAGTTGAACAACTACCTCAGGGAATTTTCATTCACCAGACGAAGTACGTTCATGATATTCTAGAGAAATGTGGGATGTCAAGTTCTACTCCAGCTGCTACCCCTTTAGCAACAAATCATGGGATTCACCCAGATCTCACCGGAGATAGAGCTGATGAGACGTTCTATCGTTCCATGATAGGTTCTTTGATGTACTTAACAGCTTCACGACCTGATATCATGTACCCAACGTGCCTCGCAGCAAGATATCAATCTAACCCGAGAGCTTCTCATATGATTATTATGAAGAGGATATTACGCTACCTGAAGGGAACTCCTACATTGGGGTTGTGGTATCCTAGAACAGGCGACTTTACGCTCGAAGGGTATTCCGACTCGGATTTCGGATGCTGCAAAGTCAATGCAAAATCAACAACTGCAGGATGCCAGTTCTTTGGATCTCGTTTGGTTACCTGGCAGTGTAAGAAACAAACGTCTGTGGCGCTATCTACATGTGAAGCGTAGTACGTGTCTGCTAGCAGTTGCTGCTCTTAGATCCTGTGGATACAGCAACAGATGCGCGACTACGGTTTGCAGTTTCTTAACACACCTCTTTTTGTTGATAATGAGGCCGCAATTAATATAACAAAGAATCCAGTACATCACGCTAAAACTAAACATATAGAAATTCGACATCACTTCATCCGAGATTGCTTCGAGAAGAAGTTGATTCGAATTGAGAAAATCCACACTGACGAACAGAAAGCTGATTTACATACCAAAGCTTTTGACAAAACACGTTTTAAATATTTTTTAAAACTGAACGGTATGAAGCTTCTTTCGGTGTCGGATGGCATTATTAGCATTGATGAGGGTACTGTTGTGGATGATGATGAGAAACAATCTGCAATGGTTTGTCGATTTTTTACTTGTTTTGGTATTTAGGGGGAGTAGATATATTTTCAGAAAATACAAAAACAGTAAAAAATGCAAAAATACAAAAACATGATAAAATTTTCAAAATCTAAAAACAATAGAAAACTGAAAAAGAGCTTGTGTAAAAAGGGAAAATGATAGTACATCGGCTTGATAGTTACAGTATGCTAAAGAATTGTAAAGTTTAAATGGGTTAAACAGTCTCGCTGATGATGTGTCGATAGGTTTTTACACATTTAGTAGATTTATTCAGGATATAAATCTAAAATTTCAAACTTGCATAATTCGTGGGAAACACTACTTGGATATATAGGTAACCCCTGAAATCTCGTTTGAAAGGTCCCTCTTTCTGAGATACTAGGTCTTTATACTCAGTGATATCTGGGGTATTATTCTGGGACTTCTGCTGAATGGAAGTTCTGACCTAGTCCCCGAATAATACTTTCCGCATTGCTTGAAATATAGCACCACCCTCAGCATAAAAAACGATGAAACATTGCAAAATGCTAATCGTGTGCTGTTGAAACAAAAGATCCTCTAAAGGGGACACACCGAAAAGACGAAGCCGTCATCTCTCTGCGTATACGGAAGTATCGACCTGAGCTCTCACGGCCCTCGCATTTAACCCCTAACAGATATCATCTGTGGTATACTCACCTGTAAGACTGAATATTGGGATCTGGATACGAGAGTATATTCAATAGTTGGGACACATGAATGAGCTAAGTTCATAAGACATCTAAATCATATCCTGAGTAAATTGAAATTTGTGTGAAAATTTAAAGTGGATCAGTATATCGACAATCTACGTGAATTGTTTAATTCTGAGTATGAAATTGTAGCTTAACGGTACTTGTAATTTGTCTGATAAGCTGATATGATTCCTTGACACGCTCACCAAAAATATGTTTGTAAATAGTTTAATTTCTTTACATTTTTGCAATTTAAGTTTCTGTATTTCATTTCTTAGTTTAGAACACTTTATTAAAAATCCAAAAAGATTTTTCATTTCTGCTTTATTTTCCGACAAACCAAAGTGGAAAGTTGATCGTTGGATTCTCAAAGATAGAAGCAGATACAGGAAAATTCTGGACTGGAGAATGAGGAGAGCTTATTTTGATGAAGATTGGGTTGTTGAAAAAGTTAATACAGGTTCATTAACTTGATACTTGTTTTTTTCAGAAAAATGTTTGAAAATGTTAAACAAAAATTAGTCTGTGTTGTCAAAAGAATCAACCAAGGTCATTAAATTGGACTTGGTAGATTAATTGAGTAATCAGGGTCATTAACTTGGACCTGAATACTTGAGTGGATTTCTAAACTGATAGATTACTGAGTTTTGTTACTATGAAAAGATAGATTGTAATGTTATGTCAGAGTAACAGGTTGTGGATTTTATCGTCCTCATGGTTCAAGAAGTCAAAGACTGAACCAGCCAAAGACCCTAGATCCCAGCATACCGAGAGGGGGAGTCCGTGAAAGGGGGAGTCTAGAGTTCTGGATCAACAGTCAAAGGGGAGATTGAAGATAGAGCTAGGAAAAGATCCTGAACCTGTGTGAAGATAGAGTTTGTACAATGAGGAAACAAAGTAGGAGAAAAGACCAAGACAGAAGACTCGACGCCGAAGACTTCGTCAACATCCAAGGGGGAGTCTGTTGGTGCACTGAATGTCTGTTATCTACGTCTGTATCGAGTCTTAGGTCTAGATAGGTTAGATTTGAAGCGAAATCAGGTTTCATGTTAATTCCGCTCCTAGATGTTAAATGGTTGATTTCGCTCCAAAAGGAGACATGGTGATTTCGCTCCTGATGATCACATGGGGTTCTGCTCGTACCGTTTCGAGTAGAATCAGCTCTACTATAAATAGCTGATGTGTGATCTCATTCTGTAACTTTTGGAGCGGAACTAGAGTCGAGGTGCTGCCGGATTTTTGTCAGAAATCATTGTATACGACTCAGAAAGCATTAATAGAAAGGAAATTAAACGGATAAAGCTGTGTGACTTCATTTACTTTGATTCTGCCTCTGTATTTGAAGATGAACTGCCTTTTACTGACTATTTAGGGTCACAACACGGTCCAACAAATTCAATTTCGTTTTCAAGGAAACGCAATATTCGAATTAAGGTACACAACAATTTAGGACATACGAAAATACCCTTAGGTACCCTATTAAGGATTTATAGTGGTACCTTGGGTATTCGTACAGAGTTGTAACTTGCGCCTTGTACTTCGTTTCCTTGGAAGAAACGGGTACTTATGATTTTTGTGGAAAACGCAAGAGATTATAAAATGGAAGAATTTTGGGGGTAGTCTATCTTTCAAGGAATACGGCTCCTTGATTGTCGGTATTGTAGGGGATACGTTGTTTATACATGCCATCACATTTGTACATTGTAATGTAAAATAAAAAGATTTATTTATAAACAACAACAACTGTTTTATGGACCTTGACAACAAAATAAAATAATACATAAGGCTTGATTATTTCTAAACAACATTGTCTTCTAGTCGGTCTGATGCTCATCCCTGCACAGGATTCGCATTAGCAAGCTTTGGGCAATTTCTTCGGAAATGGCCCATCTCGCCACAGTTGAAGCAAGAACCTGGTGGAAAACGATCTTGAGCAGGATTGACTTGAGGTTGGTTTGGACCACCTTGGTTCGGGGTAAATCGACAAGCATTTGCCAGGTGACCGAGTCACCAACATGATGCACACAAACGACACTGTAGGTGAGCTAAGTGGTGTGCATTACATTTGTTGCATATCGGTGTAGTACCTTCATAAGGTTTCCTTGCAAGAGGTTGAGTTGGTTGGTTGTGGGTGTTTTGGTTAGGTTGAGCAGCAATCGCACAATTTTGCGAAGCCTTACGCTCCTTAGAAGGTTCGGTTTTGCTTTCCTTGGTTTCCTCCTGTGCATTAGCTGCTTGTTTCTTGTCGCCTTTCAGGAAAAGTTTGCCCTTTCTGATCTGAGATTCGGCTAGGGTAGCAGATAATTCAATGGCCTGTCTAACTATGGTAGGATTACTACCAGTAACAATGTCCTGCACTGGGTCAGGGAGACCATCAATGTATTTTTCGATCGCCTTATCCAAAGGCGTAACCATGGTAGGACACAACAGGCTCAGCTCCTCATATCGATCGGTGTAGGCTCGATGTTCACCGCTGTCTTGCTTAAGATCGTCGAATTCCCTTTCCAAGGCCCTGATCTCGTGACGAGGACAGAATTCCTTCATCATCAGAGCTCGAAGCTCTTCCCATGTTTGAGCCAGTGCCACATCAGCACCCCTATCTCTCATCACACCATTCCACCAAGTTAAAGCTCGTTTCTCAAAGACACTAGATGCGAAATCTACCTTTCGCTCGTTTGGACATTGAACATGTCTGAAGGTGCTCTCTAGACTCTCAAACCATTGCAGAAGTGCAGTCGCTCCTTGAGACCCAGAAAACTTTGATGGCTTAGCCGAGTTGAACGTCTTGAAGTTGCCAGGGGCATTATTGTTGTTGAGAGCTTGGTTACATTGAGCAAAGATGTTTGGGATTGCAGCAATCATTTGTTGCGTAATGATAGCTGCCAGCTCTTCATTAGGTACCTGATTTTTGCGTCGTGGAGGCATTCTAAAAGGGGAAACAAGAGAGAAAACAAATGAAATGGCATTGGGTAAGAATAGGATGTTACAATTACAGACCAAAATCATGGGTGATGGTCATTTGTTTGAACCACGAAGCAAACAAACGACACACAAAGGCTGATCAAAGTAAATAGGTCCTCATAATGTATCGCGGAGACATGCTCGCCTATAAGTGGACACTCACCCCAAGAGTTCCCATGTAAGAGTGACTGGCCCGATATTACGGATTTATACGAACACTCTAGCCTTAGACAGAAAGCTCAGGGTACAGGCATCCACCCTTCCAGTTTGTACGTGTTCACATTATGTAGCCCTAAACTTTGACGAGAATTTGAAAGCTTTGAAGGTTCAAAACCTTATAATAAATCATCCTAGAACAGATGATTAGTTTTCAAAGCAGATTCGAATTTTGTGTTCTTATTGTGGTTGTCACCTAAGGACAAGTGACGGTATTGTTTTAAAATCTAAACACAAGATAACTTGTGTTAGGGTCCTAGGAAGGTTATAGTCTAGGTCAAAGCATTACTAATAACCTAATTCCCTATAACCATTGGCTCGGATACCAACTTTTCTGTCACACCCCGACCACGTAGAAGAACAAAATGTGGCGGAAACGTCGGGGAGTGTTGTAACAGAATCATTGTTTCACAACCACGGATTTAAACAGTTTTGTTTTATTGAATTAAATGAGTTACAATGTCTTAACAACAAAGAAACATAACATAATTGACTAGTCTTGCATCTTTTAATGTCACTAAGGCCTCGTCCATTCCTATGTGAGCATACACCAATATCATCATCATATATCACCAACTATTGTACCTGAAACACATGTGAAAATACGTCAGCATAAAAAGGCTGGCGAGTACATAGGTTTTATGTGAGTGTCAGATTCATGGCTCGTTTTACATGTTGCAATACTTATTTAAAAACCTTATTTTGAAAAGTATAGCATTGCGACATAATTAACCCACTCAAATCAAGTTGATTATAATTTATAAAATCTCGTAGCCATGATTCTTAACTCCAAAACATCTGTTTAATTAAACCCAGATTGTAAATCATTTTTGGAATAAAACTCAAATGATATATCTATATTGATAGAAAAACCTTGTATTATAACTTTGTTTTGATAACATTTGCCCAAGTGATCTAGATAACGCAACGATATATAATGTGTTAAAAGCACTTATATATAGGAAGTACCAGCGGCGTATCCACCATGCTTTTAATACATTACAGCCATCCCGTTACCTAATCACTTCCCTTAATCCTAATGGTTCAAACAGTTAAAATGGTTCACATGAATCAAAAGGTTTCAAATGGTTCACATAGATCAAAGGTTACAAATGGTTCACATTAATCAATCAGCTTCAAATGGTTCATAATATATAAAACAATGTGTCCATATACTGGATAAGCGTATGCAACAAATGAACATATATAGCATGAAATGTAATGTAAAACAATGTACTAAGTATGCTAAGTTAACATGCCAAGCATAAAATGTAATGTAAAACAATGTGCTAGCATGCTCAGTCAACATACATAGTAGAAATGTAATGTAAATTTATGTACTAAGTATGCACTGAATGGACATACATAGCATAAAACATAATGAAATCATGTACTAATAGTGTACTAATGAACATAGCAAGTATATGATATGAAAACATGGAAAGCATGAAAGTAACAAGTAGGCACATGTGTTTCACCCCAAAACGTTTGAAAAACAGTAAAAAAGGGGACTATGTACTCACTTGAGGGTGCTTAGAAGTCTTGAATAACAACCAAGCAAAGCTAGAGGGATCACGGAATCAAACGGCACCTAATATAGGTAACTATGTAAATAACTGGACCTAAATCGGGAGATCGGATAGAATGAGGTTTCGTAAACCAAATGAGTATAGAAACTCATGTAATATGATTTAACAAAGCCTACATTCTAAAAGGAAACCTATCCTAAGTGCTTACGACCCATTACGACTCGTTCGCGTACAACGCGTTTGGACCGCCTAAGTAGCCCTATGACAAGTATTATATGCCTTAACATGTCTAATAATGTTGCCTAATCAGTTTAGATGTCAAAAATTATGTTACATATGCTTAAAATGAATTTATGCGTAAAAAGGCATTTTGGTAATTATCCTAAGGCATATAAATCACCTATCATACAACTATTTAAATGAAGTGACCATAAGATATAACCTCGGAAGGTTATTCCCTATACAACTATGGTCACCTAATGTGTTTGGTCGGATCCTAATGATCGACCAAATGGGTCGGGTTTGAAAGTCTAAGCGGTTGTTTAGACCGCTTGACTTACGACTCTACATAAGCACTAAACCTAAAGTGACGAGCTAAACATGGTAATCAGTAGAATACGCATTTTGGCTGAAACTACGACTCGCCACTATGCCTAGATAACGTGGTAATCAGTAGGTATAGTCATAAGAGACTAAAACCATCGTGATTACGCTCATGTTATGAAATTCAAACGAACTTCGTATTGACCATAAACTGGTCAATGCAGAAAGTCAAACAAAGTTTGACTTTCACGCTAAAAATGCATAAAAGAACGAAAGAGGACTTACAAAAGGTCCAAGGAGGTTTGATCCAATTTATTCTCAGGTATGAAGTGCAAGACTTCAATTTAGAGAATGAAAATCAGGTCAAATGTGAGTTTGAGAGCAAGGGGGTGGGGTTTATATAGTTTTTGCACAACCGTTAAGATCGTTCATCGTAAAACGAGCTTCGATCTCATCCGTACACATTGCCCATGGTTTTGTGAAACCATGGGAGCCCCTAGTTTCATTAAAACCATGTGAAAATGAGGGGAACAGCTGGAACAAGATGGAATTTAGATTTTTCATTTTGGTCCCTTCCTAAGATAACTATGGCAGAATGTCAATTTTGGTCCCTGAATGTGCAAACCATGGTTTTTGATGCATTTTTGACACGTTTAAGCCCCGTTAATCCCATTTCAAGGCTCTAAAATGAAGTTAAAGTATAGGGAACATGAAACATGCTCAAAAATATCTCGGATGTTGGTTCGTTTGGTCATACGGTTGCGTTGTTCGGTTAATTACGACGAAACACGAACGAATGCGAAAAACGATCCAAATTACGCGACGAATGGAATTTTATCATGCCAATCACTAAAATAAAATATTTTAATGATTACATAAAGTTTTGGATGTCCGGATGTATTCAGAACGTAAGATATGCGCGAAAATGCAAACTTATGCACTTTTTGACGCTTTTCGTCCCTGAATGACCAAAAAGTTTATTTTAGCACACCGAACCCCTCAAAGCCTATTTATAACCTATGTAAAGGATATTTAGGGTATGTTTAACTTATGGTCATGTTCCGGAATGTTCGTTACAGTACAAATCGGCATACTTTCGCAGTTTGTCGAATTTAGTCCCTATAAGCGAATAAACTTGATTTCGGCATACCAAACCATCCAAAAATTATTCTAAGTTATGTAAAGGTTATTTAAGGTATGTTAAGCCTATGTCACTATTTCGGAGTGTTTGTTGCATTAAACTGGTTATATTTACGCATCAGATCGCGTATAACCTTCCAGAAAGCAATTTAAAGCCCGAAATCGAACAAGAATTGATATGTGCAAACGATACACATATTTTTACAAATCCCAAGTATGAAACACAATATTTCATTGATTTGGTATTTGTTTGATGGCCGCGGAGGCACAGGTGTCACATATAAAGCCATGTCAACTCCCCCTTTCACTCCCCATTTTCTACTCAAACACTAGGTATGGTTCAAACACCCACTCAATTAAAAAATAAAAAATTTTGATTGGTTCTTCTCTGCTCTCTCTCTCCTCCCTTTGTTCTTCTTCTTCACCTTTGGTGAGTATACACCGAAAAAACACTCTCTCTTCTACTCCCCACTCCCCATTCAAACACCCGGTATGGTTCACCGATCGGTGAATGCCTTCCCCGAATGAGGTTACCGAAACCATACCGACCAACCTTAAACGATCATACATCAGAGGGGACGCAATATAGTAAAAAGAACGACGGGTCATCAGACAAGCAGAGCTTGGGGGGAACGATTTTTAGAGGATATTTGGCAAGGGAAAAGGCTCAAGAATTATTGGGATTGAAGATCAAGAAGCTTGGAAAACAAGGAATTACTTGGTTTTGCTATTCGGATTCTTTTATTTTCTAGTTTCTTTTATTCTATGTCAATGAATTCATTATTTGAACCAGGTTTGATTGTTTTTAAAACTATGTTTCTTGGCTAGATCTTTTATACTACCTAGATTGGATGAATGGTTTTGCAAAAGTTTTGATTTTTATAATGGATAGATAATTATTTATGGATTGTTTGCGAAAGGAGTCGACTTGATTATTGTAACAACCCTCATAATTACAGGTAACTGTACAATTAATTAATACTAAATTTGTGCTTAATGACTGTGCTTGATTACAACTGATGATTAAACTGCTTTCTGATTTCGGTTACATACATACATATGCATCACATTTCATACTGTCACTCCATTTATTACACACAAACTCTAGCGACATACCTGATGCACAAAGCACAGTTAACACAGTGAGTAGATAACTCAAAAATTATACTGACAGTGCCAGTCCATAGACAGACAATGTTTTGAGACCCGGTATGAGCCAGAGACAAGGTACTACACTAGTAGGGAGTGTAGGGAAGTAAGGACCATAAAACTGCGTCACTAGGTGATAGTTTAGGTACCGGAAAGTGCCTAAAACCCATTCAAAATGCAGAATTCTGCATTAATTAACAAAATTCAGCATTTTAATATACTAGTAATGTGCAAAAATATGGCAAAATGGTCCTGTATGCTTTCCTAAGTGCCGGGAATTAAAAGTGTCACAAAAATTTACATAAAAGACACTATACGGAATAACTTAGCACTTAAATGGAACGGTATCTAACCGAACAACCGGACATTATCCGGAACACTAAAATATTATCCGAAACATTATTTCAGTTTTTCTGAGCTAGTCTTGGTTCCCGAACACTTAAACACACTATATAGCACATGGTACATACTAAACACTAAACTTTTACCACCTAACCCCTAATTAATCACCCTTTTACCATTTAATTTTCATCTTACCCCTCCCCCCCCCCCCTTTGTGTGACCGTCCCCATGGGACCCCACTCACCAAGATCTCCTAATCTTCTTATATCTTCAACAATCTTTCATTGGATTTAGTGAGATTATGATGTGATTATGCTTGTACTTATTTGGACACAAGAACCATTGGATATTAAGGGATGAGAGTGTTATAAGCACTTATCTTCTTCACATTTCAACATTACAACTCTTCCCTTCTCCCCACTACAAAGCTTCGGCCGAACACCCTACCATACACCATCAATTTTTTTGTTTCAAGTTCAAGCTTTCCAAGACCATCCTAAAGTGCACAAAGGTGAATAACGAAGTGTGGAATACACTGATCATCAAGGACCTCCTTTACAAGCTTTTATCCACTCATTTTTCCCCATTGATCTTCCCTAGCTTTGAGCTAGTTGTAAGCTTCTTTGATCCTTATTTACTTCATGTTTATGGTGGTTAATAGATGTAATATGTTGAAATCTTATGAACTCTAAAAGACTTGAATCTTAAATCTTGAAACATAAGCTTAAAGATGAAGAAACAAGATGAAACAATGGTAGTATGATGTTTTTTGAATGTGTTGATGATTTCATGATGATTACTAGTAATATGATGGTTAGTCATCATATGAAACTTGTTAAGTTATGATTAAAAACATGGCTTAACAAGTTAGGAATGATTATGTGTACATGAAATAATCATCCACTAGTGAAGACATGAACTTGAAAGTAGGATGATTTTTCTTGAAAAATAATAAACCAAGTGAACTAAACAAACCAAAGTTAAAAGACGATTTTTGAAAGATCATGATTCTTACGCTATTTTTGTAAAGGAATAAGTATATGGATGCTAGTAAGACATGAAAATGTGGTAAATAAATATTTTTGTAAAATATGTTCACAAGTTGTGAACGTCTAAAAATCTCGAGAATAAGATTTTAACAAAAGTAAACACACTTTGGGGGATAACTAAACCCATTAAACACCACACTAAGTTACTACGCGTTTTTATAAAACATCAAGTTCATGTTATATATTAAATAGGAATAGTTTTGCACTTGGTAAGTGTAATATTGTTAGTGACTTGTTGTTGATTGATTTGAATGATTTTTCGAAAAGAAAATGATATGCTTATTAGCATGGACACCTCCATTTACAAAGGAGACTATGGCGAAATTTTCTAAAAATCCCAACACTTAGAAAATATTTTTCTAACAAGTGTTTACTAATATGTTTTAACTTTGCTTTTCAAAATAAACTTCGCCATAGGTTTTGTCACAAAAATACGACGTATCGGAGGTTGGTTTTTATAAATAAAAATGGATAAATATATATTTAGAATGTATATTTATTAATAAGACGCTTGCGTGAATGTTTGTTACTTGGTGAACTAGTTATATTATTTTAGGGTAGAATAATATAACTTAACAAATGCCATGAAATTACAACTCCGAAATAGTAACAAAAACTTCACGGAATAAAATATTTAAGTTACACACGTGATATTGTGAAACCGAACGCAAAAACGTAACTTATGAAATATTCCGGAAAAATGCGTTTGCGAATATAATCTTGGAAAATATTGTTTTGGATACAAGGAGTGAAAATATGTTACTTTTGAGAAAAATATATATATTTTGGGATACATTATTTTTGACAAATAAGTTATATATATATATTTTCTAAGTGGGACTTAAAAATATAATATTTCGGAGCCACAATATACATGTATAAATACCCCCATCCTTGGGAAGGAAATACGAAGTTAAAATACTTGAGAAGTATTAATGCGAAATATTGTTTAAACAATTATTCCAGAATTAAATATAATTTAGAGTTAAAATAATTAACATTTTAACAAATAATTATAACTTGGAATAACTGGAGAAATGCAACTCAAAGACATTAAACTATAAGCTAAGGCACGGCCCGTTCGTCTAATAGACGTTAGTACACTGTAGGTAGTCGTGATTAGCTGCGGAAATTTGGGTTGGCGATACTGAAGACGCACTACGGTGAGTTCATGTCCCCCTTTTCTTTTAACTGTTTTCAGTTTTATATTTCGGGGGTGAAATGCATGTTACAATTATTACAGACACTTTTATATGTGGTATGATTAGCTTAAGGAAGGTTTACTACTTAGATCATGTGAAAGGTGGGTATAACACTTAAGGCCATTAATCCTCATCATAGGACCGAGGGACATGAGTGATAGATCTATTTGGGTGTAGCGAGCCCACACCCACGCGGACCAGGGTGGCCCATGTGGTGACTATGTCTTATTCCCGAAGTTTTAAACAAGTCATGGTTTATAACTTATTTTGGGGTTGATGTTTCAAGACAAGCATGTTATGATATTTTCTAAACTATACTAATGGATGAACATCTCGTATTTTTATCATATAGCATTGTTGTGATTGTTGCTATGGTATTAAGAAGTCACACCAAAATAACCACGCTTCCGCAAAAGTCAGGGTGTGACAGCTTGGTATCAGAGCCTCGATCATAGCAAACCAGGATTCTTTCTCGAGTCTAGACTATGATCATCAGGGCTCTCACGAAAACATTTTCAAACATTTTTACTTTGCATACACAAAACGTCCAGATCCAGGGTACAAACATTTTTTTTACAAACAAAAGGCACAAATACACATTTCAAAATTTATATTTATAATTCAGTCTTAGAGACTGGGGGAGGTTCAGTCTTAGAGACTGAGAGGATTGGTCTTAGAGACCAGGGAGTTGGTCTTAGAGACCAGGGAATTAGTCTTAGAGACAAGGAGTTGGTCTTAGAGACCAGGGAAGTAGTTATAGAGACCAGGGAGGTAATCTTAGAGATTGGGAATGGTATGGTCTTAAAGACCAGGGAGTTAGTCTGAGAGACTGGGTAGTTCAGTTTGAGAAACTGGGGAGTTTTAGTCTGAGAGACTAGGGAGTTCAGTCTGAGAGGCTGGGTGGGATAGTCTGGGGAAGACTAGGACGATTGCTTGCTCACATTATTATTACTTGCATACTTATTTGCTGATTGTTGATATATGTGAATAAGTGTGATTGTTTTAGACACCATGTTATCATCCTCCGAGAGTGGAGTGTCAGACACCGTTGACCCTATAGCCATAGTACCAGATGACGAGGTCATCCCAGAGGACGAGGTTTTTACATCAGATACCACAAGTAGCGACGACGATGACTTTCAACCCTTTGCCTTACCAGATTTCGGAGATGAATTACCTATAGCTGATGGTTTTCCTGACGGGGATCTACCTCCTGTTCAGATCCCTGCTCCTTTTCCTCTTGCTGCATTTCCTGTTGAGGATCTGCCACTTGATGCTATGTCTGACGATGACATCGACCTTTTCATTGAGGGTCCCCCTGAGGATGCCTAGGATGGTGGGGCCCCGGTTTTTGATGATGTTGCTATCCCTCTTGTTGAGATTCCAGTCGACAATGACGTTGTTGTACCGCTTATCAAAGATCCAGTCGCTGATATCATTGCTGTTCCGTTGGTCGAGGTTCCTGTCGATGAGATCCCACCTGACCATTCGGGTCCTGACTCATTCGAGTCCGTATCATCTGCTACTTTACACGCACGGGGCGTGCAGCATTACCCCACTGACACTGATTCCGACATGGCGATGTCTGCTACACCTATTTTTCCACATGACTTTGACCCAGATCATGAGATTGAGTTTGTACCTGACGAGCCACCTGTTGAGGCACCTATTTTTCCTGACGATCAGCCCCTTGATGTACCTGCTGATCATGAGCTTGCTCCAGCTAACCCAGAGCCTGAGATTGCACCAGAGCCCATTCTTGCTCACGACCTTCCACCTGTGCACGACCCTATCCCTGTTGACGTACTAGTTATCGCACCACCTCTGCCTGACCCGGTACCTGCACTTATGGACCACCCTCCTTTTTGCTCCCCACGTAGACCCCAGATATGCTCACACCCGCAATAGGTGGATCGAGGACGACGACTACCCTCCTTTTGTCAGACCAGTTACTCCCCCTCCTGCACCAGTTCATGCACCATTTTGGGTATCGCTCCCTTTCACCCACAAGAGACGAACGTACACCGCACAGATTTACCGATCACTTTTCTTCAGGACATTCATTCCTCCTACCCGTCCAGGGGAAGGACCTTCGAGTCCGCAGGACGGTCACGTACCTTTTGTGTCAGCAGCCGATCATTTCATGCCACAGTTTGCACACGCTACTTCTTCTTCAGCACCCACGGGCGAGCCATTTATGTGGTTTCCGCCCAACGACATGCCTATATCTGGTCCATACCATCCCTTCCAAATTGGATACTCGAGGGATGATCTGCTTTTATCCTTGTAGCTCCAGCAGGATATGTTGAGACGTAAAGTCACCGAGCTAGAGAGGATTCCGCGTCCTCCATCTTGCACCTGTCAGTCACCATTCGCGACTCCGCCGGATTCTCTTTAGTTCTACCTGGAGTTTGGCGCTCGTTTTCTTACTAAAGAGCAGCAGATTGCTTACCTGTTGCGTGTCGTTCATGCACTTGAGGAGGATTTGGCGCATTTGTGGAGGTTGCTTTTCATTCCTCCTCCTCCCCCATCAGCTTAGAGGTTTTGGGCTTTATGCAGATAGCATACCTTCGATGAGAGTGCAGCTATTGAGCCAGATTGCACAGCTTTTGAAGACCACAGTGTGATTTTTTGACTTATTGACTTTCGACTGATGTAGCTTGTTAGACGACTTGGACAAGGGTAAGGTGACCCTTAGTCTTCCTGGATGTATGATACAATTATGAAACTTGTAAACTGTACTCGTGGTCTTAACGTATGGAAGCTTAATCGCAACATTCTCATTATACACATTGATGAATTACTTGTTTATGCTATGATTATGATGCAATGTGCTTACCTGCTTAATGAAAGCCTAATTGTAATGTTCTCGTTAAACGTGCTACCAATATAACAGGAATGTGCTATGATTGTGATATACGTGTTTATTTGTTATACTCTCATTGGACACGATTCCATTTACTTGCTTATACTATGAGTATGCTGTTGCTTGACGTGTTGATACAATGATTTATTACGTGCAAATACATATGATCTCCAAACAACTATTTACATTCCCTGAATAGACGAGACCTAACTAACCTGAACTTCTTCCTAGAAGATGTCTCACCAAGGGATCATTCAGCTACTCATGACCGAGGCAGAATGTGACAACTCGAATTTCCAAGATTCCCATTTCGCATTTATTGCACGTTCAGTTATTGTTTAGTTGTTTACTTGCACGTCCTCCGCTTTAGTGAATCTGTTAAACGCTTGTAATTTCTATAAACTTGTTTAACTCATAACGTATTCGAGTATGTTTGTGCGTGTAGTGGGTTTTCTAATGGGTCAATGGCTAGGTTTGGGCCGCACGTAAAGGTGGGACACTCACACACTTTAGTTCCTCATGTTATCTCGACCCACACGTGAAACCAGTCCGAGTCGAATGAGCCCACTCCTCATGGACACTACGCATGGTTAGCTAGGACCATGTAACCCTTGTAGTTACCTTAAACCTTGTTACACCTCGAGCCCATGTTATTTTTTTTAATTAGAATGTGTTTGTGAATACTTAAACTATTTACTAATTGTATCAAAGATTTATCGGCCCAAAAGAAGCCCACCCTTGGCCCCCTTAATTCCTTGAACGCACATTTGCACTTTAGGGTGAGGGGTTCGGTGGTTCTATTACTAATTGAAGCACAAACAAAATCAACTAAATAAATTCTTTTTTCCTCAAGATTGACGGCAACAGTGGTCCCCGAAGCCTCATTCTTATTTTTTTAATCAAGTGTGGATTTAAAACTCATTTGGTATGATTCACATCTAAATTGATCATGTCTTTTATTATATTGAATTTAATTATATGGTGGCATGTTGTGAGTATGTTTAATGATTTGGTCTCTAGATATTCACTGTTTTAATCGAATAGAAGGATGGTTGTCAAAATTGTTGGTTATTTGGACTAGTAGACAAGTGTGTTGGTGATCTGTTTGAATATTGTTTTAATGATGGAAGTATATTGAAATCGATGAGCTAGTTGTTGATTTCTGGAAATCACTAGGCTGGTTAATCTGTTGGAATGATGTGTGATTATAGAGATTGTGTTTGCAATAAATATAGAAAGATTGCGTAGGATATTCGATCTTTGATTTTGTTTGAATGCGGATGTTAATGGTGTTTTGAATCGAGTAGGAAGTATAGTATGAAACTATTAATTAATGAAGATTAAGTTTCATGAATTTCAATCCTTGAATCTGTTTGACCGAATTTTTTTTTGGATGGATGGTTGTTGATAATTGTTGCTAGCAATAAGTGTGGAAAGTTGTTGACCGTGTAACAGATTAGCAAGCCGAATAAATGAAATTAAACTTGTAATTGATTGGTCCAATTGTATTATGGTAAATTGTGTAACTGATTCCCTAAATTAAGACTAAGAGGGACTGGTCGCATACTGTAAGGTTGCACACTAGTGTGCGTACCAACTAGGATGCATGCGGTACAATAGGTTGAATCACACTATTAATGTAATCGCACACTAAATTCTGATTCGCACACTTGTGTGATCATACTACTAGCCGCACTTTTGTTAATAAACTGTCACGATAATTTGAGCCGCACATTCATCTTTGGACTTGAATTATGAAACCGTGTGTGTGTAAATGGGTACGTATGTGAAACATGATATTTGTCTTCTACTTGACTTGTGACATATACCAATACGTGAAATATTTAAATGCGAATTTAATTAAATGTGATAATTATATTAGGACGTGATTGACAGAAGTGTTTTGACAAGTAACTAGTCATACCGAGCAAACCAAGGTGAGTTCACACAGCCAAGGCATGGGGTTCCCAGGGTGGGAATGGGATTGGGTTACTTTACTGTACATACTCAGTTGATAGAACCTAACGATAAGAATACGACTAGACTAGTAACACTTATTGAACTGATCTTCGCACACCTGCCAAGGGTTGGCCGCGATATTATGACTGACTTCGCACACCTGCCTTTGGAAGGCCGCGAACTGGAATTTACTAATCTTCGCACACCTGCCTGGTAGGCCGCGATACAGATAAACCTAGTCTAGAATACTCGGGATGGATATCCCCTAATATCTTCGCATACCTGCCTGGGAGGCCGCGATGGAAACTAATACGATACATGACATAACGAACGAACATACTACTACTCACACTATACTATTACTGAACTGTTAACTGTGAACTCGCTCAACTAGTTGTTGACTCGTTGCTGCATGCCTTGCAGGACCTTAGGTACTTATGGAGCTTGCACTGGAGGCGCGGTCGTTGTGGACAAGGATCGTGATTACTACGTTGAACTGTTATGACATTTAAAACTATTAACTATGTTGGGTTACTTACTTGCTTCCGCTACTTAAACTATGTTTTGTTGGAACATCAATTGTATTGAATTGGGTTTATGAATTTCTTTAATTATTTATATTGTTCAATATGATTGGTGGCTTGATCCTGGTCAGTCACGCTCCCAAGCGGTGATACTCCGCAGGTGGATTTTGGGGGTGTGACAGATTGGTATCAGAGCCATTGGTTATAGAGAACTTGGTTTTAATATGGGAAAACGTTTTTATTAAAACCAGACTATAACCAGAACAGTGCTCTCAACGATCCACAACGACGCTTCGCTCCACGTGCAAGACTCAACATCCTAGGTAATAAGGTTTATGTTTATTGCCTACATGCTAGAATTGCATAGAACTTTGCTCGTAGTATGCTTACATTACTTTGCTCACTACTTGTTACTGCTTGAGAACACCTATGTGCCTACACTTTTCTGTCATCGCACTACTCGCGAACCATTCATACTTATGCTACCTATACTGCTCGATCATGTCTGGACGTGTTAACATGACTCAAGCCCGGTTGACGGCTCTCATTAACGAACAAGTTTCTGCGGCGCTTGCAGCCGCACAAGCAGGAGGTATAACCTGCTATTCCAGACCTATCCTAGGATTTTAGATCCTACTCTCGTGACCCAACTCTCGCGCTTAACCTTGACCTATCTTTCTCGCGCAACGGGTCAGGACGCACAGCAACCTTTCTGCACATTCAAGAACTTCATGGACTGTCGTCCAAGCACATTCAGTGGCACAGAAGGAGCAGTGGGACTACTCCATTGGTTTGGGAAGCTCGAGTCAGTATTCGAGATGTGTGAATGCCCTGAGGCACGCAGGGTCAAGTACGCCACTGGTACTTTGGAAGGAATCGCGCTAACCTGGTGGAACGCGCAAGTACAGATGCTAGGGTTGGCAGCTGCTAACGCCACCCCCTGGAACGAATTCAAAGAACGCATTAAAAAGGGAATATTGCACGCGTAATGACATCCACAAGTTGGAAGTGGAGCTTTACCATTTGAAAATGACGGGGTCAGAAATTGAAGCTTATACGAAACGGTCAAACGAACTGGCCATCTTGTGTCCAACCATGGTGGACCCTCCAAGCAAGCGTATCGAATTGTACCTCAAGGGTCTAGCCTCAGAGATTCAGAGCCATGCTACATCGGTTAACCTCGACAATATCCAAGACACTCAGCGTCTTGCTCATCGCCTCACGGATCAGGCAGTGGAACAGAACAGGCTGCCTAGTTGTATCAGCACTATTACTACCGCTATCACTTCTGCTACCCCCGCTACTCCTAGTGACAACAAGCGGAAATGGGATGGGTATTCCAGCAAGGGTTCAGCTACCGTTCAGTCTCAAGCACAGCAGCAGCGCAAGAATAGTGATCACCAGAGCCGAGTCAGCCAACTTCTGGTGGTCAGGGGCAGGGTGGATATCGGGGAATTCACCAAAGTGTAACTAATGCAACAGACACCACGGTGGTTACTGCAACGAGGGACGTTTCCAGAAGTGTCTCAAGATGGGCCATGAAGCTAAGGATTCAGGAGCCCACGGCCTGCAAATCGGAATCGCCAGCAGCAACAGCAAGCAGAAATCCTATGCAAAGAAAAGATTGTTCGCATTCCTCGTTCTGGTCAAGAACCTCTCGAAGTTCGAGGCGACAAGGGTGGTGCTGTAGTTGGCATCACCTTTTTCTTGAAGGCTCAGAAATGTTTGTGTAAGGGCTACACCGCAATTTTGGCTCCCGTTACTGACGCATCAGCGAAAGAAAAGAAGTTGGATGACCATCCAGTTGTACGCGACTTTCCTCAGGTGTTTCCTGAAGATTTACCTGGTCTACTGCCTCATCGTCAGGTCGAATTTCAAATCGAGCTCGCTCCAGGAGCAGCACCCATAGTTCGAGCACCGTATCATTTAGCTCCAACCGAACTGGAAGAACTGTCAAAGCAGCTACAAGAGCTCTTGGAAAGGGGCTTTATTCGTCCAAGCTCTTCGCCTGGGGGAACTCCAGTGTTATTTGTGAAAAAGAAGGACGGTACCTTCAGGATGTGCATAGACAACCGGGAACTCAACAAGATAACGGTGAGGAACCGTTATCCTCTTCCGCGTATAGACGACTTATTCGACCAGTGGAAAGGGTCGTGTCACTATTCCAAGGTTGATCTAAGATCAGGGTATCATCAGCTGAGAGTCCGGGATGAGGACGTCTCCAAGACAGCATTCAGAACTCGCTACGGCCATTACAAGTTTCTTGTCATGCCATTCGGGCTTACGAACGCGCCTGCAGTTTTCATGGATCTTATGAACAGAGTGTGCAAACCCTATCTTGACAAGTTCGTCATTGTCTTCATCGACGACATTCTGATCTACTCCAGGAGTCAGGAGGAACATGAGCAGCACTTACGTCTTATCTTGGAACTTCTTCGAGAGGAGCAACTGTACGCCAAGTTTTCTAAATACGACTTCTGCCTTCGTGAAGTCCACTTCTTAGACCATGTGGTGAACAGGGATGGGATCCATGTCGATCTATCCAAGGTAGATTCGATCAGGAACTGGCCTGCACCGCGTATACCGACAGAAATACGCCAATTCTTGGGTTTGGCGGGGTATTACAGGCGATTCATTAAAGACTTCTCTAAGATCGCACAGCCGCTTACTATGTTGACACTGAAAGGTGTTACCTATCGTTGGGGTAATACACAGGAAACGGCTTTTCGGTAATTAAAGGATAGGCTTTGCAGCGCACCTATTCTCTCATTGCCAGAGGGCACGGACGATTTGTGGTCTATTGTGACGCATCAATACAGGGGCTTGGTGGTGTATTGATGCAGCGGGATAAGGTTATTGCTTACGCTTCTCGTCAACTCAAGATTCACGAACGGAACTACACGACGCACGATTTAGAGCTGGGAGCTGTTGTTTTCACGCTCAAGAAATGGCGACACTACCTGTACGGTACCAAGTGCACTATTTACACCGATCACAGGGGTCTCAAGCATATCTTCAAGTAGAAGGAATTGAACATGCGACAACGACGATGGGTCGAACTAATGATTACTAATGCGCTATTAAGTATCATCCAGGCAAAGCCAATGTCGTGGCCGACGCCCTCAGTCGAAAGGACACTCTACCTAGACGCGTACGAGCTTAGCAGCTCACTATTCAGTCTGATCTTCCTGCACAAATACGAGATGCTCAGGTAGAAGCATTGAAACCAGAAAACGTAAAGACTGAAGCTTTGCGTGGCTCAAGGCAACGATTAGAACAAAGGGAAGACGGCACCTACTATGTTACAGGACGTATTTGGGTCCCACTGTACGGCGGTTTACGAGAACTTGTGATGGATGAAGCACACAAGTCTCGCTACTCGGTACATCCAGGGTCGGATAAAATGTACCACGACATTAGAACTACATATTGGTGGCCTAGCATGAAGGCCCACATTGCAACTTACGTCGGCAAATGTTTGACTTGTGCGAGAGTCAAGACAGAGTACCAGAAACCCTCAGACCTACTTCAGCAACCCAGGATACCGCAATGGAAATGGGAAGAAATTTCCATGGATTTTGTTACAGGCCTACCCAGATCCCAGCGTGGGAATGATACTATATGGGTGATCGTGGACCGACTCACCAAGTCTGCGCACTCCCTGGCTATAAAGGAAACGGATAAGTTCTCCACTCTCGCAGACATCTATCTTAAAGAAGTTGTTTCGAGGCACGGGGTGCCCACCTCCATCATTTCGGATCGGGATGCACGATTCACGTCAGAACTAGGGCAAGCGATGCACAAATCTTTCGGCTCACGATTAGTCATGAGCACAGCATATCATCCTCAGACGGATGGGCAGTCTGAGTGAACGATCCAGACTCTTGAAGACATGCTTCGGGCATGTGTTATTGATTTCGGCAACGGCTGGGAAAAGCATCTCCCTTTAGTGGAATTTTCATACAATAACAACTACCACACCAGCATATAAGCCGCTCCATTCGAGGCATTGTACGGACGTAAATGCCGGTCACCTCTCTGTTGGGCAGAGGTGGGGGATAGTCAGATCACGGGTCCAGAGATTGTAGTGGACGGCACGTGAAACGATTGCACAAATACGACAACGCATGGCGGCAGCACGCGACCGTCAGAAAGCATACGCGGATAAGCGTAAGAAGCCATTGGAATTTCAGGTCGGGGACCGGGTTTTACTTAAAGTCTCACCCTGGAAGAGTGTGGTTCGATTTGATAAACGAGACAAACTCAATCCACGGTATGTTGGACCGTTCGAAATCACTGAGAGAATAGGCCAAGTAGCCTACAGACTAAACCTACCAGCTGAACTCGGTGCAGTTCACAACGTATTCCACGTGTCGAATCTGAAGAAGTGCCTGTCAGATGAACCCTCATAGTTCCTTTTAAGGAACACATTATCGACGAGCGGTTGCAGTTCGTCGAGGAACCTGTAGAAATCACGGACCGGGATGTTAAGGTCCTCAAACACAAGAGAATCCCTCTTGTCCGAGTTCGTTAGAACTCCAAACGTGGCCCAGAGTACACCTGGGAACGCGAAAACCAGATGACAGAAAAGTACCCCCAGTTATTCGAAACCAATGCAACCACTACTGAGGCTGAAGCTACTACCACTGAATTTCAGGACGAAATTCCAAATCAACGGGGGGATGATGTGACACCCCAGGAAAATCAGTAAACGATACAACTTACCTAGCTTCCTTAGTAACCGCATGCTAAATTTCGGGACGAAATTTCTTTCAAGTTGGGGATAATGTGACAACTCGAATTTCCAAGATTCCCATTTCGCATTTATTGCACGTTCAGTTATTGTTTAGTTGTTTACTTGCACGTCCTCCGCTTTAGTGAATCTGTTAAACGCTTGTAATTTCTATAAACTTGTTTAACTCATAACGTATTCGAGTATGTTTGTGCGTGTAGTGGGTTTTCTAATGGGTCAATGGCTAGGTTTGGGCCGCACGTAAAGGTGGGACACTCACACACTTTAGTTCCTCATGTTATCTCGACCCACACGTGAAACCAGTCCGAGTCGAATGAGCCCACTCCTCATGGACACTACGCATGGTTAGCTAGGACCATGTAACCCTTGTAGTTACCTTAAACCTTGTTACACCTCGAGCCCATGTTATTTTTTTTAATTAGAATGTGTTTGTGAATACTTAAACTATTTACTAATTGTATCAAAGATTTATCGGCCCAAAAGAAGCCCACCCTTGGCCCCCTTAATTCCTTGAACGCACATTTGCACTTTAGGGTGAGGGGTTCGGTGGTTCTATTACTAATTGAAGCACAAACAAAATCAACTAAATAAATTCTTTTCTCCTCAAGATTGACGGCAACAGTGGTCCCCGAAGCCTCATTCTTATTTTTTTAATCAAGTGTGGATTTAAAACTCATTTGGTATGATTCACATCTAAATTGATCATGTCTTTTATTATATTGAATTTAATTATATGGTGGCATGTTGTGAGTATGTTTAATGATTTGGTCTCTAGATATTCACTGTTTTAATCGAATAGAAGGATGGTTGTCAAAATTGTTGGTTATTTGGACTAGTAGACAAGTGTGTTGGTGATCTGTTTGAATATTGTTTTAATGATGGAAGTATATTGAAATCGATGAGCTAGTTGTTGATTTCTGGAAATCACTAGGCTGGTTAATCTGTTGGAATGATGTGTGATTATAGAGATTGTGTTTGCAATAAATATAGAAAGATTGCGTAGGATATTCGATCTTTGATTTTGTTTGAATGCGGATGTTAATGGTGTTTTGAATCGAGTAGGAAGTATAGTATGAAACTATTAATTAATGAAGATTAAGTTTCATGAATTTCAATCCTTGAATCTGTTTGACCGAATTTTTTTTGGATGGATGGTTGTTGGTAATTGTTGCTAGCAATAAGTGTGGAAAGTTGTTGACCGTGTAACAGATTAGCAAGCCGAATAAATGAAATTAAACTTGTAATTGATTGGTCCAATTGTATTATGGTAAATTGTGTAACTGATTCCCTAAATTAAGACTAAGAGGGACTGGTCGCATACTGTAAGGTTGCACACTAGTGTGCGTACCAACTAGGTTGCATGCGGTACAATAGGTTGAATCACACTATTAATGTAATCGCACACTAAATTCTGATTCGCACACTTGTGTGATCATACTACTAGCCGCACTTTTGTTAATAAACTGTCACGATAATTTGAGCCGCACATTCATCTTTGGACTTGAATTATGAAACTGTGTGTGTGTAAATGGGTACGTATGTGAAACATGATATTTGTCTTCTACTTGACTTGTGACATATACCAATACGTGAAATATTTAAATGCGAATTTAATTAAATGTGATAATTATATTAGGACGTGATTGACAGAGGTGTTTTGACAAGTAACTAGTCATACCGAGCAAACCAAGGTGAGTTCACACAGCCAAGGCATGGGGTTCCCAGGGTGGGAATGGGATTGGGTTACTTTACTGTACATACTCAGTTGATAGAACCTAACGATAAGAATACGACTAGACTAGTAACACTTATTGAACTGATCTTCGCACACCTGCCAAGGGTTGGCCGCGATATTATGACTGACTTCGCACACTTGCCTTTGGAAGGCCGCGAACTGGAATTTACTAATCTTCGCACACCTGCCTGGTAGGCCGCGATACAGATAAACCTAGTCTAGAATACTCGGGATGGATATCCCCTAATATCTTCGCATACCTGCCTGGGAGGCCGCGATGGAAACTAATACGATACATGACATAACGAACGAACATACTACTACTCACACTATACTATTACTGAACTGTTAACTGTGAACTCGCTCAACTAGTTGTTGACTCGTTGCTGCATGCCTTGCAGGACCTTAGGTACTTATGGAGCTTGCACTGGAGGCGCGGTCGTTGTGGACAAGGATCGTGATTACTACGTTGAACTGTTATGACATTTAAAACTATTAACTATGTTGGGTTACTTACTTGCTTCCGCTACTTAAACTATGTTTTGTTGGAACATCAATTGTATTGAATTGGGTTTATGAATTTCTTTAATTATTTATATTGTTCAATATGATTGGTGGCTTGATCCTGGTCAGTCACGCTCCCAAGCGGTGATACTCCGCAGGTGGATTTTGGGGGTGTGACACAGAACTACAAGCGCACATCGGACAAGCGATAGCACAGCACGAGGCCCTGCGCTCTGAACCCAGCAGGGGTACCTCCAAAAACAACCCACCTCATGGCTGTACCTACTTGCAGTTCCTTGATTACAAGCCTCCAAATTTCGATGGCACTGGAGGTGCCATAGCCTTTGCGAAATGGACTGAAGACATGGATTCTGTCTTTCGGATGAGCGGATGTACGCCAGAGCAACAAGCCCTATATGCGTCGAGATTGTTTCAAGATAGGGCCTGGATATGGTGGAACTCTCAGATTCGAACAATGGGCAGAGCTGCTACGAATGTTTTAACATGGGGTGAGCTGAAGGAAATGATGCGTAAGGAGTATTGTTCTCCGATGGCAATCCAGAAGCTAGGATTCGAATTCTGGAAGCTAATGATGGAAGGTCCAAAAGTGGCGGAGTATGTGCAAAGACTTCATGGTTTGTCACGAGTTGTTCCATATTTATTGGAATCAGAGATGAAATGAGGGGAGCCATTCATCTAGGGATTGGCGGCTCAGATCCTGCGCTTAATGATGGAATCAGCTCCGCCAACAGCTATCGATGTGATCGAATTAAGTGTGGCACTCAGTAAAGGAGCGGTGAGACTAGAAAAGCCTTCAAACCCTGTTGAGATGAAGGAAACGCAGATAGAATCATCCGGGAAGAACAAAAGAAAGCTCACAGACTCCCAGGAGGATACCCGAATGAGTAACAAAAACAAAGACAAAAAGAAAAAGGAATACAGGGGAATCCTACCTACGTGCAATAACTGCCCATTTCATCACACTGGGCCATGTACGAAGGAGGAAGTAATGTCTGCGACAAAGTAGGGCATGTTAAGGAGACATGTCAGAATGGTACGGGACATGGAAACAAAGGTCAAGATGGCGACGGAAATCATGAAGTGAACGACGGCAACCACGACTATCGAAACAGGGCCAATGATGAACAAAAACATATTCGAGGTTGTTTTGACTATGGGGGCAAAGGGCATTTCAAGAAAGATTGCCTCAACAACAATCAAGCCGATGAAAAGATTTACTTGGGAACTAAGCTGAAATGTGAAAAGTGCAAACTTCACCATGAAGGTCGATGCAAGAAGCCTAAATGCGGTAGATGTGGAAAGTGGAAACACAACCAGTATGCCTGTTGGGCAAAGAATCCCATAGAAGGAGGAAGTGGTGACAACAACCAAGGCGGAAATAATAATAATAAGGGTCCGCGCTGCTAAAGATGTGGAAGCGTGGGGCACTTTAGAAAAGATTGCCCAAGAAGAAGTAACCAAGACCATGAAGGAGCACCCAACATCGGAGCTCGTGAAGCACGCCAAGATCCAGATGGGGTTGCTGGTATGTTCTCTGTCAACCAAAATTTTACATCTACGTTATCTGATACCATGTCACACCCTGGCTTTGCGGAAGCGTGGTTAATCTGGTGTGACTTCTTAATACCGTAGCTTAATCATAACAAAGCTATATGAATTAAAAACATGCAGGATCATCCATTAAGTTTTGAAAATCCAAATACAATACCATTGTTTTAACGGGAATACACCCTAACAACCATAATCTTGTTCAACAACCAAACAAACATAAACACAGTTTAAGGACTGTGACTTGTCCAGGAAAGAGTCACATTCCCTAAACCCCGGATGACCTCGGAAACTAGTGCAGCGGGAAAACGTGCCATACCGTGCCAGATCCTTTAATTCCCTGAAATACATGTAAGTTGAAAAATCAACAATAATGTTGAGCGAGTTCATGCGTTTAGTACGTGCGCGCGAATAAACCTTTATAATCATTGTAAATGTGAATATTTTGTAAACTCTGGTATGAAAGCAAATAAGGAAACATATCAGTTAATGTGTAACCACATGGTCCAACCTGCGGGCGCATGGGAGGGGATAGGACAAGGTCACCACATGGTCCAACCTGCGGGCGCATGGGTGGTGTTACGACAAGGTCACCACATGGTCCAACCTGCGGGCGCATGGGTGGTGTTAAGACAAGGTCACCACATGGTCCAACCTGCGGGCGCATGGGTGGTGTTAAGACAAGGTCACCACATGGTCCAACCCGCGGGCGCATGGGTGGTGTTGTTATGCTCAAATAGGCCTATCACTTCTATCCCTCGATCGTACTACGAGGACTAAAGTTCTTTAAGATTTCGCCTACCCAATCACATAACCTAACAGTTCCTTCCGTAGCTGACCATACCATGTAAGAAATATTCGTAATCATAGTAACATGTATTTCACCCCCGCAGTTAAGTAAACTGAAAACAGTTAGAGAAAAGGGGGACATGAACTCACAGTGAGTGCGTCACAATATCAAGTAATCCAAATGTCCGAAAGCTGCGCAACGACCTACATGTGCTAATTCTATTAGACGGATGGTCGTGCTTTAGCTTCTTAGTTTATATTTTTGGGAAACGGTTAGACAACCGCTCCGTGTGTCTACTTGATAACGTATTCTCCTTCCCAAGGATGGGGGAATTAATACATGTGTAATTATATCATTTTATTAAGTCCCACTTAATATATTTTATTCCTAATTCCAAAATATATTTATTTTTCTCAAAAACAATATATTTCCTTTTCCATATAATACCTTCCCAAATTAATATTTTGGCAACACATGCACTTATGAATATTTCTGAATAAAGCGTACGTTACGTTTTGGCGATTAAGTGGTAATGATAATTACCGTTGTAACTTATATATTCGTCGTGTAAGCGTTTGTATTATTTTGGGTTCATCAACGTTTGTAAATATTATTTTTACTCTAAAAATAATATTTATATATTTTCACAAAATAATCATAAACAGTGTGGTGAATAATATATTTATCGAATAAATATTTATCACGTTTAGCTTTGTGAAAAATCCCACCTCCGATTATTTATAAATAAAGTTGTGGCGAAATATATTTGAAAACATGTCAAAGTAGTCTAACACTTGTATATAATTCTAAGTGTTAGATTTTAGGAAAATTTCGCCAGAGTTTCCCCTGTAACTGGAGGTGGCCACGCTTTCAAGCGTATCATTTTCTTTTACAAAATCATTTCAATACTTCCTTTAAATCAACCAATCAATTTCCAATACAATCAACAAGTTTCAACACTTCAAATTTGTAGATTAGAATGTGAAATCGCATTATCACACGAACTTGTAATTTTTCCGAAAGTCGTTTTGTAGATCACTTTATATTTAGTGGATCTATACATAAAATAACTTAGTCTTGCAAAAACCCCGTTTTTGGAACGAATCACTTCTTACAACTTCCCGACAATTTTTGTAAAAATGGTTATTTTGCCGGATCTTTCATTTTATAAGTGTTTCTACACTTGTAGACTTTGAAAATCATATTTGTTAACATGTTAACCAACTTTTATAAAACATGATTTTCTCAATACCCGGTCCTACGAATATACCACTTGTACATACGTAGATCGGCTCGTTTTAAATACTATTTTTCATGTTAGAACACTTTTACACAAGTTCATGTTTCCCGTGTGGTGGAGTTTCACCTTTTAACCCTTGTATTGCTAGAAACAAGTGTATGTCAAGATTCGGGATCTTAACAAAGTCGGGTTAAACGATGATGAGAGCCACCACATCATAGATCGGGCCATATTAATCAACATATTCAAATACTACGACATTTACACGCGTTATGAGCTTTTATCCAACGATATACGCATTTTAGTAGACTTTAAAGTTTCATTAAGCGGGTTACCGACATTCAACCGTCAAAAATCCTTTTAACCACTTTAGACATGACTAAAAACGAGTTTTAAACATTATACCTCTAGCTCGGGGCTAGGGAAGAAACTAGTCGAAAACTGCGTGGATAATAGCAAACGGTAGAGGTCCTCCGCGTTCCGTTTGTTCCGAGCTCCGTTGTATGTAACCACCGACACTTGAGTATACTTGGAATGTCAAGACTCGAACCGAAAAACGGATGTGGGGGTGGTGGTGATCTCGGCCGAGAGGAGGGGGCAAGGGAGAGGGAGTGGTGGTGAGGTGAAGTGTGTGTTCAAGTGTGTGAGAGATGAGAGTATTTATAGACAAATGTGCCTCGTTCTTCGCGTAATCTAATTTAATATAATAAAGGACGTACTCCCCCGGGGCCCACTAGTTGGCCGATTCCATTGAGATGTAAAGGCACTCGGTTCGTTTCCAAACGTTCAGTTACGGTTTAGTTTGGTTAAGTGCGTTACTTTTAAGGTCTAACCCCGTTAGTTGTTTTAGTGTATTAAAAGCGGGTGTTAGGGTAATCAGGGACCCTAACTGGCTCAGAAAAGTACCAATATTAATTTTGGCAATATTTTTATGTTCCGGGTATTGTCCGGTTGTTCGGTCGGATAGTAATTCGTTAAAGTGCTTAAGATATCCGTTAAGCGTCATAAATAATATTTTTAGCGACACAATTTATTCTGCAAAGTGTCGGGAATAATTCCTCATATTTTGGCACTTTATTAATTAGCTAGAAGCTAGTGTGTTGATAAAAGTGCTGTGTTTCGTGCTTAAAGTTCGTTTTAGGCACATCCAAATCTCTATATCTTATTCCTAGAGACGTAATCATACAACCCTTGTATCCCTACACACACTATGGGTGTAGTAAAATGATTCTGGCTTATTCAGGCCTTTAGAGGCAGTGTTTGCCTGATGCTGGCTATATCAGCATGTCAAATAGGTTATCCGTTCAAGTGCTACTGTGCTTTTGTGCATCATGTTTGTCACTAAAGTTCAGTAAGTAAATAATGTAGTGACGGAAAAATCAAAGTATGATGCAGATATGTACATGTATCAACAATCAAGTAGCAGTTTATCAGAAATCTCAGTTAAGCACAGTAATTAGGCAACAATTAATAGTTAATTAAGTCGTACGGATACCTGGTTTTGTGAGGGTTGTCACATTCTCCCCCCGTTAAATAAATTTCGTCCCGAAATTTTAAATTCTGCTTGTAGAAGCAGGGTTCTCAGGAAATAAGTGGGGGTATTTCTCTTTTATTCGGTCTCCACGCTCCCAGGTGAATTTAGGACCATGTCTAGCATTCCAGCGAACTTTGACGAGCTTGACACTGCTCCGGCGGGTCTTGTTAACTTTCCAATCCGTGACCTTGACAGGTTCTTCAACGAAGTGGAGTGTGTCATCAATATGAATTCCGTCGGCAGGTAGATCCAACTTGTATGCTACGGTTACAATTCTTTCCAAAACCTTGAAAGGACCTATGTAGCGCGGATTCAACTTCCCACGTTTCCCAAATCGTGCCACACCCTTCCAGGGTGATACCTTCAATAAAACCATATCCCCAACCTCAAACTCCTGAGGTTTCCTTTTCAGATCCGCATAGGTCTTCTGGCGATCACGAGCCGCACTAATGCGATCTCGGATTTGCGCGATCTTATCTGTAGTTTCCTGAACTACATCGGAACCTACCAATTGTCTGTCACCTGCGTCAGACCAACAGAGTGGCGATCTGTATTTGCGCCCATATAAAGCTTCGATCGGCGCGGCGCCAATACTGGTGTGGTAGCTATTGTTGTAAGAAAACTCGACCAGGGGTAAATGTTTATCCTAGCTACCGCCTAAATCCATAACACATGCTCTCAGCATGTCTCCCAACGTCTGAATCGTCCGCTCACTTTGGCCGTCGGTCTGTGGGTGAAACGCGGTGCTCATATTCAGCTTTGAACCAAAAGCTTCCTGGAAGGATTGCCATATCCTCGATACGAACCTTCCGTCTCTATCAGATATAATCGAGAGAGGTACTCCATGGCGCGTAACAATCTCTCTCATGTAGATTTCAGCCAATTTGCTTGTATTCCCCTTCTCGCGGATAGGCAAGAAGTGCGCTGACTTCGTTAAACGATCCACTATCATCCAGATAGTGTCATGGCCCTTTGGCGTCCTTGGCAACTTCGTAATAAAATCCATGGAGATTTCTTCCCACTTCCATTGGGGAATTTTCGGTTGCTTCAGAAGTCCTGAAGGCTTCTGGTATTCTGCCTTAACCTTGGCGCAGGTTAAACATTTGCTCACGTAGATAGCAACATCGCCTTTCATCCTAGGCCACCAATAATAATCTTTCAGATCTTGGTACATCTTATCCGCTCCAGGGTGGATAGAGTACCGTGACTTGTGAGCTTCATCAAAAATAACCTCTCTTAAATCACCAATCAAAGGAACCCAAATCCTTTTCTCAAAACATAACGTTCCTTCCTTGTTTGGAACCAATATCTTCTCCATCCCACGGAGATATTCTTTCTCAAGGTTTCCCTCCTTGAGAGCTTCTTTTTGCGCTGTTTGAATGCGTGAGGAAAGATCGGTTTGGATAATCATTTCCATAGCCCTAACCCTTATGGGCTTGATTCTCTCTTTGCGACTTAGGGCATCGGCGACCACATTCGCCTTCCCTGGATGATACTTGATCTCGCAGTCGTAATCGTTCAACAACTCAACCCATCGCCTTTGCCTCATATTTAACTCCTTCTGGTTGAATATATGCTGGAGGCTTTTGTGATCCGTAAAGATCGTACACTTCGTACCGTAAAGGTAGTGTCTCCAAATCTTCAAAGCAAAAACCACTGCGCCTAGCTCCAAATCATGCGTGGTATAGTTCTTTTCGTGCACCTTCAGTTGGCGTGATGTGTAGGCGATAACCTTTTGACGTTGCATCAACACACAACCCAATCCTTGACGCGAAGCGTCGCAGTATACCACAAAATCGTCGGTACCTTCCGGTAGAGCTAAGATTGGCGCGTTGCAAAGCTTATCCTTCAACAACTGAAATGCTTCATCCTGTTTGATTCCCCAATCAAACTTTTTATCCTTTTGCGTGAGGAGCGTCAATGGCTGAGCGATCTTTGAAAAAAAATCCTCAATGAACCTTCGATAATAGCCAGCCAAACCCAAGAATTGCCGAATCTTGGTTGGCGTTTTTGGCGTTTCCCAATTCTTGATCGCTTCGATCTTGTGAATTCCATCTCTATTCACCACGTGCCCAAGAAATTGCACCTCACGTAGCCAAAATTCACACTTAGAGAACTTGGCATATAACTGCTCCTTTTTCAGCAACTCTAAAATAGCTCTAAGATGTTGCTCGTGCTCAGCCTTTGTCTTTGAGTAAATCAGAATATCATCGATGAATACGATCACAAACTTATCCAGGTATGGCTTACAAACTTGGTTCATCAAATCTATGAACACTGCAGGTGCGTTTGTCAACCCAAACGGCATAACCAGAAACTCGTAGTGCCCATAACGAGTTCTGAAGGCTGTCTTCGGGATACTCTCCTCTTGTATTCGTAGCTGATGGTATCCAGATCGAAGATCGATCTTGGAGTAAAAGCTTAAACCTTGCAGTTGATCAAACAGATCATCAGTTCTTGGCAGAGGGTATCTATTCTTGATCGCCGACTTGTTCAGCTCCCGGTAGATGATGTTTATCTGAAAACCATCATCCCTCTTTTGACGAGTGGTAATGGGGTTACCCAAAAAGGAAATTTTGGTCTGTTATCTTACTTCTCTACCCATTGCTAAAACTTCTCTGCCATTCCTTGCATCTCCGAAAACGTAAGTTGCTACGATGCATTGACTATGGGTGCAGTGCTTGGAATTTATTGTGGAGGGGACGATTCCGGCAAATCTTCGAGGAAGACTTCGGGGTATTCTCCAACCACAGGGATGTCTTCGGGTTTTGGTTCTTCGGCTTCTCTTTCCACGACATGAGCCAAGAATGCAACACATCCTTTGCGCGAAAATTTTCCTGTCTTCTCTGCCTGATAATCCGTAGGAGCGTACCCTGCTCCATGAATCACAATCATTTCTCCGTTCGTCGTCGGGGTGCGGGTGACAATTTCCGCCGGGTTGTTCGACAACCAGTCCATCCCAATTATCACGTCGAAGCTTCCGATAGACTTGTTCTATCGAGAACTGGGTATCTAGGTTAATTACTACTAAAACAACTATATTTTCTGAAGCTAAAATTTGACAATACTGTCGAATAGAGCGTAACTTTGACTATTATGAGACGTACCGATATCCACGCTTGGATTCTATCCCCGCTGTTGAGCTTTCATCCACGTGCCTGAGTGTTCTTAGGGCAATACTTCCTGAAATGCCCCACATCACCGCAATTAAAACATGCTTGGCCACAGCCTTGATCGTTACCATCCCTGCCTTGATAGTTGTCGTCGTTGTTATTTCCTCCGCGATTTCCGTTACCATCTTGACCTCTATTTCCATGTTCAGTTCCTTGCCGACATGTTTCCTTGACATGTCCCACCTTACCACAGTTACCACACTTTCCATATCTACACCGCCCGTTATGGGGACGTCGACAGTTGTCGCACTTCGGTAGGATACCCGTGTACTCTTTTCTCTTTTTGGCCTTGTCGTCGCTACTCGACTGGGTACCCTGTTTGAAATTCGCCAACTTCCTCTTGTTGTCCCCAGATGACTCTACATGAGTCTCCTTTCTCTTCTCAGAGGCTGAAAATCTGTTCATCCTGATTGCTTCTTCTGTCAGGGCTACACTTAGATTGATGGCCTCAGAGATTGTTGCAGGCTTTGATGCCGTTACCATGCTCATGATTTGGGGTGCCAATCCCCAAATGAAACGCTCAATCCTTTTAAACTCTGGATCTACCATGTAGGGAACGATACGCGATAGAAGTTGGAACTTCTCCACATACTCAGCTATTTTTGGACCATCCATCTTCAAATTCCAGAACTCAGTTTCTACCTTCTGGCTTTCTGTTCTTGAACAGTACTTTTTATGCATTAGCTCTTTCAGCTCGTCCCACGATAGAGCATACGCAGCAGCCTCGCCCATTGTCTGAACCTGAAGCTTCCACCATGACAGAGCCTCATCTCGAAACAGCCCGGTAATGTACGTGACCTGGTCTCTTGGGGCGCATTTGCTTGCACGCAAAACAGTGTCCGTCTTCTCAATCCAGCGGACGAAGGCTATGGCACCCCCAGTGCCGTCGAAATGTAGAGGCTGGCAGCCTAAGAACTGCTTGTAGGTGCAGCCGTTGGGTGGGTTATTTCCTGAGGTACCTCCGTTGCGCTCGGAGTGATGGGCCTCGTATTGTGCGATGACTGCAGCAATGATTCCCTGGAGTTCCGCCTCATTGGTGGGTATGCGTACATCCTGTCTTGGAGGCATTTTCCTATGATGATTGTACGGGTCAGGTCATAGTAAGTAAAATGTGCGTAGGTATACAGCAATATCAACACATAACATCTCATGTTATCAATAAATCAATAACATCTCATGTTATAGAACATAAACAATAGATCACTTTGATTGCATTGCCACAATTTGAGGCCAGAATGTAAGGTTTACAGGTATCCAACTGTATCATACAACATCAATGACTTAGTAGGTGACGACCCTAGGCAAGTCGTGCGATCGCTGGACATGTTTAGAAATCTCTGGTTCGTCCATTCAAATTCCAGAACTTCACCTTAAGCTTCTGGATTCCAGTCCTAGAACAACATTTCTTCTCAATCATTTCCTTGAGCTCGTCCCAGCTCGTGCATAGGCAGCATTTGTACCAAAGGTCTGAATATGATGGTCCCACCATGAGAGTGTGCCGTCTAGTAATGACCTTGAGGTAAAGGTATCACTCCATTTGGGGCGAATAGTTTGTCTTTCTTAGAATGGAGTCAATCTTTTCAGACCAACGAACAAAAGCAATGGCGCCTCCTGTTCCATCGCAGTTCAAGGCCTGCAGTTCAGGAGTTGCTCATAGGTGCAGCTAATTGGAAGGTTACTTCTACTAGTGCCATTGCTGTGCTAAAAGCGAAGGGCTTTATGTCGTGCAATTGCCTGGGAGATGCGTTTGCAGCTCGGCTTCCATCCTTTGCAACGTACTGGTGTTTGTGTCACGCCTGGGTGGCATCCTCTTTTGCCGAAGTGGTATGAAGTGGGTTAGACAACTAATTGTCTTATAAGATACATAGCACCGTAAGCCATCATGTACTCACCCAATTTTACACATAAATATACTCAATGTATGGGTGGGGAAATAAATTACTGAGCCTTCACATAGGCTTGCCAATTTGGCTTGTTGCTTGAAATAGGATGAACTCAAGGCTTCATCGCCTTGGTCATTCGTGTTCGAGTTATTTCCTGCCACATTAGTTTTCATTAGCTTGACCCGCAGAGTCCACCAGGATTTCTGTGCACTACAAGTCGTTATTACGTGGGCCCCCGTAATAATAAATTGTCTTGCACAGTTACCCCAAATTTTCTCTCGTCCAAGCAGATGATCAATCAAGGAGCAACAGCAGGTGCATTGGCATGAACAGGGTCATGCCCTAATGCGGTGTTAGGAGCGATGCCTGGCTCAGGGGCCACGGCTGGCTCCGGATCAACAAACCCCATCTCAAAATCAGCTGGATCAACCATCACAGGGGGTTACAGGATCCTCCAAGGGCTGGCCTAAGCGTATGAACTCAAGGTCATGGTCTGGATCAAAACCAGATAGAAGAACAGGATCACCCTCAATACTGTGATCAAACTCAAAGCTGTGTGCGGGAAACGGTGCAGCTGATGATGCCGTATCAGGGTCGGCGTCGTGTGAATGGTGCTGCACTCCCTGTATATGCGAAAATGCGGATGTCAGGAACTCAAATGAGTCCGGGACAGGGAAATGGGCATAAGTCTCCCCTGCAGGAGCGTCCGCAAGCAGTAGGTTGATACCAGCAGCAATAGGGCCTCGCCCTCGAATGGGTCCTCCACTAGTAGCTCGTTATCGTCATCAGAGGCCACGTCGGGGGGCATATCAACAACAGAATAAGCGGCAAGGGGCACAGGAGTAGGGATCACCGCGAGTGGCAAATTCCCAACAAGATGGCCATCAGTAGGCTCTGCTACGACTTCAGACAGCGCAAAAGGGCTGATAGTCGTCATCGTCTGTGCCGGTAGTATCGGAGATGTACCCTTCGTGCTCCGATGAAACTATGTCGTCTGATACTATGGCCATGGGATTCGTAATGTCCATCTTTCTAGTACATGATGAAGGCATGACGTTTGTACCACAAACACACATACGTATAATAATCAATCATATATTCATATAAACATGTAAGTCAACAATAAACAATCAAATAATTCTCCTAGTCCCACTAGCCTCCCAGTCTCTAAGACTGCTCTATCATCCACCTCGACCCCTTAGATCGAGCCTCGGCCTCCAAGACCGAGCCCCAGCCTCCAAGACTGAGCCTAATAATGAATAAATGGAATGTGCTCAACATTGTTTGTAAAAAACGTTTTGGATCTGGACTTAAGTGGTATGCAGTAAAAATGTTTTCGTGAGAGCCCTAGTGATCATAGTCTAGACTCGAGAAGGAATCCTAGTTCGCTATGATCAGAGCTCTGATACCAAGCTGTCACACCCTGGCTTTGCGGAAGCGTGGTTAATCTGGTGTGACTTCTTAATACCGTAGCTTAATCATAACAAAGCTATATGAATTAAAAACATGCAGGATCATCCATTAAGTTTTGAAAATCCAAATACAATACCATTGTTTTAACGGGAATACACCCTAACAACCATAATCTTGTTCAACAACCAAACAAACATAAACACAGTTTAAGGACTGTGACTTGTCCAGGAAAGAGTCACATTCCCTAAACCCCGGATGACCTCGGAAACTAGTGCAGCGGGAAAACGTGCCATACCGTGCCAGATCCTTTAATTCCCTGAAATACATGTAAGTTGAAAAATCAACAATAATGTTGAGCGAGTTCATGCGTTTAGTACGTGCGCGCGAATAAACCTTTATAATCATTGTAAATGTGAATATTTTGTAAACTCTGGTATGAAAGCAAATAAGGAAACATATCAGTTAATGTGTAACCACATGGTCCAACCTGCGGGCGCATGGGAGGGGATAGGACAAGGTCACCACATGGTCCAACCTGCGGGCGCATGGGTGGTGTTACGACAAGGTCACCACATGGTCCAACCTGCGGGCGCATGGGTGGTGTTAAGACAAGGTCACCACATGGTCCAACCTGCGGGCGCATGGGTGGTGTTAAGACAAGGTCACCACATGGTCCAACCCGCGGGCGCATGGGTGGTGTTGTTATGCTCAAATAGGCCTATCACTTCTATCCCTCGATCGTACTACGAGGACTAAAGTTCTTTAAGATTTCGCCTACCCAATCACATAACCTAACAGTTCCTTCCGTAGCTGACCATACCATGTAAGAAATATTCGTAATCATAGTAACATGTATTTCACCCCCGCAGTTAAGTAAACTGAAAACAGTTAGAGAAAAGGGGGACATGAACTCACAGTGAGTGCGTCACAATATCAAGTAATCCAAATGTCCGAAAGCTGCGCAACGACCTACATGTGCTAATTCTATTAGACGGATGGTCGTGCTTTAGCTTCTTAGTTTATATTTTTGGGAAACGGTTAGACAACCGCTCCGTGTGTCTACTTGATAACGTATTCTCCTTCCCAAGGATGGGGGAATTAATACATGTGTAATTATATCATTTTATTAAGTCCCACTTAATATATTTTATTCCTAATTCCAAAATATATTTATTTTTCTCAAAAACAATATATTTCCTTTTCCATATAATACCTTCCCAAATTAATATTTTGGCAACACATGCACTTATGAATATTTCTGAATAAAGCGTACGTTACGTTTTGGCGATTAAGTGGTAATGATAATTACCGTTGTAACTTATATATTCGTCGTGTAAGCGTTTGTATTATTTTGGGTTCATCAACGTTTGTAAATATTATTTTTACTCTAAAAATAATATTTATATATTTTCACAAAATAATCATAAACAGTGTGGTGAATAATATATTTATCGAATAAATATTTATCACGTTTAGCTTTGTGAAAAATCCCACCTCCGATTATTTATAAATAAAGTTGTGGCGAAATATATTTGAAAACATGTCAAAGTAGTCTAACACTTGTATATAATTCTAAGTGTTAGATTTTAGGAAAATTTCGCCAGAGTTTCCCCTGTAACTGGAGGTGGCCACGCTTTCAAGCGTATCATTTTCTTTTACAAAATCATTTCAATACTTCCTTTAAATCAACCAATCAATTTCCAATACAATCAACAAGTTTCAACACTTCAAATTTGTAGATTAGAATGTGAAATCGCATTATCACACGAACTTGTAATTTTTCCGAAAGTCGTTTTGTAGATCACTTTATATTTAGTGGATCTATACATAAAATAACTTAGTCTTGCAAAAACCCCGTTTTTGGAACGAATCACTTCTTACAACTTCCCGACAATTTTTGTAAAAATGGTTATTTTGCCGGATCTTTCATTTTATAAGTGTTTCTACACTTGTAGACTTTGAAAATCATATTTGTTAACATGTTAACCAACTTTTATAAAACATGATTTTCTCAATACCCGGTCCTACGAATATACCACTTGTACATACGTAGATCGGCTCGTTTTAAATACTATTTTTCATGTTAGAACACTTTTACACAAGTTCATGTTTCCCGTGTGGTGGAGTTTCACCTTTTAACCCTTGTATTGCTAGAAACAAGTGTATGTCAAGATTCGGGATCTTAACAAAGTCGGGTTAAACGATGATGAGAGCCACCACATCATAGATCGGGCCATATTAATCAACATATTCAAATACTACGACATTTACACGCGTTATGAGCTTTTATCCAACGATATACGCATTTTAGTAGACTTTAAAGTTTCATTAAGCGGGTTACCGACATTCAACCGTCAAAAATCCTTTTAACCACTTTAGACATGACTAAAAACGAGTTTTAAACATTATACCTCTAGCTCGGGGCTAGGGAAGAAACTAGTCGAAAACTGCGTGGATAATAGCAAACGGTAGAGGTCCTCCGCGTTCCGTTTGTTCCGAGCTCCGTTGTATGTAACCACCGACACTTGAGTATACTTGGAATGTCAAGACTCGAACCGAAAAACGGATGTGGGGGTGGTGGTGATCTCGGCCGAGAGGAGGGGGCAAGGGAGAGGGAGTGGTGGTGAGGTGAAGTGTGTGTTCAAGTGTGTGAGAGATGAGAGTATTTATAGACAAATGTGCCTCGTTCTTCGCGTAATCTAATTTAATATAATAAAGGACGTACTCCCCCGGGGCCCACTAGTTGGCCGATTCCATTGAGATGTAAAGGCACTCGGTTCGTTTCCAAACGTTCAGTTACGGTTTAGTTTGGTTAAGTGCGTTACTTTTAAGGTCTAACCCCGTTAGTTGTTTTAGTGTATTAAAAGCGGGTGTTAGGGTAATCAGGGACCCTAACTGGCTCAGAAAAGTACCAATATTAATTTTGGCAATATTTTTATGTTCCGGGTATTGTCCGGTTGTTCGGTCGGATAGTAATTCGTTAAAGTGCTTAAGATATCCGTTAAGCGTCATAAATAATATTTTTAGCGACACAATTTATTCTGCAAAGTGTCGGGAATAATTCCTCATATTTTGGCACTTTATTAATTAGCTAGAAGCTAGTGTGTTGATAAAAGTGCTGTGTTTCGTGCTTAAAGTTCGTTTTAGGCACATCCAAATCTCTATATCTTATTCCTAGAGACGTAATCATACAACCCTTGTATCCCTACACACACTATGGGTGTAGTAAAATGATTCTGGCTTATTCAGGCCTTTAGAGGCAGTGTTTGCCTGATGCTGGCTATATCAGCATGTCAAATAGGTTATCCGTTCAAGTGCTACTGTGCTTTTGTGCATCATGTTTGTCACTAAAGTTCAGTAAGTAAATAATGTAGTGACGGAAAAATCAAAGTATGATGCAGATATGTACATGTATCAACAATCAAGTAGCAGTTTATCAGAAATCTCAGTTAAGCACAGTAATTAGGCAACAATTAATAGTTAATTAAGTCGTACGGATACCTGGTTTTGTGAGGGTTGTCACATACCAGTACCGACCATAGCTTCGTACCTCGTGAATCTAAGAATATACTTGGTATGGTAAAAGGATAAGTTATATAACTTGTACTCGATAGAACTAGTTAAGGAGGAAGCCTCGATGTGGTAACTGGGATGGACCAATTGTCGAACAGCCAAGGTGATATCGTTATCCACATCCCGATGTCGAACGACGAAGCAATCGTGATTCATGAAGCAGGATACGCCTCTACAAACTGCTAGTGCTTGGAGGCACGAGAATTTCAAGCACGGAATATGATGCCTTCTCGGCTCAAGTCACGGACAAAAGAAGCCGAAGGATTGCCTGAATTACCTCTCCAACGACAAGTCGAACTCCACATCAACTTGATTCCGGACATCGTGCCTTCAGTCAAGGCACCTTAGTAACTTACACCTTCGGAGAGGCCAGGATTGACAGTGTAGCTTCAATAGAGGATAGAGAAGGAAGCTAACAGACCAAGTTTCCCGTTTTAAGTAACACCAGTATTGCTCGTCAAGTAGAAGGACGATGGTTTTCCAATAAGCATCCACTACCAGGAGCTGAACGAGCTAGCCAACAAGAGTCTGTAACCTCTGATGAGAATTAACGAATTGTTTATTTAACTAACTATAAGGACCCAACTACTATTTTAAGACTGGTCCATGATTGAGCGTCAGTATACGGGAATTCAGGAAGAATGTATACCGGGGAATGGTGGGACAATAACTTGTTTTAAATCTACGCAAAAGAATTGTGATTCCTACGCAACGCATAAATCGTGTGCTAAACCCTTGGGAACCCAGGTCAAACCCCGGAAAGGTCGTCACTTAGGAACCACACCTGTGAACTTTAGCAAACCCCATTATCCTGATAAATATGCTACATTAGTTAACCACACAGAAAATACTCAAATTTCTTTTGTTAGGATTTCCGCCTTTGTTTCTAGCGAGTAGGTATTTGCATCTCTACTCCCCCTAATGGTAGTTGCATCGCATTAACTTTCTTCGCTGAGAGCGAATAAACATTTGCTTCGAATACTTGGTCATTTCTTCATTTTAGCAAAGACTCATTGTTTCAATACTCGGGGACTTATATGTCACACATACATCATTTGCTACGCATGAGGTTTCGTTTTGAATAAACGCTTCACTGAAGCTCACATATTATTTTGCTAAAGCTAATTGTTGGGTTAACCTACGTTATTGAAATTGTCGGCCTCCTTGTTTTCAAGTCAATACACTTTCTTTAGACTTCATTTCTTTCAAGTTACATTCATGGTTTATCTTCGTAACCAAGTTGAGATACCCTCGTTGAGATATACGTTTATTGTCAGGTTACCAAGTTCAATTGCTTGAACTTATCCACATCACGTGTTCAATTTAAAACACCATATGATGTATTGAGTGCAACGTATTCATATTTTGCAAAAGGTCTTTTGTTTCGAGTCGTAGTAGACTTGTTTGGTCTATGACTACACTAAATCGTTTGTTGGACTCGACACCTTGTGGTGATACTTTCACAAAACTAAAGCTAGCATTAATTTCGTTACGCACCTCATACACGGATTTAATTATTGACTTGTTCTAAATCTGTTTTGTTTATCACGATTAAAACAGTCTCAACACAGTTGGTGTTAAGACGATGGTACATAGATTCATTTCATATCACGGTGTGCCTCCTAACGATTCTTTCATTATCAATCGAATGCTTTGTTGTACTTGTTACTTTTTCACCTTCGATCAAAAACAGTGATTCTTTGATGCTCCATATCCAATTGAAAACTCTATGACATTGTGTAAACCAAAACTTCAGATTGTTTCAGTACACTTTTGTTTGGTTTCAAACACGGTGAACTTGTTCAGTCACCGCTATTATTGAATTATGTCGATACGACACCTTGTGGTGTCCTCACAAACTTGTAGCTTGTGCTAATCATGGTCAATCGTTTCACACAAAACTGCATATACGTTGTTTGGCTTGTTATTTAAACATTCCTGATGCAACTACGAATCAAGACAGTGATACACCAGATTCGCTTGTATTTCATTCGGTGTATTTTCACAATTCAAGAATGTCAACGCAAATCCTTTCCATTTAATATTTTTTTTTCAAAAGTTGACAGATCATTTCGTGTTCAAGATGTTGATTTTGAGTTCATATAGCGGGTGCTATGGTTTGTGAAAACTCGTTTGTGTATTGTGACCGGTTGTTTGAGAAATCCAGTGGTCAAAACTCCTTTGTTACACCTCTGCTAACTAAGTTACGCTAGATTATTCATCTATACATCCCGTGTCCTTTGACATCAAATGCTAGGACACATACCTTTTAACCATTGGGTTCTTGTTGTCAAAATATACCCTAGGATTCACCTGATGTGAATGACACTAGATTTGGTTTTATGGTTATCTACCTCAGTACTATTCATAAGCATACACACGTAATGAAACCCTAAGTAGGTAAGGTAGTACAAATTTCGAGGACGAAATTTTCTTAACGGGAGGAGAATGTGACAACCCTCATAATTACAGGTATCCGTACAATTAACTAATATTAAATTTGTGCTTAATGACTGTGCTTGATTACAACTGATGATTAAACTGCTTTCTGATTTCGGTTACATACATACATATGCATCACATTTCATACTGTCTCTCCATTTATTACACACACACTTTAGCGACATACCTAATGCACAAAGCACAGTTAGCAAAGTGAGCGGATAACTCAAAAATTATACTGACAGTGCTAATCCATAGACAGACAATGTTTTGAGACCCAGTATGAGCCAGAGACAAGGTACTACACTAGTAGGGAGTGTAGGGAAGTAAGGACCATAAAACTGCGTCACTAGGTGATAGTTTAGGTACTGGAAAGTGCCTAAAACCCATTCAAAATGCAGAATTCTGCATTAATTAACAAAATTCAGCATTTTAATATACTAGTAATGTGCAAAAATATGGCAAAATGGTCCTGTATGCTTTCCTAAGTGCCGGGAATTAAAAGTGTCACAAAATGTTACATAAAAGACACTATACGGAATAACTTAGCACTTAAACGGAACGGTATCTAACCTAACAACCAGACATTACCCGGAACACTAAAATATTATCAGAAACATTGTTTCACTTTTTCTGAGCTAGTCTTGGTTCCCGAACACTTAAACACACTATATAACACATGGTACATACTAAACACTAAACTTTTACCACTTAACCCCTAATTAATCACCCTTTTACCATTTAATTTTCATCTTACCCCCCCCCCTTGTGTGACCGTCCCCATGGGACCCCACTCACCAAGATCTCCTAATCTTCTTATATCTTCATCAATCTTTCGTTGGATTTAGTGAGATTATGATGTGATTATGCTTGTACTTATTTGGACACAAGAACCATTGGATATTAAGGGATGAGAGTGTTATAAGCACTTATCTTCTTCACATTTCAACATTACAACTCTTCCCTTCTCCCCACTACAAAGCTTCGGCCGAACACCCTACCATACACCATCAATTTTTTTGTTTCAAGTTCAAGCATTCCAAGACCATCCTAAGGTGTACAAAGGTGAATAACGAAGTGTGGAACTCACGGATCATCAAGGACCTCCTTTACAAGCTTTTATCCACTCATTTTTCCCCATTGATTTTGCCTAGCTTTGAGCTAGTTGTAAGCTTCTTTGATCCATATTTACTTCATGTTTATGGTGGTTAATAGATGTAATATGTTGAAATCTTATGAACTCTAAAAGACTTGTGTGACAACTCGAGTTTCCAAGATTCCATCTTCGTATTTATTGCACGTTAATTGTTTAGTTGTTTACTTGTACGACTTGTTTGCCTTGTAATTGTGCACGTTGGATTATATGTTGAGATGCTGGTTTGATATGATTATCTATTTAATGTGATTATAGTGTTTGGTTACATGAACTTGTAAACTGTTTGAGATTAGGAACTATACCCGATGAAACAACTTCAGTTTCGCCATAACCCACACGACGAAACAAGAAGTGTTTCGTCGTCCTTATCTCGACGAAACAAGTGTTTCGCCGGCCCACTGATTCGCCGAAGCCCATTAAGGGCCCAGTATGTTACGCGTATACTTATTAAGTCCCACTATTTCATTCGTCACATTTTTAACAAATTAGAAACCCTAGAGCTCTCTCCCCTTAGCGACGGCAATCCTGTGTGTTCGAAGCCTCTAGATCGATCAAGTCAGTAATTCCGTTTATCCCTGTTAGTGTTTAACCCTTGCACGAATAATTGATTGCTAGCATAGCTAACTGTTAGATCAAAGATATGATTCAGCAATGTATGTAATGCTTGGTTTTATGTTTGGATCCCTTTTGATTGGTTATTATGATATGTATGAATGATAATGAAACTCGTAAACGCTATTCGGATCATATGACGAAAAAGTGTTGAATCTGTGGATGTTTAGGGTTCTTGTTGTTGTGGCTTCGAATAGGATGTTGTTCTATGGGATTGATTGGTCGATGTTGTGAATATGTGAATCTGTGTTCATGTAATAGTCATTGTATGATATAGATCTTTTGAGATTAATGTATGATTCTGCTCTGATTGATTTAACATCGAATGATTGCCGTATGATATTGATCGATGATAGTGTGTAACGGCTGAGGATAATGGTTAGGGTTTCTGGGTAATCATCGGTTACACGACGTAACTGATCTAATAGAAGAAACGCAAATCATGATGAAAAAGGGGTGTTTCGCCGGAGGGTGATCACGGCGAAACAAATGTGTTTCGTCGAAGGGATGCACGACGAAACAGGGATGTTTCGTCGAAGGGAAGTCACGACAAAGCAGGGATGTTTCGTCGAGTGGGTAAATTGCACAGTGAACTCAGTTAAGTCTGTTAGGGGTTAACTAGGTTAGTTAACTGTTGTAAAATGATAAACATGACTTGCATGAGCTTGAATACGTGCTTTGTGTTAATTGGTGCTCACTGATTCAATACCCACTGTGATTGTACTTATATGTGAACTTCGTGAATATAAACTGATTATGTACATGTGCATACCATAGGCCTTGACTGATTAATTGGAACCAAGTAATTAATCAAACCGAGCAAACCAAGGTGAGTTCACACGCTTTCCAAGGCATGGGATTCCCGGTGGGTTGGGAATGGGATTGTATGACTACCCGTACTTCCATCACTACTAGACTACTTATCACCGCCCTCGGTTTGGGAAGGACGCCAGTGCTAAAACCTACGTAAAACCTACGTACTATTGTCCTCGGTTTGGGAAGGACACCAGTGTTAGAACCTACGTAAAACCTACGTACTATTGTCCTCGGTTTGGGAAGGACACCAGCGCTAAACCTACGTACTCGCTACGTACCACTGTCCTCGGATAGGGAAGGGCGGTTACGTAAAACCTACGTAAACTCATACTTACCACTGTCCTCGAATTGGGAAGGACACCTATAGATACAACTAGTCTAGTACTTACAACATGGGAAGCCCCCACTTACTATTGTAAAGGTTTGAGAAAATAAGGGTACTGGGTAACGCATGGTTATGAAACGAACTTGCGATTTCTGAAACGAATTCATTAACTGAACAATCAACTGTGAACTCGCTCAACTTTGTTGTTGACACTCTGTTACATGCATTGCAGGTCGATAGGTACTCATGGAGCTTGCACAGGGAGGCGCGGTCGTTGTGGGACATGGACAGTGGATGCCATGCTAAAAACATTATAGCATTTTGAACTTAATACTTATGTTTGGGTTTTCACATTTATGCTTCCGCTAAACACTTAACTACGTTTTGATTTGAACACCTTTTGTATTGATGGGTTGAACTTTATTTATTACTTACAATGTTCAATATGATTGGTGGCTTGATCCCGGTCAGTCGCGCCTCCAAGCGGTGATACTCCGCGGGTGGATTTTGGGGGTGTGACAGATTGGTATCAGAGCCATTGGTTATAGTGAACTTGGTTTTAAAAAGGGGAAAACTTTTGGATAAAACCAGACTATAACCAGAATAGTGCTCAACGACCCATAACGACGCTTCGCTCCACGTGCAAGACTCACATTTCTAGGTGATATGGTTTATGTTTTATTGCCTATTTGTTAGTTACATAGAACTTTGCTCAAGGTATGCTTAGATAAACGTAGCAACTATTGTTTGAAACACATGTGTGCTTACTCTCTTCTTTCATCGCACTTTCGCAAACCTCTCTCATTCATGTTTCCTTTTTGATATGAAGATCATGAGTTGACGTGTCAACATGACTCAAGCCCAGTTGACGGCTTTGATCAACCAACAAGTTGCTGCGGCACTTGCAGCCGCTCAGGCAGGAGGTATAACCTGCCATTATAACTTACTCTAGGATCTCTAGATCCTACTCTCGTGAACCAACACTTGTGCTTAACTTTGCTTATTCTCACACGCACCACAGGTCAGACCGCTCAGCCACCTGTATGCACATTCAAGACTTTTATGGACTATCGTCCTAGCACTTTCAGTGGCACTGAAGGGGCCGTTGGACTCCTCCACTGGTTCAAGAAGCTTGAATCGGTCTTCAAGATGTGTGAATGCCCTGAGGCTCGTAGGGTGAAGTATGCCACTGGTACTCTCGAAGGCATTGCGCTGACTTGGTGGAATGCGCAAGTTCAGATGTTGGGGTTGGCGGCTGCTAATGCCACCCCATGGAACGACTTCAAGGAACTGATCAAGCGGGAATACTGCACTCGTGATGACATCCACAAGTTGGAAGTGGAGTTCTTTAACCTGAAGATGACAGGGTCAGAGATAGAGGCGTATACGAAAAGGTCAAACGAGCTGGCCATCGTGTGTCCAACTATGGTGGATCCTCCCATCAAGCGTATCGAGCTATACCTCAAAGGCTTAGTACCAGAGATTCAAAGCCATGTGACCTCTACTAATCTTGCAACCATCCAGGATGTTACTCGTCTTGCTCATCGTCTCATAGATCAGGCAGTGGAACAGAACAAGCTTCCTAAGCGTATCGGGGCTACTACCACTACTACTACTTCTGCTATTCCCAGTGACAACAAGCGAAAATGGGATGGAGATTCCAGCAAGGGTTCGACTACAGTTCAGTCCCAGGCACAACAACGAAAGACTGATGACTACCAGAGTCCTGGTCAGCAATCTTCTGGTAGTCAAGGGCAGGGTGGATATCGAGGAAATCACCCAAAGTGCAATAGATGCAACAGACACCACAGTGGTCAGTGAAACAAGGGTCGTTGTCAGAGGTGTCTCAAGATGGGTCATGAAGCCAAGGATTGCAGGAGCTCGTGGCCTGCAAATCAGAATCGTCAGCAACAACAGCAAGCACCGCAGAATCAGCAACGGTAACAGGGCAACAAAGGATGTTTTCAGTGTGGCGCTGAAGGTCACTTCAAGAGACACTTCCCACAGTTAAATCAGAATTAGAATCAGAACAACAACCAAGGAAATGGAAACAACAATGGGGGAAACAATAATGACAACGGTGCTAGGGGTCGAGTGTTCGTGCTGGGTCAGGGTGAAGCAAGGAATTATCCTAACGTGGTGATGGGTAAGTTCCTTCTCGACGACTTTTATGTTACTGTTTTATTTGATTCGGGTGCCGATACCAGTTACGTGTCTCTAAAAGTTAGTCAAATGCTCAAGCGCACACCAACACTTTTGAACACCAAGCATGTCGTAGAGTTAGCAAATGGTAAAAGTCTAGAGGCCACACACATAGTTCAGGGTTGTAATCTTGTCCTCGCTGGTCAGACCTTCTCTATCGATCTCATTCCTATAGTTCTGGGTAGTTTCGATATCGTCATTGGGATGGATTGGTTGTCCCAACAGCAAGCAGAGATCCTATGCAAAGAGAAGATTGTTCGTATTCCCCGTTCTGGTAAAGAACCTCTCGAAATTCAAGGCGACAAGAGTGGTGTTGTGGTGGGCATCATCTCCTTTCTTAAAGCCCAGAAGTGTTTACGAAAGGGCCACACTGCTATTTTAGCACTTGTTACTGACGCATCAACGAAAGAGAAGAGAATAGAGGATATTCCAGTAGTGCGTGATTTTCCTCAAGTGTTTCCTGAAGATTTACCTGGGCTACCGCCTCATCACCAGGTCGAATTCCAAATCGAGCTAGCCCCTGGAGCAGCGCCCATAGCTCGAGTACCTTATCGCTTAGCTCCAACCGAACTGGAAGAACTGTCCGAACAATTGCAAGAACTGTTGGATAAAGGTTTTATTTGCCCTAGCTCTTCGCCTTGGGGAGCTCCAGTATTGTTTGTGAAGAAGAAAGACGGTACCTTCCGTATGTACATAGATTACCGCGAACTCAACAAGGTGATCGTGAAGAATCGCTATCCTCTTCCACGCATTGATGACTTGTTCGATCAGCTGCAAGGGTCGAGCTACTACTCGAAGATTGACCTGAGGTCAGGTTACCATTAACTGAGAGTCCGGGAAGAGGACGTCTCCAAAACAGCATTCAGAACTCGCTACGGCCACTACGAGTTTCTGGTTATGCCATTCGGGTTAACAAACGCGCCTGCAGTCTTAATGGATCTTATGAACAGAGTGTGCAAGCCTTACTTGGATAAGTTTGTTATTGTATTCATCGAGACATCCTGATCTATTCTAAGAGTCAGGACGAACACGAGCAGCATTTACGACTTATTTTGGAACTCCTTCGAACAGAACAGCTGTATGCCAAGTTTTCGAAATGCGACTTCTGGCTTCGTGAAGTCCACTTTCTAGGCCACGTGGTATACAAGGATGGGATTCATGTTGATCCATCTAAGGTAGACTCGATCAAGAACTGGCCTGCACCCCGTACACCAACATAAATTCGCCAATTCTTGGGTTTGGCGGGCTACTACAGAAGGTTCATCAAGGATTTCTCTAAGATTGCGCAACCTCTCACCTCACTAACGCAGAAGGGCGTCACTTATCATTGGGGTAATGCACAGGAATCAGCATTTCAGCACTTAAAGGATAGACTTTGTAGCGTACCTATTCTCTCATTGCCTGAAGGCACAGACGATTTTGTAGTTTATTGCGACGCATCCATTCAGGGTCTTGGGTATTGATGCAACGTGACAAGGTTATTGCTTATGTGTCACGCCAACTTAAAATTCACGAAAGGAACTACACTACACATGATCTGGAGCTGGGAGCTGTTATTTTCGCGCTCAAGATATGGAGACATTACCTGTACGGTACCAAGTGCACCATCTACACCGATCACAGGAGTCTCGAGCATATCTTCAAACAGAAGGAATTAAACATGCGTCAACGTCGATGGTTCGAGCTATTGAATGATTACGAATGTGCTATCAAGTACCATCCAGGCAAAGCCAATGTTGTGGCTGACGCCCTCAGTCGAAAAGATACTGCACCTAAACGCGTGCTAGCATTACAACTTACCATCCAGTCTAGTCTTCCTGCACAGATACGAGATGCTCAGGTAGAAGCATTGAAACCAGAAAACGTCAAGGCTGAAGCCCTACGCGGCTCAAGGCAACGGTTAGAACAAAAGGAAGATGGCGCCTATTACGTAACAGGACGCATCTGGGTCCCACTCTATGGCAATCTACAAGAACTTGTAATGGATGAAGCACATAAGTCTCGTTACTCGGTACATCCTGGTTCGGATAAGATGTACCACGATCTCAGAACTACGTATTGGTGGCCTAGCATGAAAGCCCACATAGCAACCTACGTCAGCAAGTGTTTGACTTGTGCAAGAGTCAAGTCGGAATATCAGAAACCATCAGGCCTACAACAACAACCAGAGATACCACAGTGGAAATGGGAATAAATTTCCATGGATTTTGTTACTAGCCTGCCTAGATCTCAGCGTGGAAATGACACTATTTGGGTGATAGTGGATCGATTAACTAAGTCTGCACACTTTTTGCCTATCAAGGAAATGGATAAGTTCTCCACTCTAGCAGACGTTTATCTTAAGGAAGTTGTTTCGAGGCACGGGGTACCAACCTCCATTATTTCTGATCGTGATGCACGTTTTACTTTTGAGTTGTGGCAAGCAATGCACAAATCCTTTAGCTCACGATTAGACATTAGCACAGCTTACCACCCGCAAATGGATGGGCAGTCTGAACGCACCATCCAAACTCTAGAAGACATGCTGCGGGCATGTGTAATCGATTTTGGCAATGGCTGGGAAAAACATCTCTCGTTGGTGGAGTTTTCGTATAATAACAGTTACCACACTAGCATTCAAGCCGCTCCATTTGAGGCATTGTACGGGCGTAAATGCCGATCACCTCTTTGTTGGGCAGAGGTGGGTGATAGTCAGATCACGGGTCCAGAACTGGTAGTAGACACAACAGAAAGAATTGCACGGATACGGCAACGAATGGCGGCAGCTCGTGACCGTCAGAAAAGCTACGCTGATAAGCGCGGGAAACCACTCGAGTTCCAGGTTGGGGATCGAGTGCTACTCAAAGTCTCACCTTGGAAAGGTGTAGTTCGTTTTGGCAAATGAGGAAAGCTCAATCCGCGATATGTCGGACCGTTCGAAATCATAGAGAAAATAGGCAAGGTGGCCTACAAACTGAACCTACCAGCAGAACTCAGTGGAGTTCACAACGTTTTTCACGTGTCAAATCTGAAGAAATGTCTGTCAGATGAGACCCTCATAGTTCCTTTGAAGGAGCTCGCTATCGACGATCAGTTCCGATTCGTCAAAAAAACCAATTGAAATCACAGACCAAGACGTTAAGGTCCTCAAGCACACCAGAATACCTCTTGTTCGAGTTTGTTGGAACTCCCGTCGTGGCCCAGAGTTCACCTGGGAAATAGAAGACCAAATGAAACTCAAGTATCCCCAGTTGTTCGGGAATTGTGACACCCCAGGAAAACCAGTAAATGATACAACTTAACTAGCTTCCTCAGTAACCGCATGCTAAATTTCGGGACGAAATTTCTTTCAAGTTGGGGATAATGTGACAACTCGAATTTCCGAGATTCCACTTTCGCATTTATTACACGTTCACTGTTTGTTTAGTTGTTTACTTGCACAATTGGGTTGCTTTGTAACTGTATACGTGTTGGTTCGATAAAAGTGTGTTGTGATTGTGCATGGTTATGTGTTATTTACGAAAGATTTGACAAATACATGAACTTGGTGATGAAAATGTAAATTATATTGTGATGGGTGTTCTTTATGTAAAAGATGATACTTAGGGGTGAGTAGAGTAGTTAGTGAATTGATTAGTAACTCTTAACCCTAATCTCCCTCACAAATCAATTCACAATCATCATACGTACCTTCAAGAATTCTCTACAATCCTCTCCTACAATCATCTTCTTCCTCATTGGCACAAGCTCTCAATCATCACTCTTGATCCCTCTCTTCATCTAGAATCAATCTAAGGTAAACGTTTAATGATTTCTTGTTGTTAATCTTTGATTATGTGATTCATGCAAAACCCTAGTTCTACATGTAATGGTTCTGTGTTTATTGATCAATTCTGATTATTGTGAAATGGTTATGATTAGTTGTGTAATCATTTGCCTGATGTTAAGATGCATGATATGTTAGAACTGTTGATTGTTAATTGGATTACAGCACTGGCCAATGTATGAAATTAGGGTTTCTTGATCGTAAGTGTAACTGTTCCATTGATTCTGTGAACTGGTTTTGGAAATCACGAATGTTGTAACTCGGAGTTAAGCGTCTGAGTTTTGTTATACTTGTTTGATCCGAGGTTTGATTAAACACCACAAGGTCCGAACTTTATGTAATTGAATGGTCCGAACTTTATGTATATATATGATCCGAATTTTTGTTTAGATTGAAATGGTCTGAGTTTCTGCTTATTAAGATATGTCCGAGTTTTGTTGTATAACTACATGGGGGTCCGAGTTTTTGAACAAATCCATGGGGTCCGAGTTTCTGTTAATGAGCATGTAAGGTCCGACTTTTATAAATATATATATGATCCGAGTTTTTAAGGGTAAATGCCCTTGTCCGACTTTTTTGTGATAATGCATATGGTCCGATTTTATCAAGGATGTCTAGGTCAGACTTTTGACTCTTGCATGGTCCAAATTTGTTTGCTAGGCATGGGGGGGTCCGAACTTTTATAAGGGATGTTTGTTGGTCCGAGTTTATGCTTTATGATGGTCCGAGTTTTATGTATTGTGTATGGTCTGAGTTTTTGTTGTCTGTTAAGTTGTTAAGTGGTTAACTCTATTAGTTTGTTAATTATGTATAGCCTATTAATACTGGAGGGCATGTTGTTTCTGTCAAGCATGTTAACTGAGTTAAGTTATGCATGTAACTTTGTTAAAATGTAACTTTGTCATATATGATAATCCAGTTAAGCTTATTAACTCAGTTAAGTGTATTATTGGATAAAGATATTAGAATAAACTATGAAAGACTCTGATGTGAAGTATGAATGACATGAAATTGATTAACTGCTTATACGATACATGAGAAGCACTTTGTGACATAGATTGTATGTGAAACATGACCAGGATGAACTGACTGTATGTAAATGCATTACCTTAGGCCTTGATTGACTGATTGATTGTTTACGAGCACATAGTTTAGCATACCGAGCAAACCAAGGTGAGTTCACACTCTTACCAAGGCATGGGAATTCCCGGGGTTTGGGAATGGGATTGAAGAAATGAGATTGAATAGATACATGTACTTACACTGTTACTAGACTATCTACCATCGTCCTCGGATGCGCAGGATACATACGTAAAGCCTGCGTATACTTATACTCATCACTGTCCTCAGGTTGCGAAGGACACTTACGTAAAACCTACGTAAACTTATACTTACCAGTGTCCTCGGTTTGTGAAGGACACTTACGTTAAACCTACGTAAACCTTGTATGTATTACCGTTCTCGGATTAAGAAGAACACTTATGGTTACAAATAGTCTAGTGTATATGCAACTATGGGAAGCCCCCACTAATAGAACATACTATCGGCCCAGGAGAGCCACACGTTACGAAACATACGTACTATTACGAACTTACTTACTGTGAACTCGCTCAACTAGTTGTTGACTCTCTGTTACATGCCTTGCAGGTCGTTAGGTATACATGGAGCTTGCATGGGGAGGCGCGGTCGTTGTGGACAAGGATCGTGATTGCTTTGATTAAACATTATGACATTACATACTTTATTTATGTTGGGCTTTTACTCTTATGCTTCCGCTAAACGTTGAATTTATACTTATGTTTTGAACACCTTTCATATGGATTGGTTTGGTTAAATGACATTTACTTTTACTATTTACGTTGTTCTATATGATTGGTGGCTTGATCCTGGTCAGTCATGCTTCCAAGCGGTGATACTCCACGTGTGGATTTTGGGGTGGTGACAGATTGGTATCCAAGCCATTGGTTATAGAGAACTTGGTTTTAATAAAGGGAAAACGTTTTTTTATTAAAACCAGACTATAACCAGTAGAGTGCTCAACGATCCACAACGACGCCTCGCTCCACGTGCAAGACTCAACATTCTAGGTAATATGGTTTATGTTTATTGCCTACATGCTAGAATTGCATAGAACTTTGCTCGTGGTATGCTTAGATTACATTGCTTACTATTCGTTATTGCTTGAGAACACTTGTGAGCTTACTCTCTTCTGTCATCGCATTATTCGCGAACCTCTCTCACTTATGTTACATTTGCTATGAAGATCATGGCCGGACGTAGTAACTTGACTCAAGCCCAGTTGACGGCTCTCATCAACGAACAAGTTGCTGCGACACTTGCAGCCGCACAAGCAGGAGGTCAACACGCTCAGCCACCTGTTTGCACTTTCAAGAATTTCATGGACTGTCGTCCAAGCACGTTCAGTGGCACGGAGGGAGCAGTGGGACTCCTCCATTGGTTTGAAAAGCTCGAGTCTGTGTTTGAAATGTGTGAATGCCCTGAGGCTCGCAGGGTGAAGTACGCCACTGGCACACTGGAAGGAATTGCGCTGACTTGGTGGAATGCGCAAGTTCAGCTCTTGGGATTGGCAGCTGCTAACGCCACTCCTTGGAATGATTTCAAGGAGCTGATTAAACGGGAATACTGCACACGCGATGACATCCACAAGTTAGAAGTGGAGTTCTTTCATTTGAAGATGACTGGGTCGGAAATTGAGGCATATACTAAAAGGTCAAACGAGCTGGCAGTTATGTGTCCAACTATGGTGGACCCTCCTATTAGACGTATTGAGTTGTATCTCAAAGGGTTGGCACCAGAAATTCAGAGCCATGTGACATCGGCTAATCTTGACAATATCCAGGCAATTCAACGCCTTGCTCGTCGCCTCACGGATCAGGCAGTGGAACAGAACAAGCTGCCTAAACGTATCAGCGCTACTGCCACCGCTACCACTTCTGCTACTCTTGCTACTCCCAGTGACAACAAGAGAAAATGGGATGGGGATTCCAGCAAGGGATCAGCTTCAGTTCAGTCTCAGGTTCAACAACGAAAGACTGACAAATATCAGAGCCCTAATCAGCAATCTCCGGGCAGTCACAGGCAGGGTGGATATCGAGGGAACCTTCCAAGGTGTAACAACTGTAACAGACACCACAGTGGCCAGTGTAACAAGGGCCGCTGTTAGAGGTGCCTCAAGATGGGTCATGAGGCCAAGGATTGTAGGAGCCCACGGCCTGCGAATCAGAATCAGCAGCAGCAGCAAGCACAGCAGAATCAGCAACAGGGCAACAAGGGATGTTTTCATTGTGGCGCTGAAGGTCACTTCAAAAGACACTGCCCTCAGTTAAACCGAAACCAGAACAACAACAACAACAACAACAATAACAACAATCAGGGCAATGGCAACAACAACAATGGGGGAAACAACAACGGCAACGAAACTAGGGGACGAGTATTTATGCTGGGGCAGGGTGATGCCAGAAATGATCCCAACGTAGTTATGGGTAAGTTTCTTCTTGACGACTTTTATGCTACTGTATTGTTTGATTCGGGTGCGGATACCAGTTATGTATCTCTAAAAGTTAGTAAAATGCTCAAGCACACACCTACACTTCTGAACACAATCTTATCCTCGCTGGTCAGACTTTCTCCATCGACCTCATTCCTATAGTTCTGGGTAGTTTCGACATCGTCATTGGTATGGATTGGTTATCCCAGCAACAGGCAGAGATCCTATGCAAGGAGAAGATAGTTCGTATTCCCCGTTCTGGTAAAGAACCTCTCGAAGTTCAAGGCGACAAGAGTGGTGCTGTGGTTGGCATCATCTCCTTCCTGAAGGCCCAAAAGTGTTTACGAAAGGGGCACACTGCCATTTTGGCACTAGTTACTGATGCATCAACGAAAGAGAAAAGAATAGAGGATATCCCAGTTGTACGCGAATTCCCTCAAGTGTTTCCTGAAGATTTACCTGGTCTACCGCCTCATCGCCAGGTCGAGTTTCAAATCGAGCTAGCTCCTGGAGCAGCACCTATAGCTCGCGCACTGTATCGTTTAGCTCCAACTGAACTGGAAGAACTGTCAAAGCAACTACAAGAGCTCTTGGATAAGGGCTTTATTCATCCTAGCTTTTCGCCTTGGGGAGCTCCAGTATTGTTTGTGAAAAAGAAGGACGGTACCTTCAGGATGTGCATTGATTACCGCGAGCTGAACAAGGTGACAGTGAAGAACCGCTACCCTCTGCCGCGTATTGATGACTTGTTCGACCAGTTGCAAGGGTCGAGCTGCTACTCCAAGATAGACTTGAGGTCAGGTTACCATCAGCTGAGAGTCCGGGATGAGGACGTCTCTAAGACAGCATTCAGAACTCGCTACGGCCACTACGACTTTCTAGTCATGCCATTCGGGCTAACGAACGCGCCTGCAGTCTTCATGGACATTATGAACAGAGTGTGCAAGCCTTACCTAGAAAAGTTTGTGATTGTTTTCATCGATGACATCCTGATCTACTCCAAGAGTCAGGAGGAGCACGAGCAGCATCTACGTCTTATCTTGGAACTTCTTCGAAATGAACAACTGTACACTAAGTTTTCAAAATGCGACTTCTGGCTTCGTGAAGTTCACTTTTTGGGCCATGTGGTAAACAAGGATGGGATTCATGTTGATCCATCCAAGGTAGATTCGATCAGAAACTGGCCTGCACCGCGTACACCAACGGAAATACGCCAATTCTTGGGTTTGGCGGGTTATTACAGACGGTTCATCAAAGACTTCTCAAAGATTGCTCAGCCGCTTACCCTACTGACACAGAAGGGTGTCACTTATCATTGGGGTAATCCCCAGGAAATAGCTTTTCAGCACCTAAAGGATAGGCTCTGCAGCTCACCTATTCTCTCATTGCCAGAGGGCACGGACGACTTTGTGGTTTACTGCGACGCATCAATTCAGGGTCTTGGTTGTGTATTGATGCAAAGGGATAAAGTCATTGCTTACGCCTCGCGCCAACTTAAAGTTCATGAACGAAACTACACGACGCACGATTTAGAGCTGGGAGCTGTTGTTTTCGCGCTCAAGATATGGCGACACTACCTGTACGGTACCAAGTGCACTATTTACACCGATCATAGGAGTCTCGAGCATATCTTCAAGCAGAAGGAATTGAACATGCGTCAACGACGATGGGTCGAGCTGTTGAATGATTACGAATGTGCCATCAAGTACCATCCAGGCAATGCCAATGTTGTGGCTGACGCTCTCAGTCGAAAAGATACTTCACCTAGGCGCGTGCGAGCACTGCAGCTTACTATTCAGTCTAGTCTTCCTGCACAGATACGAGATGCTCAGGTAGACGCATTGAAACCAGAAAACGTAAGGGCTGAAGCCTTACGTGGCTCAAGGCAATGATTAGAACAGAAGGAAGACGGCGCCTATTACGTAACAGGACGCATTTGGGTCCCACTATATGGCGGTTTACGAGAACTTGTTATGGATGAAGCTCACAAGTCTCGCTATTCGGTACATCCAGGTTCGGACAAAATATACCACGATCTTAGAACTATGTACTGGTGGCCTAGCATGAAGGCCCACATAGCAACTTATGTCGGCAAGTGTTTGACCTGTGCAAGAGTCAAGACGGAGTACCAGAAACCCTCAGGCCTACTTCAGCAACCCAAGATACCACAGTGGAAATGGGAAGAAATTTCCATGGATTTCGTTACTTGCCTGCCTAGATCCCAGCGTGGGAATGATACTATTTCGGTGATCGTAGATCGACTCACCAAGCTGCTCATTTCTTGGCTATCAAAGAAACGGATAAGTTCTCTACCTTAGCAGACGTCTACTTGAAAGAAGTTGTTTCAAGGCACGGAGTGCCAACTTCTATTATTTCAGATCGGGATGCACGATTCACTTCAGAACAATGGCAAGCAATGCACAAATCTTTTGGCTCTCGATTAGACATGAGCACAGCTTACCACCCTCAGACGGATGGGCAGTCTAAGCGCACTATCCAGACTCTAGAAGACATGCTTCGGGCGTGTGTTATCGATTTCGGCGACAGCTGGGAAAAACATCTTCCGTTAGTGGAGTTTTCGTACAATAACAGTTACCACACCAGCATTCAGGCCGCTCCATTCGAGGCATTGTACGGGCGTAAATGCCGGTCACCTCTCTGTTGGGCAGAGGTGGGGGATAGTCAGAGCACTTGGTGCAGTTCACAACGTTTTCCACGTGTCGAATCTGAAGAAGTGTCTGTTAGATGAGACCCTCATAGTTCCTTTGAAGGAACTCACTATCGACGAACAGTTGCATTCGTCGAGGAACCTGTTGAAATCACGGACCGGGATGTCAAGGTCCTCAAGAACACTAGAATACCTCTTGTACGAGTTCGTTGGAACTCCCGTCGTGGCCCAGAATATACCTGGGAACGAGAAGACCAAATGGAACTCAAGTATCCCCAGTTATTCGGAAACCGTGCAACCACTACTGAGGCTGAAGCTACTACAAAATTTCGGGATGAAATTCCAAATCAACGGGGGGATGATGTGACACCCCAGGAAAACCAGTAAACGATACAACTTAACTAGCTTCCTCGGTAACCGCATGCTAAATTTCGGGACGAAATTTCTTTCAAGTTGGGGATAATGTGACAACTCGAATTTCCGAGATTCCACTTTCGCATTTATTACACGTTCACTGTTTGTTTAGTTGTTTACTTGCACAATTGGGTTGCTTTGTAACTGTATACGTGTTGGTTCGATAAAAGTGTATTGTGATTGTGCATGGTTATGTGTTATTTACGAAAGATTTGACAAATACATGAACTTGGTGATGAAAATGTAAATTATATTGTGATGGGTGTGCTTTATGTAAAAGATGATACTTAGGGGTGAGTAGAGTAGTTAGTGAATTGATTTGTAACTCTTACCCCTAATCTCCCCCACAAATCATTTCACAATCATCATACGTACCTTCAAGAATTCTCTACAATCCTCTCCTACAATCATCTTCTTCCTCATTGGCACAAGCTCTCAATCATCACTCTTGATCCCTCCCTTCATCTAGAACCAATCTAAGGTAAACGTTTAATGATTTCTTGTTGTTAATCTTTGATTATGTGATTCATGCAAAACCCTAGTTCTACATGTAATGGTTCTGTGTTTATTGATCAATTCTGATTATTGTGAAATGGTTATGATTAGTTGTGTAATCATTTGCCTGATGTTAAGATGCATGATATGTTAGAACTGTTGATTGTTAATTGGATTACAGCACTGGCCAATGTATGAAATTAGGGTTTCTTGATCGTAAGTGTAACTGTTCCATTGATTCTGTGAACTGGTTTTGGAAATCACGAATGTTGTAACTCGGAGTTAAGCGTCTGAGTTTTGTTATACTTGTTTGATCCGAGGTTTGATTAAACACCACAAGGTCCGAACTTTATGTAATTGAATGGTCCGAACTTTATGTATATATATGATCCGAATTTTTGTTTAGATTGAAATGGTCTGAGTTTCTGCTTATTAAGATATGTCCGAGTTTTGTTGTATAACTACATGGGGGTCCGAGTTTTTGAACAAATCCATGGGGTCCGAGTTTCTGTTAATGAGCATGTAAGGTCCGACTTTTATAAATATATATATGATCCGAGTTTTTAAGGGTAAATGCCCTTGTCCGACTTTTTTGTGATAATGCATATGGTCCGATTTTATCAAGGATGTCTAGGTCAGACTTTTGACTCTTGCATGGTCCAAATTTGTTTGCTAGGCATGGGGGGGTCCGAACTTTTATAAGGGATGTTTGTTGGTCCGAGTTTATGCTTTATGATGGTCCGAGTTTTATGTATTGTGTATGGTCTGAGTTTTTGTTGTCTGTTAAGTTGTTAAGTGGTTAACTCTATTAGTTTGTTAATTATGTATAGCCTATTAATACTGGAAGGCATGTTGTTTCTGTCAAGCATGTTAACTGAGTTAAGTTATGCATGTAACTTTGTTAAAATGTAACTCTGTCATATATGATAATCCAGTTAAGCTTATTAACTCAGTTAAGTGTATTATTGGATAAAGATATTAGAATAAACTGTGAAAGACTCTGATGTGAAGTATGAATGACATGAAATTGATTAACTGCTTATACGATACATGAGAAGCACTTTGTGACATAGATTGTATGTGAAACATGACCAGCATGAACTGACTGTATGTAAATGCATTACCTTAGGCCTTGATTGATTGATTGATTGTTTACGAGCACATAGTTTAGCATACCGAGCAAACCAAGGTGAGTTCACACTCTTACCAAGGCATGGGAATTCCCGGGGTTTGGGAATGGGATTGAAGAAATGAGATTGAATAGATACCTGTACTTACATTGTTACTAGACTATCTACCATCGTCCCCGGATGCGCAGGATACATACGTAAAGCCTACGTATACTTATACTCATCACTGTCCTCAGGTTGCGAAGGACACTTACGTAAAACCTACGTAAACTTATACTTACCAGTGTCCTCGGTTTGTGAAGGACACTTACGTAAAACCTACGTAAACCCCCGCGTACCACTGTCCTCGGTTTGTGAAGGACACTTACGTAAAACCTACGTAAACCTTGTATTTATTACCGTTCTCGGATTAAGAAGAACACTTATGGTTACAAATAGTCTAGTGTATATGCAACTATGGGAAGCCCCCACTAATAGAACATACTATCGGCCCAGGAGAGCCACACGTTACGAAACATACGTACTATTACGAACTTACTTACTGTGAACTCGCTCAACTAGTTGTTGACTCTCTGTTACATGCCTTGCAGGTCGTTAGGTATACATGGAGCTTGCATGGGGAGGCGCGGTCGTTGTGGACAAGGATCGTGATTGCTTTGATTAAACATTATGACATTACATACTTTATTTATGTTGGGCTTTTACTATTATGCTTCCGCTAAACGTTGAATTTATACTTATGTTTTGAACACCTTTCATATGGATTGGTTTGGTTAAATGACATTTACTTTTACTATTTACGTTGTTCTATATGATTGGTGGCTTGATCCTGGTCAGTCACGCTTCCAAGCAGTGATACTCCGTGTGTGGATTTTGGGGGTGTGACAGGAACAATGCAACCACTAGTGAGGTTGAAGCTACTACAGAATTTCGGGACGAAATTCCAAATCAACGGGGGGATGATGTGACACCCCAGGAAAACCAGTAAACCACAACTTAACTAGCTTCCTCAGTAACCGCATGCTAAATTTCAGGACGAAATTTCTTTCAAGTTGGGGATAATGTGACAACTCGAGTTTCCAAGATTCCATCTTCGCATTTATTGCACGTTAATTGTTTAGTTGTTTACTTGTACGACTTATTTGCCTTGTAATTGTGCACGTTGGATTATATGTTGAGATGCTTGTTTGATATGATTATCTATTTAATGTGATTGTAGTGTTTGGTTACATGAACTTGTAAACTGTTTGAGACTAGAACTATACCCGACGAAACAACTTCAGTTTCGCCATAACACACACGACGAAACAAGAAGTGTGTCACACCCCCAAAATCCACACGCGGAGTATCACCGCTTGGGAGCGTGACTGACCAGGATCAAGCCACCAATCATATTGAACATGTAATTAATATCAAGTAAAATAAATGCAAACCAATCATTCAATACGATAGGTGTTCCAAACATAATTATAGTATCAAGTGTAGCGGAAGCATAAGTATGAAAACCCAAAATATATCATAGTTCAAATGTTTAAATGTTTTAACATGGCATCCACGATCCATGCTCCACAACGACCTGCTCCTCCCTGTGCAAGCTCCATATATCTAACGACCTGCAAGGCATGTAATAGAGGATCAACAACTAGTTGAGCGAGTTCACAGTTTATAGTTCAGTAATTGTAATAGTATAGTAAGCCTTGTAATCCGTTCACTAAGTCATGTATCGTAATAGTTCGTATCGCAGCCCTCCTAGGCATGTATGCGAAGATTAGGGAAAGTTCTCAAGTATTCTAGACTAGGTATGTTTGTATCGCGGCCACCCTGGCATGTATGCGAAGTTTTAGAGTATAGTTCGCTGCCTTCCTAGGCATGTGTGCGAAGATTAGTCATAATATCACGGCCAACCCTGGCGTGTGTGCGAAGATCAGTTCAATTTAGTACTATTAGTCTAGTTGTATCTTATCAATAACCCTTCCTTACCCGAGGATCATATAACTAAGTTCCATGTGCTAGGTAATCACAAATAAATAATCCAACCCATTCCCACCATGGGAACCCATGCCTTGGCTGTGTGAACTCACCTTGGTTTGCTCGGTATGTTATTGCTTCTAGGATTTATTAAATGTCTAAGTCCGTTACACACGACCTAGGATTCATTGCACATGATACGATGTAAGTGTTTGCATCCAATTAGGGTTTGCAAGTCATTGATATTCAAGCAACTGTGTTTTGTGTGCTTATTGTGTACAGGATGATATCACATAGAATGATTCATACATGCAAGATCATACAGTTGCATTCAGTATCATACGATTATATATATATAGAATCATACATCACGTAAACAGTTACTCGTATTCACATAATTGTATACAGTAGTAAACAGTAGCATGCAGTAGTATGTTGCACTTCACACGGAGTTCTGAACTTGGCATCAACATAAACTCAGTCTTTTCAAAGATTAAGCAGAACTCAGGGCATGTAACGTCGCTATAATTCAAATCATATATTAAATCAACAATTCAGACAGTTCATCAACAAACATCGGATCTTGCGTGCATACATTAAACTCATACATCATGTATAAAGCATACAAAAATCGGACCATCAATACACATAAAATTCGGACAGGCATAAAGATGAAGGTCGGACCTATGCTCCATGTATATAAAAGTCGGACATGAGGGGGTTGGGGGTTAAAGCTCGGACAGGATGATACCCCCCCCCCCACAAACTCGGACCGCCTAGAGCTTTCACAAAAGTCGGACTAGGGGTAAGGGCCAAAAACTCGGACTTTTGTGTTGTTGTTAAAGGTCGGACAACAATAAAGTGGGGTAAAACTCGGACTTGGAGCTCCCCTAAGAAACTCGGACCCCTTCATACATGATAAAAAGTTCGGACCATTCATAACTAAAGCAAATCTCGGACCAACTTCCTAATTATGTAAACTTCGGACCATTTTGCATCATAAAAAGATCGGACTATATGTAATACAATTTAAAAGTCGGACCCTTGTTGTTTATCTAAGAAACTTCGGACTTAAAACCCTTGTTATGCACAGGAAGATAAAACGAATAATGTAACAGTTACGTTCTTTGTTTTTCACGATCTGGAAACCCTAAATCACACATTTAGCAGAGCAGGAATCAATTATCAGTCAATCATTCTAACATGTCTTGTGTCTTAACATCAGGCAATTGATCATACACTAATCAAAATCATTATCACAATAATCAGAATCCAAAACAACAATCACAGAACATCATATGAAAGCTAGGGTTTTCATGAACACATAATCAATAATCAAGAACAACAACAAATCATTAATAATTACCTTGGATTGATTCTAGACAGAAAGAGGATAATCAAGAGTGATTAAGAACTTGTGATGATGATGATTGATTTCCAGAGAGAACCAGAGAGAATGAAAGTACGTGCTTGAATGTGACGACTCGAATTTCCACGATTTCTATCTTCGCATTTATTACACGTGATTGTTTGGATTGTTTGTTTACACGACTAATTGTTCCGCAACGGAACACGTTTGTAATATGTTAAATCGTGTAATAAATGATATGCTTTATTTGTGTACAACATACGTGCCTTTATGGATATATAGTTGCATATTGCTAGTGTATGATGTGTGAGTATATAATTATTAGTAAACATGAACTCTAGCCGAAAACACTCATTTGAAACCCCCCTTGCGAAATCATTCTTGGTGAAAACACCTTTGTGTTTTCGTCAAGATAATGGCCAACGAAAACAACATTTGGGCTTCGGCCCAGTAGCGATCCGATAAAGGGTTGGTTTTAAACCACGCTCAGAAATTATAATTGGTAGAAACCCTAACTACTCCACACATTCTCTCTCGTTTCCTTTAAACCTAGCGGCTGCCTTCACCTCGATCGAAATCGGATCCTCTTCACACGATCATTCCGTGTTTGGTTAGTGATTTAATTGCTTACGTATGATTTCAATTCTGAATGTATATGGTTATGTTGTTGGTTGTGCTCTTGAAGAAATTACATGATCATCCTGCCATGCCAAACTCATTATTTTAGAGTGATTGTTGTGGAAATTGAATTGTTACTGTTGTTGTGTGCCCATTGGTTGAATTGTAGGTTAGTTTAGTTTGGTCCAATCAAATCGGTAGTAGCATTATTTCACTTATAATCTGCGCATGTGGGGTGGTCGGTGTTTTGTGATTAAGTAGTAAGCCACCACTGAATTATGGGGTCCAATGAGTGTTGGCGGCGGCTGATGGATGTCGGCCACTAGACTGTTAGTTTTATTGTTCGTTTCGTTTGGTGATGTATTATTTTCAAACCCACCGTATGGTTGGGCCAATAGCATTTGGGGATTGGCGGTGGTAGGTAAATGGCCGGTTATCATCATCATGCACGTGACTTGTGAGTTTTTAAGTGTTAATGTTGATTGATTGTTGTGTGTGTATTAATTAGAGGCATTTTGGTCCAATAGAAACTTGAGAACAACATATAGTTGTCGGCCACTAGGTTTACATTTGCATGGGTAATTGTGTGATCTTTCATTTGTGTCATACATGTATTATGAGGTGATGAATCGGCAAATGATCATTGGGTGGTGGATTGGTGGATAAATGATAATAAATATGTTGCTAGATGCTCATTTAGGGTTGTGTGATAACTGCCTTTGCATGAAAACTGATTGTAATCGAAAGACACTTGCCACTCGAAAGATAGTTGATGTTACTTGCTACTCGAAAGATACTTATTGGGGCCGAAGGATGGTTTGACCGAAAGATGTTAGTTATACGAAACATGGTTGTAACCGAAAGATAGATGTGCGTCGAAAGATAAGGGTGGATTCGAAAGATATTGTAGGTTATGAACATGCTTTGAATAATGGAATTATATGCTTGATTTATTTGGCATGCCATGATTGATGAACGTTAACATTTGTATTCGTGCAATAATACGTGCTGTGCCGATATGCAAACTGACTGCTATGTGAACATTAAATTGCATGCGTATCATTGCGAACATGAACTGATTTGTTATACGTGCATACAGTAGGACGTGATTAATTAACTGTGAGCACTTATTTAGCATACCGAGCAAACCAAGGTGAGTTCACACTCTTACCAAGGCATGGGGTTCCCGGGGTGTTGGGAATGGGATTGAATGGTTGATTAGATACACTATTGACACTATGACTAGACTACCACATCACTATCCTCGGTTGTAAAGGATACCTATAGTTACGAGTAGTCTAGTGGTTAAGGAAACGTGGAACACCACCACAGGAAACGTGGAACACCACCACAGGAAACGTGGAACACCACCACAGGAAACGTGGAACACCACCACAAGTAACGTGGAACACCACCACAGGAAACGTGGAACACCACCACAAGTAACGTGGAACACCACCACCAATAGGACATACAATCGGCCAGTAGTGCCACCTGTTACAAACGAACTTACTATTACGCATTTACTTTCTGTGAACTCGCTCAACTAGTTTGTTGATCATTCTGTTACATGCCTTGCAGGTCGTTAGGTACTTGGAGCTTGCACTGGAGAAGCGGGTCGTTGTGGACAAGGATCATGATTTTCCTGTTAAACTATTATGTCACTTAATACTGTTAACTATTACTGGTTTATTACTATGCTTCCGCTACACTTTGAAACGATGATTTGTTTGAACACCTTTTGTATTGAATGGATGGTTTTCATTAGTTTACTTAATATTAAATGCATGTTCAATATGATTGGTGGCTTGATCCTGGTCAGTCACGCTCCCAAGCGGTGATACTCCGCAGGTGGATTTTGGGGGTGTGACAGATTGGTATCAGAGCCATTGGTTATAGAGAACTTGGTTTTAATATGGGAAAACGTTTTTATTAAAACCAGACTATAACCAGAACAGTGCTCTCAACGATCCACAACGACGCTTCGCCCCACGTGCAAGACTCGACATCCTAGGTAATAAGGTTTATGTTTATTACCTGCTTGCTAGAACTGCATAGAACTTTGCTCGTAGTATGCTTACATTACCTTGCTCACTACTTGTTACTGCTTGAGAACACCTATATGCCTACACTTTTCTGTCATCGCACTACTCGCGAGCCATTCATACTTATGCTACCTTTACTATTCGATCATGTCTGGACGTGTTGACATGACTCAAGCCCAGTTGGCGGCTCTTATTAACAAACAAGTGGCTGCGGCGCTTGCAGTCGCACAAGCAGGGGGTATAACCTGCTATTCCAGACCTATCCTAGGACGTTAGATCCTACTCTCGTGACCCAACTCTCGCGCTTAACCTTGACCTATCTCTCTCGCGCAACGGGTCGGAACACACAGCAACCTGTCTACACATTCAAGAACTACAGGGACTGTCGTCCAAGCACATTCAGTGGCACAGAAGGAGCAGTGGGACTACTCCATTGGTTTGGGAAGCTCAAGTCAGTATTCGAGATGTGTGAATGCCTGAGGCTCACAGGGTCAAGTTTGCCACTGGTACTTTGGAAGGGATTGCGCTCACTTGGTGGAATGCACAAGTGCAGATCTTAGAGTTGGCAGCTGCTAACGCCACACCCTGGAATGATTTCAAGGTACTGATTAAGAGGGAATAATACACGCGTGAGGCCATCCACAAGTTGGGAGTGGAGCCCTACCATTGGAAAATGACGGGGTCAGAACTTTAAGCTTATACGAAACAGTCGAACGAACTGGTCATCTTGTGTCCAACCATGGTGGACCCTCCAAGCAAGCGTATCGAATTGTACCTTAAGGGTCTAGCCTCATAGATTCAGAGCCATGCTTCATCGGCTAACCACAACAATATCCAAGACAATCAGCGTCTTGCTAATCGCCTCACGGATCAGGCAGTGGAACAGAACATGTTGCCTAGTTGTATCAGCGCTATTACTACCGCTACCACTTCTACTACTCCCGCTACTCCTAGTGACAACAAGCGGAAATAGGATGGGTTTTCCAGCAAGGGTTCAACTACCGTTCGGTCTCAAGCACAGCAGCAGCACAAGAATAGTGATCGCCAGAGCACAGCAGAATCTAAGGATTCAGGAGCCATAGCTCGAGCACCGTATCGCTTAGCTCCACCAGAATCGGAAGAACTATCGACGCAGCTACCAGGAATCTTGGATAAGGGATTTATTCGTCCAAGCTCTTCGCCTTGGGGAGCTCTAGTGTTATTTGTAAAGAAGAAAGACGGTACGTTCAGAATGTGCATCGACTACCGTGAACTCAATAAGGTGACGGTGAAGAACCGTTATCCTCTTCCGCGCATAGATGACTTATTCGACCAGTTGCAAGGGTCGTGTTATCACTCCAAGATAGATTTGAGGTCAGGGTATCATCAGCTGAGAGTCCGGGATGAGGACGTCTCCAAAACCGCTTTCAGAACTCGTTACGGGCACTACGAGTTTCTTGTCATGCCATTCGGGCTTACGAACGCGCCTGCAGTCTTCATGTATCTTACGAACAGAGTGTGCAAACCCTACCTGGACAAATTGTCCCTGTCTCCATCGACGACATTCTGATCTACTCCAAGAGTCAGGAGGAGCACGAGCAGCACTTACGCCTTATCTTGGAACTTCTTCGAAAAGAGCAATTGTACGCACAGTTTTCAAAATGCGGCTTCTGGCTTCGTGAAGTCCACTTCTTAGGCCATGTGGTGAACAAGGATGGGATTCATGTCGATCCATCCAAGGTTGATTCGATCAGAAACTGGCCAGCACCGCGTACACCGACTGAAATACGCCAATTCTTGGGTTTGGCGGGTTACTACAGGCGATTTATTAAAGACTCCTCCAAGATCGCGCAACCACTCACTATGCTAACACAGAAAGGTGTCGTTTACAGATGGGGTAATACGCAGGAGACCGCCTTTCAGTACTTAAAGGATAGGCTTTGCAGCGCGCCTATTCTCTCACTACCCGAGGGCACGGATGACTTCGTGGTTTATTGTGACGCATCGATACAGGGGCTTGGTTGTGTATTGATGCAGAGGGATAAAGTTATCGCATACGCCTCTCGGCAACTCAAGGTTCATGAACGGAACTACACGACGCACGATCTAGAGCTGGGAGCTGTTGTTTTTGCGCTTAAGATATGGCGACACTACCTGTACGGTACCAGGTGCACGATTTACACCGATCACAGGAGTCTCGAGCATATTCTTAAGCAAAAGGATTTGAATATGCGTCAACGAAGATGGGTTGAACTTCTAAACGACTATGAATGCGCCATCAAGTATCACCCAGGCAAGGCCAATGTTGTGGCTGATGCCCTCAGTCGGAAAGACACTCTACCTAAGCGTGTGCGAGCGCTACAGCTTACCATCCAGTCCAGTCTTCCTGCACAGATACGAGCTGCTCAGATTGAAGCACTAAAACCCGAAAACGTCAAGGCTGAAGCTTTACGTGGTTCAAGGCAACAGATGGAACAAGAGGAAGACGGCGCCTACTATGTAACGGGGCGTATTTGGGTCCCTCTCTATGGCGATCTACGCGAACTTGTGATGGATGAAGCACCCAAGTCTCGCTACTCGGTACATACAGGGTCGGATAAAATGTACCACGACATTAGAACTACATATTGGTGGCCTAGCATGAAGGCCCACATTACAAATGATTGGCTTGTGCGAGAGTCAAGACAGAGTACCAGAAACCCTCAGACTTACTTCAGCAACCCAGGATACCACAGTGGAAATGGGAAGAGATTTCCCTGGATTTTGTTACGGGCTTACCTAGATCCCAGCGTGGGAATGATACTATATGGGTGATCGTGGATCGACTCACCAAGTCTGCACACTTCCTGGCTATTAAGGAAACGGATAAGTTCTCCACTCTCGCAGACATCTATCTTACGGAAGTTGTTACGAGGCACGGAGTGCCCACCTCCATTATTTCGGATCGGGATGCACGGTTCACGTCAGAACTATGGCAGTCTGAGCGCACGATTCAAACTCTAGAAGACATGCTTTGAGCGTGTGTTATCGATTTCGGCAACGACTGGGAAAAGCACCTCCCTTTGGTGGAGTTTTCGCATAACAATAGCTACCATACCAGCATTCAAGCCGCTCCATTCGAGGCATTGTACGGACGTAAATGCCGGTCACCTCTCTGTTGGGCAGAGGTGGGGGATAGTCGGATTACGGGTCCAGAGATGGTAGTGGACGCCACGGAAAAGATTGCACAGATACGACGACGCATGGCGGCAGCACGCGACCGTCAGGAAGCCTACGCGGTCAAGCGTAGCAAGCCCTTGAAATTTCAGGTCGGGGACCGTGTATTATTAAAAGTCTCACCCTGAAAGGGTGTGGTTCGATTTGGTAAACGAGGCAAACTCAATCCACGGTATGTTGGACCGTTCGAAATCACTGAAAGAACAGGCCAAGTAGCCTACAGACTGAAACTACCAGCTGAACTCGGTGCAATTCACAATGTATTTCACGTGTCGAATTAGAAGAAGTGCCTGTCAGATGAGACTCTCATAGTTCCTTTTTAAGGAACTCACTATCGATGAGCGGTTGCAGTTCGTCGAGGAACCAGTTGAAATCACGGACCGGGATGTTAAGGTCCTCAAAAGCAAGAGAATCCCTCTTGTTCGAGTTCGTTGGAACTCCCGACGTGGCCCAGAGTACACCTGGGAACGCAAAGACCAGATGACAGAAAAGTACCCCCAGTTATTCGAAACTGGTGCAACCACTACTGAGGCTGAAGCTACTACTACTGAATTTCGGGACGAAATTCCAAATCAACGGGGGGATGATGTGACACCCCAGGAAAACCAGTGAACGATGCAACCTACCTAGCTTCCTCAGTGAGTGCGTACCAAATTTCGGGACGAAATTTCTTCTAAGTTGGGGATAATGTGACAACTCGAATTTCCACGATTTCTATCTTCGCATTTATTACACGTGATTGTTTGGATTGTTTGTTTACACGACTAATTGTTCCGCAACGGAACACGTTTGTAATATGTTAAATCGTGTAATAAATGATATGCTTTATTTGTGTACAACATACGTGCCTTTATGGATATATAGTTGCATATTGCTAGTGTATGATGTGTGAGTATATAATTATTAGTAAACATGAACTCTAGCCGAAAACACTCATTTGAAACCCCCCTTGCGAAATCATTCTTGGTGAAAACACCTTTGTGTTTTCGTCAAGATAATGGCCAACGAAAACAACATTTGGGCTTCGGCCCAGTAGCGATCCGATAAAGGGTTGGTTTTAAACCACGCTCAGAAATTATAATTGGTAGAAACCCTAACTACTCCACACATTCTCTCTCGTTTCCTTTAAACCTAGCGGCTGCCTTCACCTCGATCGAAATCGGATCCTCTTCACACGATCATTCCGTGTTTGGTTAGTGATTTAATTGCTTACGTATGATTTCAATTCTGAATGTATATGGTTATGTTGTTGGTTGTGCTCTTGAAGAAATTACATGATCATCCTGCCATGCCAAACTCATTATTTTAGAGTGATTGTTGTGGAAATTGAATTGTTACTGTTGTTGTGTGCCCATTGGTTGAATTGTAGGTTAGTTTAGTTTGGTCCAATCAAATCGGTAGTAGCATTATTTCACTTATAATCTGCGCATGTGGGGTGGTCGGTGTTTTGTGATTAAGTAGTAAGCCACCACTGAATTATGGGGTCCAATGAGTGTTGGCGGCGGCTGATGGATGTCGGCCACTAGACTGTTAGTTTTATTGTTCGTTTCGTTTGGTGATGTATTATTTTCAAACCCACCGTATGGTTGGGCCAATAGCATTTGGGGATTGGCGGTGGTAGGTAAATGGCCGGTTATCATCATCATGCACGTGACTTGTGAGTTTTTAAGTGTTAATGTTGATTGATTGTTGTGTGTGTATTAATTAGAGGCATTTTGGTCCAATAGAAACTTGAGAACAACATATAGTTGTCGGCCACTAGGTTTACATTTGCATGGGTAATTGTGTGATCTTTCATTTGTGTCATACATGTATTATGAGGTGATGAATCGGCAAATGATCATTGGGTGGTGGATTGGTGGATAAATGATAATAAATATGTTGCTAGATGCTCATTTAGGGTTGTGTGATAACTGCCTTTGCATGAAAACTGATTGTAATCGAAAGACACTTGCCACTCGAAAGATAGTTGATGTTACTTGCTACTCGAAAGATACTTGTTGGGGCCGAAGGATGGTTTGACCGAAAGATGTTAGTTATACGAAACATGGTTGTAACCGAAAGATAGATGTGCGTCGAAAGATAAGGGTGGATTCGAAAGATATTGTAGGTTATGAACATGCTTTGAATAATGGAATTATATGCTTGATTTATTTGGCATGCCATGATTGATGAACGTTAACATTTGTATTCGTGCAATAATACGTGCTGTGCCGATATGCAAACTGACTGCTATGTGAACATTAAATTGCATGCGTATCATTGCGAACATGAACTGATTTGTTATACGTGCATACAGTAGGACGTGATTAATTAACTGTGAGCACTTATTTAGCATACCGAGCAAACCAAGGTGAGTTCACACTCTTACCAAGGCATGGGGTTCCCGGGGTGTTGGGAATGGGATTGAATGGTTGATTAGATACACTATTGACACTATGACTAGACTACCACATCACTATCCTCGGTTGTAAAGGATACCTATAGTTACGAGTAGTCTAGTGGTTAAGGAAACGTGGAACACCACCACAGGAAACGTGGAACACCACCACAGGAAACGTGGAACACCACCACAGGAAACGTGGAACACCACCACAAGTAACGTGGAACACCACCACAGGAAACGTGGAACACCACCACAAGTAACGTGGAACACCACCACCAATAGGACATACAATCGGCCAGTAGTGCCACCTGTTACAAACGAACTTACTATTACGCATTTACTTTCTGTGAACTCGCTCAACTAGTTTGTTGATCATTCTGTTACATGCCTTGCAGGTCGTTAGGTACTTGGAGCTTGCACTGGAGAAGCGGGTCGTTGTGGACAAGGATCATGATTTTCCTGTTAAACTATTATGTCACTTAATACTGTTAACTATTACTGGTTTATTACTATGCTTCCGCTACACTTTGAAACGATGATTTGTTTGAACACCTTTTGTATTGAATGGATGGTTTTCATTAGTTTACTTAATATTAAATGCATGTTCAATATGATTGGTGGCTTGATCCTGGTCAGTCACGCTCCCAAGCGGTGATACTCCGCAGGTGGATTTTGGGGGTGTGACAGATTTTCTTGGGTGATGATTAGTGAATGATTAGGGTTAAGAATCATATAAGTTTCACTATTAGCACTAAGCACCCCTAAGAGTTATATTTTACAATAGCACACCATCTCAAACAGTTTCACAGTTTCACCCCCAAGTTTATGCATTTAACAAATCTTTCATAATTAGCACATAACCATGCTCGAATACAATACACTTCATTGTATTAAAACGTTACAGTTTTACAGCAACCTAATTGTGCAAATAAATAACTAAACAAACAATGAACATGCAATAAATGCGAAATAGGAATCTTGGAAATTCGAGTTGTCACAAAGTGTTTCGCCATCCTTATCTCGACGAAACAAGATTTTCGCCGGCCCACTGATTCGCCGAAGCCCATTAAGGGCCCAGTATATTACGCGTATACTTATTAAGTCCCACTGTTTCATTCGTCACATTTTTAACAAACTAGAAACCCTAGAGCTCTCTCCCCTTAGCGACGGCAATCCTGTGTGTTCGAAGCCTCTAGATCGATCAAGTCAATAATTCTGTTTATCCCGGTTAGTGTTTAACCCTTGCACGATTAATTGATTGCTAGCATAGCTAACTGTTAGATCAAAGATACGATTCAGCAATATATGTAATGCTTGGTTTTATATTTGGATCCCTTTTGATTGGTTATTATGATATGTATGAATGATAATGAAACTCGTAAACGCTATTCGGATTATGTGACGGCAAAGTGTTGAATCTGTGGATGTTTAGGGTTCTTGTTGTTGTGGCTTCGAATAGGATGTTGTTCTATGGGATTGATTGGTCGATGTTGTGAATCTGTGAATCTGTGTTCATGTAATAGTCATTGTATGATATAGATCGTTTGAGATTAATGTATGATTCTGCTCTGATTGATTTAACATCGAATGATTATCGTATGATGATGATTGATGATAGTGTGTAATGGCTTAGGATAATGGTTAGGGTTTCTGGGTAATCATCGGTTACACGACGTAACTGATCTAATAGACGAAACGCAAATCATATGACAAAACAGGGGTGTTTCGCCGGAGGGTGATCACGGCGAAACAAATGTGTTTCGTCGAAGGAATGCACGACGAAACAGGGATGTTTCGTCGAAGGGAAGTCACGACAAAACAGGGATGTTTCGTCGAGTGGGTAAATTGCACAGTGAACTCAGTTAAGTCTGTTAGGGGTTAACTGGGTTAGTTAACTGTTGTTAAATGATAAACATGACTTGCATGAGCTTGAATACGTGCGTTGTGTTAATTGGTGCTCACTGTTTCAATACCCACTGTGATTGTACTTATACGTGAACTTCGTGAATATAAACTGATTATGTACATGTGCACACCATAGGCCTTGACTGATTAATTGGAACCAAGTAATTAATCAAACCGAGCAAACCAAGGTGAGTTCACACTCTTTCCAAGGCATGGGATTCCCGGTGGGTTGGGAATGGGATTGTATGACTACCCGTACTTTCATCACTACTAGACTACTTATCACCGTCCTCGGTTTGGGAAGGACGCCAGTGCTAAAACCTACGTAAAACCTACGTACTATTGTCCTCGGTTTGGGAAGGACACCAGTGTTAGAACCTACGTAAAACCTACGTACTATTGTCCTCGGTTTGGGAAGGACACCAGCGCTAAACCTGCGTACTCGCTACGTACCACTGTACTCGGATAGGGAAGGGCACTTACGTAAAACCTACGTAAACTCATACTTACCACTGTCCTCGAATTGGGAAGGACACCTATAGATACAACTAGTCTAGTACTTACAACATGGGAAGCCCCCACTTACTATTGTAAAGGTTTGAGAAAATAAGGGTACTGGGTAACGCATGGTTATGAAACGAACTTGCGATTTCTGAAACGAATTCATTAACTGAACAATCAACTGTGAACTCGCTCAACTTTGTTGTTGACACTCTGTCACATGCCTTGCAGGTCGATAGGTACTCATGGAGCTTGCACAGGGAGGCGCGGTCGTTGTGGGACATGGACAGTGGATGCCATGCTAAAAACATTATAACATTTCAAACTTAATACTTATGTTTGGGTTTTCACATTTATGCTTCCGCTAAACACTTAACTAGGTTTTGATTTGAACACCTTTTGTATTGATGGGTTGAACTTTATTTATTACTTACAATGTTCAATATGATTGGTGGCTTGATCCCGGTCAGTCGCGCCTCTAAGTGGTGATACTCCGCGGGTGGATGTTGGGATTGAACCCTACCAAAGGAACAGATAATAAAAGCCAAAACTGGATCACAGCAGTAGATTCAGAATAAGCAGATGTTTGGTTGCAAGTCTCTCCCCTTGAAAGTGGTTTCAACATCTGTTGACCTCCTATCTGTTGATCATACAATCTGCTGACTTACAACTGCTGACCAAGACAAAGTCTGATAGAAGAACTAAAGCTCTGCTGCTCAATCTACTGCCTTGGTTCAAGCACTGCCGATCATGACAAGTACTGCTGGGTTCACAGCAGTGGAAGGATGCAGCAGCAGTTTATATTTGGTTTATGCATTGTAATGTAATATCAGTAGTTAGCATAGCAGTGTTTATATAGATCAGAGGTTAGAGTTTGTTAGGAGGTTAGATGTCACTTTCATGGTGACGTCAGCTTTGATGCTCAGTGGTTTGCAAGTGCCTATAAATAGAACAGTACTCTGTACTGTTCTGTTTAGCTCATTCACCATCTTCTTTCTGCACGAACAAACACTGAGCTCAGGCTGAGGGGGAGTTTGCATATCATACACACATTGTAATCAGAGTTTAAAAATAAATTTAATCATTTGATTCAGTGTTTGAAAATGTATGATTGATAGCATTTCTTCTGTTTGATTGTGAAAAGTTTGGTTCCATTAATTTCCGCTGCACAACTCTTTCATTTGTCCATCTTATTTCAAACACAAATCACAATCAATCCAAACTCAGATCCTAACAATTGGTATCAGAGCTTGGACAGTCAAATTTGATCTAACAATCATTTTGACGTAAATAGTTCAGCTCGAAATTGTTGATACTGATCGTTTGTTCGTTGTGTTGAAAAACAGAGTAAGGTTTAATCGCTAATAAAGTTGATTAATCAGTACCTGTAAAACAACCGGAAAGATGTCGCAATCTCAAGATGATAAAAATAACATCGGTTCTTTGTTTAAACCACCTATGCTGAAAAGAAATGAGTACAACATCTGGGAGCGAAGGATGCGTCACATCCTCACTCAACAAAACACTGGATGTTGGAGGTCTGTCGTTTTCGGTCCTCATGTTCCTATGGTGCCAAGCACAGAGGACGCCAAAAAATCCGTTCCTAAACCAACTGAAAATTACACTAAATTAGATTTTCAGAAGTTTGAACTGGATGCCAAAGCGTTTAGCATCATAGCCTCTGCACTCCCCAACGAAATCTATGCTGGACTGTTACACTGTGACAGTGCAAAAGAATTGTGGGATGCATTGAAGGAACAGTTTGGAGGAACAGAGGAGGTTATCGAAAACAATAGGGAAATACTGAATCAGCGGTATGAAACGTTTTGTCATGTCAAAGGGGAATCACTAACCCAACAATTTGAACGTTTCAGTTGTCTCATCAGTGAACTAAGGCTTGTTAAGGTTACATTTCCAAATGCAACCCAAAATAGCAGGTTCCTTAGATCATTGCCAGAAAAATGGGACACCATTGCTTTTGTCACCAGGAATTTAGCTGAATTCAAAGATCTGACCCTGACCCAACTCCATGGTAGACTCCTGACCTATGAAAGGGAGTTGAACCAAAAAAGGAGGTTGCAAGAGTCTGGTAAGGTTGCTGATGATTATTCATTCGGCAGCACAGCTCTGTTAGGTCAGGAAGAATTTGGCAGTAGTAGTAAGGATCAGAGTTATGATCATTTTATTGACATAACAGCTGGGGGTAACTTCGTCAACTCTGATTCTCAATCTACAAATTATGCTTTCACAGCAAATACTGAAAACTAGATGTCAGATAATTTGTGTTTTGAGCTGAATGATTTGCAACATTTTGATCCCACTGACTTAGAGGAAATGGACATATTGCATCAGTTGGCCTTGCTTAGTGTCAGAACAAGCAAGTTCTACAAAAGAACAGGGAGAAAATTTCCAGGGCTTCATGGAAATTTAAGGGTGGGGTTGGATAAATCGAAAATCAAGTGTTACAAGTGTAGTAGGCTAGGTCACTTTGCTAGAGAATGTAGGAGTCAAACTACTGGTCCCATAATAACTCACCCTAGCACAAATCCTAGACCACAACAACAAAACACTGTGCAGTATACCCAATATACCCCTGCAGCACATGTTAACACTGCTCATTATGCTGCAACCCCTGTGCCGGTGCATTATGTTCAAACCACTGTTCCACAAATTCAGTATGTTCAAACCCCTGTTCCTCAGGCACAAGTGCAACCTGCTGCACCTCAAACAGCTGCTCCAACTGTGACACAACCAGATCAGCAAAGCTTTTTCACACAAGGCTTTGTTGATTGGAGCAGCATGCCTGAAGAGCTTAGTGATGAAAATTTTGCTCTATATGCTTCTAATGATTCTTGTAATGATGAATTTTGTTTGATGCCATTAGAGTCAATACCAGAAGGGGATGAAGCTGAAGGTGAACAGCTAAGTGCTGAAACAGTGGATGAAGTTGCTGAAGCAGTGGTTACTGCAGTTGCTGGTGAACTACTGCTGGAAGAAAATTCAGAAATCCTTATTGAACCACTGACCGACCCTTGGTCCAAAGAAGACAAAGAGGAAGAAGAGCCAAAGGAAGCTGATGATGAAGAAGAGAGAGCTGATGAAGAAGATAATCATCAATGTGATTGTGCCATGATGGCTACTGCTAAGGTATCACCTCAAGTTCTTGAAAAACTGTGTTCAGACAACTGTATTATTGCATTTGCTAACATTAAAGAGGTGAATGAAAACCTTAGAGACAAAATCTTGTCTGATGAGGTCAAATTTGAAAAGTCATTGAAAGGACTTAGAAACAAATTGGCTGAAAAGGATAAAGAGATCAGCAGTTTGAAAGAAGAACAAAGCATAACCAAAACTCAACTCCAAACTATGGTAGAAAAATACCAAGTTTGCAAAAAGGAGTTAGAGTCTACCCAGATCACCTGTGAAAGGTGGGTAGAGTCTTGCAAAGGGTATGAGGTTATGCTTGAGAAACAACTTAAAAGCAATGTCAAGTTTGGTATAGGTCATAGGAAATATGATGACATTGCAAGCACTGTTGCAATGCAAGTTGTTTCTTCTGAAATCATACCAACAAACAAAAATGGCCAAGAGGTTAAAATAACCGACAAACTTGGTAACAAAATTACTCTGGAAAGATCTGTGGGATCCTCAACTTTTGAGGAAATTGAGAAATATCAATTTAAACCCACATGGTCTGATGAGTGTGATATCCTTGAAAATTTCAAACCAATGGATTTCACAACCACTGATGGTGTAAAAGCTCCAAAAGCAAGAGTCATTCCTATCGAAGATATCCCAACAGAGGTTCAAAACTCTGTTGCAAAGGAATCTGAGAAAAGGAAGAAAAGAGAAAAGATCAAAAACTTGTTTTGTGAATTCTGTGAAAAGAAGAACCATCTAACAAAAGATTGTTTTCATCTAAAAGCATATGATATAAACAAAACAAGCAACATTTCACCTGCTGCCAGCTGCACCATTTGTGGTAAAAATAACCACAAAACTAAGGAATGTGTGTATCTCAAAAACTTTGATGAAAAGAAGAAAGAGTACACTGCAAAAACATCCTTAAGTTCATCAGCATCATCTGTTAAGTTCACCAAGAATCAACCACTGTTCATCCCTGTCCAAACTGCTGTCACAAAACAGTTGAATCAAACATCTGTTCAAAGGGATGTACAGGTGACAGATGCACCTCCAGCCAATCAATTCAGAAAAGGCAAGGAAAAAGCATCATACCAAAGGATTCCACACGTTTATGAGACTTACAAAAAGCCCTCTAAACCAAAAGTGAACAGGCATCCTTTTGGTTATCAACAGATGATAGGTCAAGACCCCCAACAGTGGTTAGAGAAATACATTCCCAAAAATGTACAAACCCCTAAGCTAACCACTGTCCATGCATCTGCTTCCATCCCAGACACTGTTGAGACCCCATCCAAAGCCCTGTTGGCTTTGGAAACCTTTTTGAACTAATCCTTTACTTCATGTGCAGGGAGCTTCTGCATGCTTAGATAGTCTGTGGTATGTAGATAGTGGAGGCTCCAGGCACATGACAGGATGTAAAGCCCTTCTTCAAGATTTCAAAATTCATGGAGGGGGTGATATATCCTTTGGTAATAATAGTAAGGGAAAAGTTCTGGGGTCTGGTACTGTAAAGTCTGGAAATGTAAAATTTGAAAATGTCAATCTTATTGATAATCTGAAATTCAACCTCCTGAGTGTGTCTCAAATGAGTGATAAAGGGTTTGGATCATTCTTCACAAAGGATTGTTGTAGGATTGTCGGACCAGAAATGGTTAGTAAGAATGAAGCAATAATCAAGAAAGGCTCAACAAAACTTGTTGCTCAAAGAAGTGGCAATGTTTATGTTGTTGACATGTCAAGAGAGTGTCCCAGAGCTGATGCCTGTCTGTTCTCAGCTGCCTCTAATAAAGAGACAGAGCTATGGCACAAAAGACTGGGACACACAAATCTCAAAACAATCAATGAAATTTCAAAAAATGGCTTAGTAAGAGGATTACCACAAAAAATGTTTTCATGTCCTGAACACTGTGTCTCCTGTTTTAAAGGAAAACAGCACAAGAGCTCTTTTAAGTCCATTGAAGAGTCCAAAACAACCCAGTGTTTGCAAATGCTGCACATGGATTTGTTTGGCCCAGTGCAAGTCATGAGTCTCAAAAAGAAAAGATATTGTTTGGTTATTGTTGATGACTTCTCTAGGTTTACATGGACCTTCTTTTTACACTCTAAAGATGAGACTGCAGGCATTTTGCAAGACTTTGTTACACAGGTTGAAAAGCAATTTGACCTTCCAGTAAAAGTCTTCAGGAGTGACAATGGCACAGAATTCAAAAATAAAGAGTTGGATGCTTTCTGTGTGAAGAGAGGGATTGTAAGGCAGTACAGTTTTCCTAGAACACCAGAGCAAAATGGAGTTGTTGAAAGAAAGAACAGAACATTGATTGAGGCTGCCAGAACTATGCTTGCAGATTCAGGTTTGCCATTAACTTTTTGGGCAGAGGCAGTAAACACTGCTTGCTATGTCCAAAACAGAGTTTTAATCAACTCCAGGCACAAAAAGACTCCTTATGAAATTATGTATAAAATAAAGCCATTAATCTCATATTTCAAAGTTTTTGGTTGCCCATGCTTCATTTTGAACTTAAAAGATTCTATCTCAAAATTTGCAGCCAAAATCAATATGGGATATCACATGGGATACTCATCCACTGCTAAGGCCTACAAAGTGTTTAATACACGGACCAAAGCAGTGGAAGAGACCTTGAATGTAAAGTTCAATGAACTTTCATCACTGAAAATCCCTCCAAATCCTGCAGAATTGTTTGATCTTGAAAAAATCACTTTTGAAAATACTGCTGTCAAGACTAACACTGCAGGTCCATCAGAGGATTCATCACCAGACTATGGATATGAGATCATCATTCCTCAAAAGTCTGCCTCAAGAGGGGGAGCATCAGTTGTTCAAAACAGTTGTCAAATCTCAACCACTGCTACCTCAACAGTTGTTGACCAAAGTAGCCCCTTAACCACTGCTTCCACCTCATCAACCACTGCTGACAAAAGTCCTCAAACAGTGGATCAAAGTCAGCAGGTGTTCACACCTTTACCTCCAATGCCTCCACCTTTTGAAGCCACTGTTGGGTCATCAAAGTTACCAGCAGTGGATAGCTCAGATGATACACATTTGCAGTCTTCACCACAAAATGCCATCATTCCCTACCAAGGAGAGCTAATCTTCTTGAAATCTCATCCACCAGATCAAATCATTGGCAACATCAATGAAGGGGTGCTTACCAGAAAGCAATCCCAAAACATTTGTCTTTTTGTTGGCTTTCTATCACTCCATCAGCCAGTCAAGTACCAAGAGGCACTGAAAGACAACAGCTGGGTAGAGGCCATGCAAGAAGAGCTCCAACAGTTCAGAAGACAACAAGTATGGGAGCTTGTACCACTGCCAGAGAATGTTAGTCCTATTGGCACAAAGTGGGTCTTCAAAAACAAAACTGATGAAAGGGGCATTGTTGTCAAGAATAAAGCCAGGCTTGTGGTTCAAGGCTACAGACAAGAAGAGAGAATTGATTATGATGAAACTTTTGCTCCAGTTGCAAGACTTGAAGCAATCAGACTCTTCCTGGCCTTTGCTGTCAACCACAATATCAAGGTGTACCAAATGGATATAAAATGTGCATTCCTCTATGGTAAGATTCAAGAAGAGGTATATGTCTGTCAACCTCTAGGTTTTGAGGATCCATTTTATCCAGATCATGTCTACAAGCTAAACAAAACTTTGTATGGCTTGAAACAAGCACCCAGAGCCTGGTATGAAACTCTTTCCACCTTTTTACTTTCCATTGGTTTCACCAGAGGCAGGATTGATAAAACACTGTTTTTAAAATGGAGAGGAAAGGATTTGATGATTGTCCAGATTTATGTAGATGACATCATTTTTGGAAGCACGTGTAATAAAATGTGTGAAGAGTTCAGACAACTCATGACAGTTGAGTTTGAAATGAGTGCAATGGGTGAACTCCAGTGCTTTCTTGGTCTCCAAGTAAAGCAACTGCAAAATGGCACTTTCATCCATCAAGGCAAATATGCAAAAGAACTTTTAAAGAAATTTGATATGGATGATTGTAAGCCATGTAGTACACCCATTGCAACCAACAAATTGGTCATGTCTGAAGAAAAGGATGATTTGGTTGATCAGACCTTATATAGAAGCATGATTGGGTCTTTATTGTACCTAACTGCATCTAGACCAGATATCATGTTTGCAACATGTGTCTGTGCAAGATCCCAATCATCCCCTAGAAAGTCAAACCTTATTGCTGTAAAAAGGATATTCAGATACCTCAAAGGTGCTCCCACACTAGGTATCTGGTATCCAGCTGATGGTAAAATTGAGCTTTCAGGTTTCTCAGATAGTGACTTTGCTGGATGTGATAAAACAAGGAAGTCCACTTCAGGAGGGTGACAATTCCTGTTACGCCCTAACACGTTTTACCTTAAAAATGACGCAGCGGAAAAGGGCTTTAAAATTTATTTCCTTATTAACGACATTAGTTTCGCGAAGGTTGTCACACCCCCAAAATCCACCTGCGGAGTATCACCGCTTGGGAGCGTGACTGACCAGGATCAAGCCACCAATCATATTGAACATGTAATTAATATATAAAATAAATGCCATTCAACCACCAATATGAAAGGTGTTCAAACATAAGTGTGTTACCACTGTTTAGCGGAAGCGTATAAATAAAATCCAACTTAAATAAGTATGAAATGTCATAAGTGTTTAATCAAGACAATCACGATCCAAGCCCACAACGACCAGCTCCTCCCTGTACAAGCTCCATGTACCTAACGACCTGCAAGGCATGTAACAGAGGATCAACAACTAGTTGAGCGAGTTCACAGAAAGTAAATGCGTAACAGTAAGTTCATTTGTAACATGTGGCTCTACTGGGCCGATAGTACGTTCTATTGGTGGGGGCTTCCCATGTTGTATATCCACTAGACTATTCGTAACCATAAGTGTTCTTCACAACCGAGAACAGTAGTACGTACGAGTTTTACGTAGGTATTACGTAAGTATCCTTCACAACCGAGGATAGTAGTAAGTATAAGTATACGTATATTGTAAGTATGTGTCCTGCACAACCGAGGACAGTGAGTAGCATAAGTATGTGTCCTGCACAACCGAGGACAGTGAGTAGCATAAGTATGTGTCCTGCACAACCGAGGACATTGAGTAGCATAAGTATGTGTCCTGCACAACCGAGGACAGTGAGTAGCATAAGTATGTGTCCTGCACAACCGAGGACAGTGAGTAGCATAAGTATGTGTCCTGCACAACCGAGGACAGTGGTATGGTAGTCTAGTATTAGTGTCAGTACGAATCTATTCAACCTTATTCCTTCAATCCCATTCCCCAGCCCTGGGAATCCCATGCCTTAGTAAGAGTGTGAACTCACCTTGGTTTGCTCGGTATGCTATGCTCTAGGGTTTATCAAATTGTCTAAGTCCGTTACACACGACCTAGGATATGATGCACATAAATTCAAGATAAGTGTTGATGTTCAATTGGGGTTTACAGGTTCTTGATGCTCAACCAGTAACTTACAGAATCATATTACACAGTAGTAGTTATAGTATCATACAGTACCAAGCAGTATTATTCAGTGACATGCAGTAACAATTAACAGGTAACAGGCAGTATGTTCTTCATCCAGGGTTTTGACTTAGTATTAACAGGAAGCTTGGATCATGTATCACCTTCAACTCAGAATGTATATAAACATCAAAACATCACATATCAAACTCAGACAAGATCAACATGAATTTAAAGTTCGGATATTATTGCTCATGAACAAAGAATTCGGAACAGGGGGGGTTTCCTCACAAAATCGGACCAAGACTTCCCTATGCACAAGTTCGGACAAATGTGGAGGGGTTTTGGGGTCACAAAAGTCGGACTTCATGTTATGTGAATAAACTCAGACCAAGGTAGCTTTTAAAAGTCGGATCCCCTCCTTGTCTATCATAAAAGTCGGACTAAGGGTGGGCTCAAGAAACTCGGACCATATATGGTGTTAAAACTCGGACCCATACATTTCACTCAAAGGTCGGACATGATAGTTTATCAAGAAACTCGGACATGGTAGCTTATCAAGAAACTCGGACCATACACATGTCTAAAAACTCGGACCTCTTGTAATACAATAAGGTCGGACCTTGATATCATTTTCAAAAGTCGGACAACATAAACAAGTAAAGAACTCGGACATTTAACATCATTACAAAACTCGGACCATAGTGTTTATGAAAGAGTTCGGACTGGTTACCCTTTTATAAAACTCTGACTAACATCAACATACATACGAATGATCAAGTTCGACGTGATTGTATCAGTTACACTTTACACATTCATCAGTTACGTTCTATAGTTCATGTGATCTGGAAACCCTAATTCATGTATACAGAGTGCAGATTACATAAGCAATCATTCAACGATTACAACAATCATTCGGTGAACAATCTTATCGCCATACAACTAATCATTCATCATATCACAACAATCAACATCAATTGAAAACACAGAACTATCATATGATAAACTAGGGTTTTCAAGAATTACAAGAATCATGCATTGCTAACAATCAAACAATCAATAAACAATGATTACACAATTACCTTGAATGGTTCTAGAGAAAGATGAATCAAAAGTGCGGAAATGTCTTGTGCCAATGATGATGAGGGTGATGATTGCTAGAGAAAAGTACGTGCTTGGATTTTTGTGAGAATGATTAGTGAAAAGGGAATTAGGGTTAAGTATCTCTAAGATTTCACTAATTACCCTCTACCTCCCTAAGTATCATATTTTACACATGTACACCACCTAATAACAATTTCATAGTTTCACCACCAAGTTTACATATTTGGCAAGTTTATCACAATTAACACATAACCATGCACAATCACACAATACACTTCATTGTATCAAAACGTATACAATTCCATAGCAACTAATTGTGCAATCAATCAACTAAACAATACAAGAACGTGCAATAAATGCGAAATAGAAATCTTGGAAATTCGAGTTGTCACATTATCCCCAAATTGAAAGAAATTTCGTCCCGAAATTTAGTACGCACTCACTGAGGAAGCTAGGTAAGCTGTATTGTTCACTGGTTTTCCTGGGGTGTCACATCATCCCCCCGTTGATTTGGAATTTCGTCCCGAAATTCCGCAGTAGTAGCTTCAGTCTCAGTAGTGGATGCATTGGTTCCGAATAACTGGGGGTACTTTTCTTTCATTTGGTCTTCGCGTTCCCAGGTGTACTCTGGGCCACGTCGGGAGTTCCAACGAACTCGAACAAGAGGGATTCTCTTGCTTTTGAGGACCTTAACATCCCGGTCCGTGATTTCTACTGGCTCCTCGACGAACTGCAACCGCTCGTCGATAGTGAGTTCCTTAAAAGGAACTATGAGGGTCTCATCTGACAGGCACTTCTTCAGATTCGACACGTGGAATACATTGTGAACTGCACCGAGTTCAGCTGGTAGGTTTAGCTTGTAGGCCACTTTGCCTATTTTCTCAATGATCTCAAACGGTCCGACGTACCGCGGATTTAGTTTGCCCTGTTTGCCAAAACGGACCACACCCTTCCAGGGTGAGACTTTTAATAAAACCCTGTCCCCTACCTGAAATTCCAAAGGCTTCCTACGCTTGTCCGCGTAGGCTTTCTGACGGTCGCGGGCTGCCGCCATGCGTTGTCGTATTTGTGCAATCTTTTCTGTGGCGTCCACTACAATCTCCGGACCCGTGATCTGACTATCCCCCACCTCTGCCCAACAGAGAGGTGACCGGCATTTACGTCCGTACAATGCCTCGAATGGAGCGGCTTGTATGCTGGTGTGATAACTGTTATTATACGAAAACTCCACCAAAGGGAGATGCTTTTCCCAGCCGTTGCCGAAATCAATGACACACGCCCGGAGCATGTCTTCCAGGGTTTGAATAGTGCGCTCAGACTGCCCATCCGTCTGAGGGTGATAAGCTGTGCTCATGTCTAAACGAGAGCCAAAAGCTTTGTGCATCGCTTGCCATAGCTCTGACGTGAATCGTGCATCCCGATCCGAAATGATGGAGGTGGGCACCCCGTGCCTCGAAACAACTTCTTTGAGATAGATGTCTGCGAGAGTGGAGAACTTATCCGTTTCCTTTATAGCCAGGAAGTGTGCAGATTTGGTGAGTCGATCTACGATCACCCATACAGTATCATTCCCACGCTGGGATCTGGGTAGGCCTGTAACAAAATCCATGGAAATTTCTTCCCATTTCCATTGCGGTATCTTGGGCTGCTGAAGTAGGCCCGCTGGTTTCTGATACTCCACTTTGACCTTTGCACATGTCAAACACTTGCCGACGTAAGTAGCGATGTGGGCTTTCATGCTAGGCCACCAATACGTTGTTTTGAGATCGTGATACATCTTATCCGAACCTGGATGTATCGAGTAGCGAGACTTATGAGCTTCATCCATCACAAGCTCTCGTAACCCGCCATATAGTGGGACCCAAATGCGTCCTGTTACATAGTAGGCGCCGTCTTCCTTCTTTTCTAATCGTTGCCTCGAACCACGTAAAGCTTCAGCCTTTACGTTTTCTGGTTTCAATGCTTCCACCTGAGCATCTCGTATTTGTGCAGGAAGATCAAACTGAATAGTGAGCTGCAAAGCTCGCACACGCCTAGGTAAAGTGTCTTTTCGACTAAGGGCGTCAGCCACAACATTGGCTTTGCCTGGATGGTACTTGATGGCGCATTCGTAATCATTAAGCAGCTCGACCCATCGTTGTTGACGCATGTTTAATTCCTTCTGCTTGAAGATATGCTCGAGACTCCTGTGATCGGTGTAAATTGTGCACTTGGTACCGTACAGGTAGTGTCGCCATATCTTGAGTGCAAAAACAACAGCTCCCAGCTCTAAATCGTGCGTCGTGTAGTTCCGTTCATGAACCTTGAGTTGCCGCGAAGCGTAGGCAATAACTTTATCACGCTGCATCAATACACAACCAAGCCCCTGTATCGATGCGTCACAGTAGACCACAAAATCATCTGTGCCTTCTGGCAATGAGAGAATAGGTGCGCTGCAAAGCCTATCCTTTAAGTACTGAAAAGCGTTTTCCTGGGAATCTCCCCAACGGTAGGTGACACCTTTCTGTGTCAGTAGCGTAAGCGGCTGCACGATCTTCGAAAAGTCTTTAATGAATCGTCTGTAGTACCCCGCCAAACCCAAGAATTGGCGTATTTCCGTTGGTGTTCGCGGCGCAGGCCAGTTCCTGATCGAATCTACCTTGGATGGATCGACATGAATCCCATCCCTATTCACCACATGGCCTAAGAAGTGGACTTCACGAAGCCAGAAGTCGCATTTTGAAAACTTGGCGTACAGTTGTTCCTTTCGAAGAAGTTCCAAGATAAGACGTAAGTGCTGCTCGTGTTCCTCCTGACTCTTGGAGTAGATCAGAATGTCATCGATGAAGACAATGACGAACTTGTCAAGATAGGGTTTGCACACCCTGTTCATAAGATCCATGAAAACTGCAGGCGCGTTCGTAAGCCCGAATGGCATGACTAGAAACTCGTAATGGCCGTAGCGAGTTCTGAATGCTGTCTTGGAGACGTCCTCATCCCGGACTCTCAGCTGATGATACCCTGACCTTAGATCAAGCTTGGAATAGTAACTCGACCCTTGCAACTGGTCGAATAAGTCGTCAATACGAGGAAGAGGATAACGGTTCTTCACCGTGACCTTGTTCAGTTCGCGATAATCAATGCACATTCTGAAAGTGCCATCCTTCTTTTTCACGAATAGTACTGGAGCTCCCCAAGGCGAAGAGCTTGGACGAATGAAGCCCTTATCCAAGAGCTCTTGTAGTTGCTTTGACAGTTCTTCCAGTTCAGTTGGAGCTAGTCGATACGGCGCGCGAGCTATAGGTGCTGTCCAGAACTATAGGAATGAAGTCGATAGGGAACGTCTGCCCAGCGAGGATAAGATTACAACCCTGAACTATGTGTGGCCTCTAGACTTGTACCATAGGCTAACCCTACGACAGGTTTGGTATTTAGGGGAGTTGGTGCATGTTTTTAACATTTGGCTATCTTTCAAGAACATATAACTGGTATCTACACCCAAATCAAACAGGACAGTAACATAAAAGTCGTCGAGAAGAAACTTACCCATTATTACGTTTGGATCGTTCCTTGCGTCACCCTGACCAATCACGTACATGTGGCCTCGGCGTCATTGTTTCCATTGTTTCCCCCAACGCTATCCCCATTGTCGTCCCTGTTTCCATGATCGTGGTTCTGAGTCTGGTCCTGGTTTATACGCGGACAATGTCTCTTGTAGTGATCTTTAGCATCACACTGAAAACATCCTTTAAAACTCTGTTGTTGCTGCTGATTCTGCGGAGGTTGAGGCGGTCGTTGTTGTTCTTGAGTTACAGGACGTGAGTTTCGACAATCCTTAGCTTCATGACCAATCTTGAGACACCGCTGGCAACGACCCTTGTTGCACTGGCCACCGTGGTGCCTGTTACAATTGTTGCACCATGGGTGAATTCCTCGATATCTTTTCTGCCCATGACTACTAGAAAACTGCTGTCTGGGGCTCTGGTAGTCATCTATCTCTTGCTGCTGTGTCAGAGGCTGGACCAAAAGTAATTCCGTGCTCAGGTTCTCATCCCACTTGCGTTTGTTATCACTAGAAGCACATGCAGTATCAGTCTTAGCACGTTTCGGTAGTTTGTTCTGTTCTACAGCCTGGTCTGTGAGACGATGAGCAAGCTGAGTGACTTGCTGGATAGTGCTAAGATTAGCTGTGGTCACATGACTCTGAATTTCGGGCACCAGACCCTTGAGATACAGTTCGATGCGTTTGGTGGGAGGGTCTACAATAGTAGGACAGAATGTGGCTAATTCGTTTGATCTCCTCGTATAAGCTTCAATTTCAGACCCCACCATCTGTAGGTTGAGGAATTCTACCTCTAGTGTGTGGATGTCTTCTCTACTGCAAAACTCTTCCTTAATTAGGTCCTTGAATTCGTTCCAGGGAGTGGCATTAGCAGCTGCCAGCCCTAACATCTGAACCTGTGTTTCCCACCAGGTTAATGCAGCACCTTCAAGTGTTCTAGTAGCAAACTTTACTCTATGAGACTCAGGGCAATCATGCACCTCAAAGTCAGTTTCGAGCCTCTCGAACCAGTGGAGGAGGCCTTCAACTCCCTCAGTTCCACTGAAGGTACTAGGTTGGCAATCCTTGAGATTTTTGAAGGTGTAAACAGGTGACTGAGCGTGTTGACCTATTGTGTATAAGAATAGGACAAGGTTAAACACAAGAGTTGGTTTAGGAGTGTAGGATCTAAAGATCCTAGTTACGACTGCAGGGTTTACCTCCTGCTTGCATGGCTGCAAGTGCCGCAGCAATTCGTTCGTTAATGAGAGCCGTCAACTGGGCTTGTGTCATGTTGATATGTCCGGCCATGATCTTCATAGCAAATGTAACGTAAGTGAGAGAGGTTCGCGAATAGTGCGATGACAGAAGAGTGTAAGCACGTAGGTGTTCTCAAGCAATAACAAGTAGTGAGCAATGTAATCTAAACATACTACGAGCAAAGTTCTATGCAGTTCTAGCAAGCAGGTAATAAACATAAACCTTATTACCCAGGATGTTGAGTCTTGCACGTGGAGCGAAGCGTCGTTGTGGATCGTTGAGAGCACTGTTCTGGTTATAGTCTGGTTTTAATAAAAACGTTTTCCCATATTAAAACCAAGTTCTCTATAACCTATGGCTCTGATACCAATCTGTCACACCCCCAAAATCCACCTGCGGAGTATCACCGCTTGGGAGCGTGACTGACCAGGATCAAGCCACCAATCATATTGAACATGTAATTAATATATAAAATAAATGCCATTCAACCACCAATATGAAAGGTGTTCAAACATAAGTGTGTTATCACTGTTTAGCGGAAGCGTATAAATAAAATCCAACTTAAATAAGTATGAAATGTCATAAGTGTTTAATCAAGACAATCACGATCCAAGCCCACAACGACCAGCTCCTCCCTGTACAAGCTCCATGAACCTAACGACCTGCAAGGCATGTAACAGAGGATCAACAACTAGTTGAGCGAGTTCACAGAAAGTAAATGCGTAACAGTAAGTTCATTTGTAACATGTGGCTCTACTGGGCCGATAGTACGTTCTATTGGTGGGGGCTTCCCATGTTGTATATCCACTAGACTATTCGTAACCATAAGTGTTCTTCACAACCGAGAACAGTAGTACATACGAGTTTTACGTAGGTATTACGTAAGTATCCTTCACAACCGAGGATAGTAGTAAGTATAAATATACGTATATTGTAAGTATGTGTCCTGCACAACCGAGGACAGTGAGTAGCATAAGTATGTGTCCTGCACAACCGAGGACAGTGAGTAGCATAAGTATGTGTCCTGCACAACCGAGGACAGTGAGTAGCATAAGTATGTGTCCTGCACAACCGAGGACAGTGAGTAGCATAAGTATGTGTCCTGCACAACCGAGGACAGTGAGTAGCATAAGTATGTGTCCTGCACAACCGAGGACAGTGAGTAGCATAAGTATGTGTCCTGCACAACCGAGGATAGTGGTATGGTAGTCTAGTATTAGTGTCAGTACGAATCTATTCAACCTTATTCCTTCAATCCCATTCCCCAGCCCTGGGAATCCCATGCCTTAGTAAGAGTGTGAACTCACCTTGGTTTGCTCGGTATGCTATGCTCTAGGGTTTATCAAATTGTCTAAGTCCGTTACACACGACCTAGGATATGATGCACATAAATTCAAGATAAGTGTTGATGTTCAATTGGGGTTTACAGGTTCTTGATGCTCAACCAGTAACTTACAGAATCATATTACACAGTAGTAGTTATAGTATCATACAGTACCAAGCAGTATTATTCAGTGACATGCAGTATCTTAACATGCAGTAACAATTAACAGGTAACAGGCAGTATGTTCTTCATCCAGGGTTTTGACTTAGTATTAACAGGAAGCTTGGATCATGTATCACCTTCAACTCAGTATGTATATAAACATCAAAACATCACATATCAAACTCAGACAAGATCAACATGAATTTAAAGTTCGGATATTATTGCTCATGAACAAAGAATTCGGAACAGGGGGGGTTTCCTCACAAAATCGGACCAAGACTTCCCTATGCACAAGTTCGGACAAATGTGGAGGGGTTTTGGGGTCACAAAAGTCGGACTTCATGTTATGTGAATAAACTCGGACCAAGGTAGCTTTTAAAAGTCGGATCCCCTCCTTGTCTATCATAAAAGTCGGACTAAGGGTGGGCTCAAGAAACTCGGACCATATATGGTGTTAAAACTCGGACCCATACATTTCACTCAAAGGTCGGACATGATAGTTTATCAAGAAACTCGGACATGGTAGCTTATCAAGAAACTCGGACCATACACATGTCTAAAAACTCGGACCTCTTGTAATACAATAAGGTCGGACCTTGATATCATTTTCAAAAGTCGGACAACATAAACAAGTAAAGAACTCGGACATTTAACATCATTACAAAACTCGGACCATAGTGTTTATGAAAGAGTTCGGACTGGTTACCCTTTTATAAAACTCTGACTAACATCAACATACATACGAATGATCAAGTTCGACGTGATTGTATCAGTTACACTTTACACATTCATCAGTTACGTTCTATAGTTCATATGATCTGGAAACCCTAATTCATGTATACAGAGTGCAGATTACATAAGCAATCATTCAACGATTACAACAATCATTCGGTGAACAATCTTATCGCCATACAACTAATCATTCATCATATCACAACAATCAACATCAATTGAAAACACAGAACTATCATATGATAAACTAGGGTTTTCAAGAATTACAAGAATCATGCATTGCTAACAATCAAACAATCAATAAACAATGGTTACACAATTACCTTGAATGGTTCTAGAGAAAGATGAATCAAAAGTGCGGAAATGTCTTGTGCCAATGATGATGAGGGTGATGATTGCTAGAGAAAAGTACGTGCTTGGATTTTTGTGAGAATGATTAGTGAAAAGGGAATTAGGGTTAAGTATCTCTAAGATTTCACTAATTACCCTCTACCTCCCTAAGTATCATATTTTACACATGTACACCACCTCATAACAATTTCATAGTTTCACCACCAAGTTTACATATTTGGCAAGTTTATCACAATTAACACATAACCATGCACAATCACACAATACACTTCATTGTATCAAAACGTATACAATTCCATAGCAACTAATTGTGCAATCAATCAACTAAACAATTCAAGAACGTGCAATAAATGCGAAATAGAAATCTTGGAAATTCGAGTTGTCACAAAGGTTCCAAATGCTAAAAATGTTAAACGTTCTATAAAAGAATTCACAACATTCATACTAAAATTTACATTTCTAGACGTTATACACTTCAATTATATGACCGATCTATCCGTGCAATCCTTGCTCTTGACTCGATCTACGTCCGCTTCACTTTCTAAGTAGCAGAAGAAGTCCGTGTGGCACCTGTGGGCATCACATACAACTTAGTCATTAGTCAATGACATCATCATATAACATTAATCTCATATAATTAAATATTGAATAACGTTCGACAATTTAACATTAGTTCATCCAACTATCCTTACTCATCCTCTTATTTCAGGTAGAGCTTAAATTTCGTAAGAATCCGATATTCTCGTTCCTGCATTACATACCAACCTCAAACGCATAATTAGTAACGTTAAAACTCTACGTATTTAAATCATGCACACGTACCATCTTACATGCATACATACTCCTCTACATACATACATACCTTTCTTACATCTTTACATACATGCATACGCTCATACATATCTTTAGACATACATACCCACACATCTACATACGTACATATCTTCCTACATCTTTACATACAATATTTACAAGGGTCTTAGACTTAGGTTTAAAGTCCATAAACATCTAAGGAACCGTAAAAAAAAATCATGTTTGGAAAGTCCATCGTACCACGGATAACAAACCGAAGCCTACGACACATAAATCAACTTAAATAACAAGAATTTAGCTTTTGAGACTTGGGGAGGCCGTCGCCGACGCCCCTAGGGCCGTCGGCGACGGGCCTTGCATTTACCCGTAGCCCAAAAACCCGTAGACAGGTAATTAACCCGTCAGCACAAAAACTGATTTTCCCTTGCCCGTCGGCGACGGCCCCCTACCCGTCGGCGACGCCCTCTAGTTTTTGCTGTTTTCTGCAGATTCGTTTCGTCGTCCGAACGCACTAAAACGCGCGTAACTTTTGAACCGTTTACCCGTTTGACCTCCCGTTTCTTCCTACATGCTTGTAAATTCACATTCTATCATATGAACTTAAAATCTTACCCCCGGATTAAGGAAATTCTTATCTTACATGCATTCGACATATTATCATTGTCTAATGATTCGACCCGTTCGTGCATTTATCAACATAATCTACTTATTTGACCTCAATCTCATATGAACTTTAATAATTTCATTGGCGCTTATCATAAAAGATTAAGTTCTCTGACGTCTTGCATCCTTTTAACCCATTTTCACTCAAAAGCTTATTTTTGACCCGTTATGGGTATTTGCGCTTTAAGTGGACTATGACATACAAAACCCTATACTTCGCTTTCATACTTGACCAAAACATTACTCTAATCAATTAGCTTGTTTCCAATAGACATTTAAGGTTGTTTACCCGATATACCTATCAAGGGCGTTTTTGTCAACATTGCTCCATCCTTTACAACCAAGGACTTCCTTGCATATTTAACCAATCCTACCACTTAACTACAACTCTAACGCACATACCTTGCTCGGATCAAAGCTAAGATCCGTTTAATACTTCGTCAATTTCATACAACTCATTCCTATTTGACCTCAACTATCATACTTAATTAAGTTGCAAATAACTTTACATAAACAACTAAAAGTGATTACGGAAATCACTTACCTCGTGCATCCGTATTCATATTTGTTTCTTCGCCACTTCTTGACCCGTTAGCCTTCCGTGCTTGATTCCGTCTCGACATGATTCCTATACTTCCATGTCATCGAAATCACATTCTTATTAGCATATATAATTGTACATGTTAACGGTCATATCGATCGCATAATTCCTATTTGACTTTCATTAGTTACTTCTAGCAAGCATAATACATGTGACCAAATTCATATCATTTCAAACTCATGTAAACCATCATGTCATTGCATTAAACACACATTCGTCAAACACGCTCCATATAACCTACCTTAATCTTACAATTATGAAAACTCGTCTAACCATCCTTCTTATACACGGTTGACTTTTAGAAGTCAACGGTTCATTTAGTTTAACTTTCGACTTATCATTATATACCCGTAACATCATAATCGACTATACGGACGACAATACATACATTTTATCATACGATTGGGGTGCGTACCATCTTTTAAGCATAACGTACAACTAATTCATGCACAATCTTCTAAATTCATACATAGTTCATCAAATCCTTCTACTAATCAACATGTGGTATTTAAAATTAAACATCATACATATTATCATCACATTTTGTTCACTTCATCTAACAATAATTCACCATTTCTTATCCAATTTCTTTAAACACTCACACACATGTATGATTCCAAACATTGTTAACATAAGTAAATCATCAATTTACATTACATCATCTAAAACCCACTTCATAACTACTTATTAATCACTTACAAGTGATCTAATCTTAAGTTCTTCATAATTTCATCATACTTTTGATATGTGTACTACCTTGTAAGCATAGTGTACAACTAGTTCATGCATATCCTTCTAATCTCATACATAATTCATCAATTTCTTCCTTCTAATCAACATGAATCATACATGCATAAACATCAAACATACTAGTATCACATTTCTTTCAATTCCTCTCCTAAGAATCCATCTTACAAATCAAAATACATCAATTTTAAGCAAGAATTTAAACATAGATGATTTACCCATGTCATCATCTTCACCATAACAAACGGGTTTCACCCTTAAACATCAAATTAACCTAAACCATGCATAATCCATGTTCCAAATGATGAATCTAACACATACTCATGCTCAATTTCACACAAATTTGCGATTTACAACATAACCCACTTCGTGCATAATCACCAATCTAACTTTTAAGACATACCTTGCGATCCCCTTGTGAAGGTGATCATTAATCTATGCTCGGTTATGAGTTAAAGCTTCATCTTGCCTTTCAATTTGAAGATTTTGAAGAAACTAGGGTTTTGACCCTCTTTTCCCTTCCTGATCATCGACACACACACGCACACTATGTGTGTGTGGTGTTTTAATTTTGTTTTATAAAATCAAGTTTCCCACTTAACGTTTTTGGTCCCTCTAGTATACATTCCATCATAACTGTTACAAGTTTCATCCCTTAGCTTATCTAATAGACATTTAACTAAGTTTATTAACTTAGTTACTGTATCTCATTTTACTAACATGGTAACGAATTTAATAATTCGAATTTTGGGGTGTTACAAGTCTACCCCCCCCCTTAAAGAAGGTTTCGTCCCCGAAACCTTTCTCGTTCTTACTCTTACCCTTCTATTGTACTCATTCAATGGGCACATTACAACATAAGTCATTCGGGGTCTTTGCAAAAATCTTAATCATGAATAATTATGATCGTACGCATTGTCCTTATCTTCTTAAATTAGTAATTTACTTTCATAAGCACACGAGGCCAGGGTCTGGTCCAGAGCTCTTATTAGTGTCTTTTACTTTATATTGCTAGTTTCTAGTACATACTATAACTAGCATTTCATTCATTGAACTTATTCCAAATGTATACAATTATTACTCGTAAAGACCTAAGGTCACAACTGGTTTCTAGCTTCCTATTTAACCATATTACATTCATACATCTACTAATCAAAATAAATCAATTTATTTCATACTACTCATACATCATATGCTATCTTTTATTTTGTTCACTATGAGCTATCCTAAACATTCCATTACTATCATTACCTCTTATTAGCTTTAAGCTCATAGGAAGGGTCGATATATTATCATACGCCTACTGCAATCATTCAAAGGCTTATTATTACAACCAGAATCAACCTTCTTACACCTACTTATCTGTACTTAACATGAAGACTAAGCATTATTTCCATGCTTACTATTGTTATTTATGTCATGCGTATCTTTTCTACAATGTCTTGTTCAATTGAACATGGCCAACAAGCCGAGCATCAAGGTTAGCATTTCTTATCGATTCTTGCCGTCTCTTATATTCTATCAGAATTTCCACAGTTACGAGCTTTCAATTTCAATACCACTAGTTCGCATAGAAGTATTATTCAATATGTAACTTTCTATTTAACATCCACAAGTTAAACCAGTTACTAACCTCGCTAATTTGGCACGAGCCAACGTTTAACAACCCGAGTTGACTTGCTCCTTCACGATCCCGTATCTTAACAGGGTTGATCTTGTCCATCTTGTAACATGAGCTTCCATTCTTGAGCATACTTTCACCGTCCTAGGTAGCTTTATTGCATCATGATTACTGCCAATCTCATTATAAAATTTGGGATTTACACATTTCATTCGATCTCATTCAAACATGTTGTTTATCACATCACCTCATTTATATATCAATACTTTCTCAATTCCTTCTTAAGACATTAGTGTGTTAGACCTATTCATAACGGGTCAATACATGGCCATTACTTAATATATCATTCTTATTATTTATATATACATACGTATCGAAGTACATGTTTGTACTCCTTTTCAATTCAGACATGCTTACGATCTCATCGCTTCACTGTTCCAGCGTTTCCTCGCAAACACTTGCCTTCCCGTTTTAAAAGTTAGTCATAATACTTATTTCGCTTACAATACTTAACATTTTAGTTCCATTTGCTCATATACTTTCATTTCCTTTACACATTCGATTACCCAATTAAAGGGGTAATGGCATATACTCTCATAATGAGATTCAAGCATGCTGCATACGACCCGGTCACATCGGGTTAATTGCTTTCAACATAAATCTTTCGTTCTATCCGTATAACGGATTGAACTTCATACATTCGTTATTGCATTCACGACCACCCATTCTAAACGGATGGTACCTTATCCTTACTCGACTTGTTCGACTTGAACCGGTCGACTTGCATGGCTTATTATAGCATTCGCTATCATAACCAAATCCGCAAGGGATTTGCATCATTCGTATCTTTCATTCCTTGAATCCGTCTCGCGGACTCAAGCATTGCATTCGCATATTTCATTCCTTGAATCAGTCTCGCGGATTCAAGCATTGCATTCACATCTTTCATTCCTACAAGGTACTCTCAATACCCCGAGAGTCCTACTACCCATTTCACCCACACGCCTAGCTGCTACCAAACTCTATCGGACATACCTGTAATAATTATCACGGTCTCACGAACGTCATACGTTTCTTGTGAACTGGCCAGGTACACATTCCACGTACTAGTTTCGTGCCTTCGCGTAATTGCCACCTTATGTCTGAAGAATTTAGTTTCGGCTCGTGTAACCTTTTCAAAACTTATTTATCATGTCGTTATTATATTTTGCTAAAAATTTTCTTTCACTTGCTTAATTATACCATTTCATATGCCCACACGTTAGGTTTACGTACCTGGGGTCAATTCGCCTTGTTACTTGCCTTGATGTCGGTCCTAGACCGCATCCACGGATCATCCCTTCCAAACAATTGCGCTTACCCTTCACATAACATACTATTAATTTCCTTCAATTACATAATCTAATACATACTTACATTTGCTTTTGCCTTTAGGCCTTGATCGAGTCTTGGATTGCACGGGTTCTGGTCACAAGAGCACACCGGTTTGAGTTCAAGTATTTACCTCCTTCTACTTGATTCTCTCAAACCAGGGCTCTGATACCAACTTGTTACGCCCTAACACGTTTTACCTTAAAAATGACGCAGCGGAAAAGGGCTTTAAAATTTATTTCCTTATTAACGACATTACTTTCGCGAAGGTTCCAAATGCTAAAAATGTTAAACGTTCTATAAAAGAATTCACAACATTCATACTAAAATTTACATTTCTAGACGTTATACACTTCAATTATATGACCGATCTATCCATGCAATCCTTGCTCTTGACTCGATCTATGTCCGCTTCACTTTCTAAGTAGCAGAAGAAGTCCGTGTGGCACCTATGGGCATCACATACAACTTAGTCATTAGTCAACGACATCATCATATAACATTAATCTCATATAATTAAATATTGAATAACGTTCGACAATTTAACATTAGTTCATCCAACTATCCTTACTCATCCTCTTATTTCAGGTAGAGCTTAAATTTCGTAAGAATCCGATATTCTCGTTCCTGCGTTACATACCAACCTCAAACGCATAATTAGTAACGTTAAAACTCTACGTATTTAAATCATGCACACGTACCATCTTACATGCATACATACTCCTCTACATACATACATACCTTTCTTACATCTTTACATACATGCATACGCTCATACATATCTTTAGACATACATACCCACACATCTACATACGTACATATCTTCCTACATCTTTACATACAATATTTACAAGGGTCTTAGACTTAGGTTTAAAGTCCATAAACATCTAAGGAACCGTAAAAAAAAATCATGTTTGGAAAGTCCATCGTACCACGGATAACAAACTGAAGCCTACGACACATAAATCAACTTAAATAACAAGAATTTAGCTTTTGAGACTTGGGGAGGCCGTCGCCGACGCCCCTAGGGCCGTCGGCGACGGGCCTTGCATTTACCCGTAGCCCAAAAACCCGTAGACAGGTAATTAACCCGTCAGCACAAAAACTGATTTTCCCTTGCCCGTCGGCGACGGCCCCCTACCCGTCGGCGACGCCCTCTAGTTTTTGTTGTTTTCTGCAGATTCGTTTCGTCGTCCGAACGCACTAAAACGCGCGTAACTTTTGAACCGTTTACCCGTTTGACCTCCCGTTTCTTCCTACATGCTTGTAGATTCACATTCTATCATATGAACTTAAAATCTTACCCCCGGATTAAGGAAATTCTTATCTTACATGCATTCGACATATTATCATTTTCTAATGATTCGACCCGTTCGTGCATTTATCAACATAATCTACTTATTTGACCTCAATCTCATATGAACTTTAATAATTTCATTGGCGCTTATCATAAAAGATTAAGTTCTCGGACGTCTTGCATCCTTTTAACCCATTTTCACTCAAAAGCTTATTTTTGACCCGTTATGGGTATTTGCGCTTTAAGTGGACTATGACATACAAAACCCTATACTTCGCTTTCATACTTGACCAAAACATTACTCTAATCAATTAGCTTGTTTCCAATAGACATTTAAGGTTGTTTACCCGATATACCTATCAAGGGCGTTTTTGTCAACATTGCTCCATCCTTTACAACCAAGGACTTCCTTGCATATTTAACCAATCCTACCACTTAACTACAACTCTAACGCACATACCTTGCTCGGATCAAAGCTAAGATCCGTTTAATACTTCGTCAATTTCATACAACTCATTCCTATTTGACCTCAACTATCATACTTAATTAAGTTGCAAATAACTTTACATAAACAACTAAAAGTGATTACGGAAATCACTTACCTCGTGCATCCGTATTCATATTTGTTTCTTCGCCACTTCTTGACCCGTTAGCCTTCCGTGCTTGATTCCGTCTCGACATGATTCCTATACTTCCATGTCATCGAAATCACATTCTTATTAGCATACATAATTGTACATGTTAACGGTCATATCGATCGCATAATTCCTATTTGACTTTCATTAGTTACTTCTAGCAAGCATAATACATGTGACCAAATTCATATCATTTCAAACTCATGTAAACCATCATGTCATTGCATTAAACACACATTCGTCAAACACGCTCCATATAACCTACCTTAATCTTACAATTATGAAAACTCGTCTAACCATCCTTCTTATACACGGTTGACTTTTAGAAGTCAACGGTTCATTTAGTTTAACTTTCGACTTATCATTATATACCCGTAACATCATAATCGACTATACGGACGACAATACATACATTTTATCATACGATTGGGGTGCGTACCATCTTTTAAGCATAACGTACAACTAATTCATGCACAATCTTCTAAATTCATACATAGTTCATCAAATCCTTCTACTAATCAACATGTGGTATTTAAAATTAAACATCATACATATTATCATCACATTTTGTTCACTTCATCTAACAATAATTCACCATTTCTTATCCAATTTCTTTAAACACTCACACACATGTATGATTCCAAACATTGTTAACATAAGTAAATCATCAATTTACATTACATCATCTAAAACCCACTTCATAACTACATATTAATCACTTACAAGTGATCTAATCTTAAGTTCTTCATAATTTCATCATACTTTTGATATGTGTACTACCTTGTAAGCATAGTGTACAACTAGTTCATGCATATCCTTCTAATCTCATACATAATTCATCAATTTCTTCCTTCTAATCAACATGAATCATACATGCATAAACATCAAACATACTAGTATCACATTTCTTTCAATTCCTCTCCTAAGAATCCATCTTACAAATCAAAATACATCAATTTTAAGCAAGAATTTAAACATAGATGATTTACCCATGTCATCATCTTCACCATAACAAACGGGTTTCACCCTTAAACATCAAATTAACCTAAACCATGCATAATCCATGTTCCAAATGATGAATCTAACACATACTCATGCTCAATTTCACACAAATTTGCGATTTACAACATAACCCACTTCGTGCATAATCATCAATCTAACTTTTAAGACATACCTTGCGATCCCCTTGTGAAGGTGATCATTAATCTATGCTCGGTTATGAGTTAAAGCTTCATCTTGCCTTTCAATTTGAAGATTTTGAAGAAACTAGGGTTTTGACCCTCTTTTCCCTTCCTGATCATCGACACACACACGCACACTATGTGTGTGTGGTGTTTTAATTTTGTTTTATAAAATCAAGTTTCCCACTTAACGTTTTTGGTCCCTCTAGTATACATTCCATCATAACTGTTACAAGTTTCATCCCTTAGCTTATCTAATAGACATTTAACTAAGTTTATTAACTTAGTTATTGTATCTCATTTTACTAACATGGTAACGAATTTAATAATTCGAATTTTGGGGTGTTACAAGTCTACCCCCCCCCCTTAAAGAAGGTTTCGTCCCCGAAACCTTTCTCGTTCTTACTCTTACCCTTCTATTGTACTCATTCAATGGGCACATTACAACATAAGTCATTCGGGGTCTTTGCAAAAATCTTAATCATGAATAATTATGATCGTACGCATTGTCCTTATCTTCTTAAATTAGTAATTTACTTTCATAAGCACACGAGGTCAGGGTCTGGTCCAGAGCTCTTATTAGTGTCTTTTACTTTATATTGCTAGTTTCTAGTACATACTATAACTAGCATTTCATTCATTGAACTTATTCCAAATGTATACAATTATTACTCGTAAAGACCTAAGGTCACAACTGGTTTCTAGCTTCCTATTTAACCATATTACATTCATACATCTACTAATCAAAATAAATCAATTTATTTCATACTACTCATACATCATATGCTATCTTTTATTTTGTTCACTATGAGCTATCCTAAACATTCCATTACTATCATTACCTCTGATTAGCTTTAAGCTCATAGGAAGGATCGATATATTATCATACGCCTACTGCAATCATTCAAAGGCTTATTATTACAACCAGAATCAACCTTCTTACACCTACTTATCTGTACTTAACATGAAGACTAAGCATTATTTCCATGCTTACTATTGTTATTTATGTCATGCGTATCTTTTCTACAATGTCATGTTCAATTGAACATGGCCAACAAGCCGAGCATCAAGGTTAGCATTTCTTATCGATTCTTGCCGTCTCTTATATTCTATCAGAATTTCCACAGTTACGAGCTTTCAATTTCAATACCACTAGTTCGCATAGAAGTATTATTCAATATGTAACTTTCTATTTAACATCCACAAGTTAAACCAGTTACTAACCTCGCTAATTTGGCACGAGCCAACGTTTAACAACCCGAGTTGACTTGCTCCTTCACGATCCCGTATCTTAACAGGGTTGATCTTGTCCATCTTGTAACATGAGCTTCCATTCTTGAGCATACTTTCACCGTCCTAGGTAGCTTTATTGCATCATGATTACTGCCAATCTCATTATAAAATTTGGGATTTACACATTTCATTCGATCTCATTCAAACATGTTGTTTATCACATCACCTCATTTATATATCAATACTTTCTCAATTCCTTCTTAAGACATTAGTGTGTTAGACCTATTCATAACGGGTCAATACATGGCCATTACTTAATATATCATTCTTATTATTTATATATACATACGTATCGAAGTACATGTTTGTACTCCTTTTCAATTCAGACATGCTTACGATCTCGTCGCTTCACTGTTCCAGCGTTTCCTCGCAAACACTTGCCTTCCCGTTTTAAAAGTTAGTCATAATACTTATTTCGCTTACAATACTTAACATTTTAGTTCCATTTGCTCATATACTTTCATTTCCTTTACACATTCGATTACCCAATTAAAGGGCATATACTCTCATAATGAGATTCAAGCATGCTGCATACGACCCGGTCACATCGGGTTAATTGCTTTCAACATAAATCTTTCGTTCTATCCGTATAACGGATTGAACTTCATACATTCGTTATTGCATTCACGACCACCCGTTCTAAACGGATGGTACCTTATCCTTACTCGACTTGTTCGACTTGAACCGGTCGACTTGCATGGCTTATTATAGCATTCGCTATCATAACCAAATCCGCAAGGGATTTGCATCATTCGTATCTTTCATTCCTTGAATCCGTCTCGCGGACTCAAGCATTGCATTCGCATATTTCATTCCTTGAATCCGTCTCGCGGATTCAAGCATTGCATTCACATCTTTCATTCCTACAAGGTACTCTCAATACCCCGAGAGTCCTACTACCCATTTCACCCACACGCCTAGCTGCTACCAAACTCTATCGGACATACCTGTAATAATTATCACGGTCTCACGAACGTCATACGTTTCTTGTGAACTGGCCAGGTACACATTCCACGTACTAGTTTCGTGCCTTCGCGTAATTGCCACCTTATGTCCGAAGAATTTAGTTTCGGCTCGTGTAACCTTTTCAAAACTTATTTATCATGTCGTTATTATATTTTGCTAAAAATTTTCTTTCACTTGCTTAATTATACCATTTCATATGCCCACACGTTAGGTTTACGTACCTGTGGTCAATTCGCCTTGTTACTTGCCTTGATGTCGGTCCTAGACCGCATCCACGGATCATCCCTTCCAAACAATTGCGCTTACCCTTCACATAACATACTATTAATTTCCTTCAATTACATAATCTAATACATACTTACATTTGCTTTTGCCTTTAGGCCTTGATCGAGTCTTGGATTGCACGGGTTCTGGTCACAAGAGCACACCGGTTTGAGTTCAAGTATTTACCTCCTTCTACTTGATTCTCTCAAACCAGGGCTCTGATACCAACTTGTTACGCCCTAACACGTTTTACCTTAAAAATGACGCAGCGGAAAAGGGCTTTAAAATTTATTTCCTTATTAACGACATTACTTTCGCGAAGGTTCCAAATGCTAAAAATGTTAAACGTTCTATAAAAGAATTCACAACATTCATACTAAAATTTACATTTCTAGACGTTATACACTTCAATTATATGACCGATCTATCCGTGCAATCCTTGCTCTTGACTCGATCTACGTCCGCTTCACTTTCTAAGTAGCAGAAGAAGTCCGTGTGGCACCTATGGGCATCACATACAACTTAGTCATTAGTCAACGACATCATCATATAACATTAATCTCATATAATTAAATATTGAATAACGTTCGACAATTTAACATTAGTTCATCCAACTATCCTTACTCATCCTCTTATTTCAGGTAGAGCTTAAATTTCGTAAGAATCCGATATTCTAGTTCCTGCATTACATACCAACCTCAAACGCATAATTAGTAACGTTAAAACTCTACGTATTTAAATCATGCACACGTACCATCTTACATGCATACATACTCCTCTACATACATACATACCTTTCTTACATCTTTACATACATGCATACGCTCATACATATCTTTAGACATACATACCCACACATCTACATACGTACATATCTTCCTACATCTTTACATACAATATTTACAAGGGTCTTAGACTTAGGTTTAAAGTCCATAAACATCTAAGGAACCGTAAAAAAAATCATGTTTGGAAAGTCCATCGTACCACGGATAACAAACTGAAGCCTACGACACATAAATCAACTTAAATAACAAGAATTTAGCTTTTGAGACTTGGGGAGGCCGTCGCCGACGCCCCTAGGGCCGTCGGCGACGGGCCTTGCATTTACCCGTAGCCCAAAAACCCGTAGACAGGTAATTAACCCGTCAGCACAAAAACTGATTTTCCCTTGCCCGTCGGCGACGGCCCCCTACCCGTCGGCGACGCCCTCTAGTTTTTGTTGTTTTCTGCAGATTCGTTTCGTCGTCCGAACGCACTAAAACGCGCGTAACTTTTGAACCGTTTACCCGTTTGACCTCCCGTTTCTTCCTACATGCTTGTAGATTCACATTCTATCATATGAACTTAAAATCTTACCCCCGGATTAAGGAAATTCTTATCTTACATGCATTCGACATATTATCATTTTCTAATGATTCGACCCGTTCGTGCATTTATCAACATAATCTACTTATTTGACCTCAATCTCATATGAACTTTAATAATTTCATTGGCGCTTATCATAAAAGATTAAGTTCTCGGACGTCTTGCATCCTTTTAACCCATTTTCACTCAAAAGCTTATTTTTGACCCGTTATGGGTATTTGCGCTTTAAGTGGACTATGACATACAAAACCCTATACTTCGCTTTCATACTTGACCAAAACATTACTCTAATCAATTAGCTTGTTTCCAATAGACATTTAAGGTTGTTTACCCGATATACCTATCAAGGGCGTTTTTGTCAACATTGCTCCATCCTTTACAACCAAGGACTTCCTTGCATATTTAACCAATCCTACCACTTAACTACAACTCTAACGCACATACCTTGCTCGGATCAAAGCTAAGATCCGTTTAATACTTCGTCAATTTCATACAACTCATTCCTATTTGACCTCAACTATCATACTTAATTAAGTTGCAAATAACTTTACATAAACAACTAAAAGTGATTACGGAAATCACTTACCTCGTGCATCCGTATTCATATTTGTTTCTTCGCCACTTCTTGACCCGTTAGCCTTCCGTGCTTGATTCCGTCTCGACATGATTCCTATACTTCCATGTCATCGAAATCACATTCTTATTAGCATACATAATTGTACATGTTAACGGTCATATCGATCGCATAATTCCTATTTGACTTTCATTAGTTACTTCTAGCAAGCATAATACATGTGACCAAATTCATATCATTTCAAACTCATGTAAACCATCATGTCATTGCATTAAACACACATTCGTCAAACACGCTCCATATAACCTACCTTAATCTTACAATTATGAAAACTCGTCTAACCATCCTTCTTATACACGGTTGACTTTTAGAAGTCAACGGTTCATTTAGTTTAACTTTCGACTTATCATTATATACCCGTAACATCATAATCGACTATACGGACGACAATACATACATTTTATCATACGATTGGGGTGCGTACCATCTTTTAAGCATAACGTACAACTAATTCATGCACAATCTTCTAAATTCATACATAGTTCATCAAATCCTTCTACTAATCAACATGTGGTATTTAAAATTAAACATCATACATATTATCATCACATTTTGTTCACTTCATCTAACAATAATTCACCATTTCTTATCCAATTTCTTTAAACACTCACACACATGTATGATTCCAAACATTGTTAACATAAGTAAATCATCAATTTACATTACATCATCTAAAACCCACTTCATAACTACTTATTAATCACTTACAAGTGATCTAATCTTAATTTCTTCATAATTTCATCATACTTTTGATATGTGTACTACCTTGTAAGCATAGTGTACAACTAGTTCATGCATATCCTTCTAATCTCATACATAATTCATCAATTTCTTCCTTCTAATCAACATGAATCATACATGCATAAACATCAAACATACTAGTATCACATTTCTTTCAATTCCTCTCCTAAGAATCCATCTTACAAATCAAAATACATCAATTTTAAGCAAGAATTTAAACATAGATGATTTACCCATGTCATCATCTTCACCATAACAAACGGGTTTCACCCTTAAACATCAAATTAACCTAAACCATGCATAATCCATGTTCCAAATGATGAATCTAACACATACTCATGCTCAATTTCACACAAATTTGCGATTTACAACATAACCCACTTCGTGCATAATCACCAATCTAACTTTTAAGACATACCTTGCGATCCCCTTGTGAAGGTGATCATTAATCTATGCTCGGTTATGAGTTAAAGCTTCATCTTGCCTTTCAATTTGAAGATTTTGAAGAAACTAGGGTTTTGACCCTCTTTTCCCTTCCTGATCATCGACACACACACGCACACTATGTGTGTGTGGTGTTTTAATTTTGTTTTATAAAATCAAGTTTCCCACTTAACGTTTTTGGTCCCTCTAGTATACATTCCATCATAACTGTTACAAGTTTCATCCCTTAGCTTATCTAATAGACATTTAACTAAGTTTATTAACTTAGTTATTGTATCTCATTTTACTAACATGGTAACGAATTTAATAATTCGAATTTTGGGGTGTTACAATTCCTAGGCAATTGCTTAGTGTCTTGGCAAAGCAAAAAGCAAGCAGCTGTTTCCACATCCACTGCTGAGGCAGAATACATAGCTGCTGCTAGCTGTACAGCCCAACTGCTCTGGCTTCAAAATCAGTTACTGGATTTTGGTATCACTGCCTTGAAGACACCACTCATGTTGGACAGCCAGGCAGCAGAAAATATCATCAAAAATCCAGTTTCCCATTCAACCACCAAACATATCGACATCAGACATCACTTTGTGAGGGATTGCTATGAAAAAGGTTTGATTTCTCTGCATCATGTTCCAACTAAGGATCAGCTGGCAGATGTGCTAACCAAAGCATTAGACACATCTACCTTTGAAAGCTTGATCTCTAGGATTGGTATACTCAACATGGAATAACAGGCAAAATCCTGTTTTTCTATGAATAAAAGCATTAAAATGTTTTCAGAATATCAAAAATCCATCCTTAAAAATAGCTAAAAGTGAATTTTTCATTAAAATCCTAAAAGTTTGCCATAACCACTGATTGGGTTCAAAAATCTGTGCTGCTACAAAAGTCTGTACTGCTGAAAGTCATCCCCTGTTCTCCTTTTTCTTGATAACCACTGATGATCATAATCAGTGTTGTCTCCACTGCTGAGCTATCTACTGATAGTGAAAAACATCCACTGTCCTCCATTTCCATTGTAACTACTGTTTTCCAGTTGTTTTCACAAAAAGTACTGTTCAAAAGTACTGTCCTTCACTTCACCAGGAGATGGCATGCGGACAGTACTTAGTGGTCAGACCTTTTATAACTGCTGCCACGTCAGCATTCACTCTTCTTCTATAAAACCCCCTTTCAACACCCAAACAGAGTTTCACTGTCGAATTGAATTCTCAAAAATTCTATTCTCAAAGCAGTTTTCATCACATTTCTTCAAATCTCTCCACAATCTCATCTTCGATCCTCATCTTCAAAATGACAAAATCGAAATCATCCGCTTCAAAAGGGGCCTCTCAAAAGGCTACCTCCACCGACATCCCACACAAACCATCTCACAATCTACTGGGTCTTCTCACAAAACCCGGCAATATCGATACATTTGATTCCATTCTCGACATTATCAACGCTTCAAAGTACAAAACTTTGTTGACCGCTGATGCACCAATTTACCTGCAAACTCAGACAGAGTTTTGGAAAAATTGCATCCTTGGAAAACAAGGAAAAGATGTTATAGCCATTAACTCTACTCTGCAGAAGAAAGCAGTCCGAATAACACCGTGATCCATATCTGAAGTCTTTCAACTCGATGATCTACAAGGTAAAGACTCTTTTCCTAAAACCGAGTTAAAAATTGACTTCATTGAGAGAGGGTATGCAGACACAATGATGAAGAGGGATACCTTAGAAAAAGGTTTCTTCCCTTCTGCAACCAGATTTTTATTTCATACCCTTCTCATGTGTGTTTCAAACAAAACCACTTCCTTTAATGAAATACCAATGAAAATTCAAAACTTGGGGTATGCTATTTTACAAGGCGAAAATCTTAACTACTCCAAAGCAATTTTCAATGATTTGGTTAAAAATGTTGAAACAAAATCATTCTTACTGTTCCCAAGATTTTTAAGTTATTATTTTGAGAAACAGTTCAGTAAGGATGATATTGCGGTAATAAACCAAGGTGACTCTTTTCAAATGAACAGCTTAACTGCTGAAACTTTTTCAAGAATGTCACCACCTTGTAAAACACGAGCAGAGGTGCCTGAGCAGATTTTAGTAGCAAACACTACTCCTCAGGTATCTGCTGCTGAGCCCACTGCTCAAGGTGATCAAGACAGCCAAACAACTATCTTGAAACCCACACCTAAAATCACCAAAAAGCCATAGAAAAAGAAAAATCAAAAACCCCCCAAAACCATCAAAAAGGCAACTCTGGAGGATGAGATACCAGAGCAACTGCCTGTGATTGCACAAAAATCACAACAAACCACTGCTGCTACTTCCTCACAGCAGTTGATAGAAATATCTCAACCTATACCTGAAACTCCTCCTGTCTCTTCACAAAAAGAACAGGTTGTACACACAGGGTTACCACATCATGAGGCTCTGGAAGCACTCGTTTCCATCCTCCACAGCCCAATACCCGGGGCAATTCCGCTTTCTAAACCTACCATCACATCCCCAATTCCACCAAACACCAAACTGCTGTTGGATGCAATTGATTTGAACCTAGCACAAACCAGTCCTTCTCAATCACATGTTCATGAGAAAATACCTCAACAAGAGACTGGGCTTGATGTATCAATATTTGCTAACCCACCAACACAACCTGAGGAGGTTACACCCCTTGAGTTACACGTAACTCTTGGTGGTATTCCAAGTGAAGCAGCTACTACAAGTGTTGAACCTACAAGTTTACACTTGGACAGTGGTTACATCAATAAGACTTCCTTGGAGGCAATTCCTTCTATAACACCTCTGTTATCTGCCAGTGAGTTTGTACTAACCACTGGTAACATCAAAAGATTATCAAGTGTTGAAGGAAGAAGACCCCAGTACCAAGAAAAAGGGGCATCAGTTGTTGATGTTTGGAGTACACTCCCTACTTCAACTTCTGATAAAACCACTGCTAGTGGGAAATCAGATGATCCCATTAAATTGGGTGATGGTTTAAAGTACCAAGAATTGACGGAACGTGTTGAAAAATTGGACACATCTGTTGCAGAAATTAAAGAAATGCTGCAACAGTTGTTAACAATTCAAAAGGTACCATCCACTGCTGTTCCACCTCAAACACCTGTTCCACCACCAGCAGATGTTACAAATGAGCTCTGGAACCTCTTTCAACCTTTTCTCCATCAACAATTTCAGTTGGCCGAGCAACAACATGCCAAACATGTTCAAGAGCTCAAAAAGGCAATGGAGTCTAGGTTCAGGGATACAAACGATGACATCAAGGCACTTAAGGCCCATTTGTTAACTACAACTGGCACTGCTCCTCCAACTATACTTTATATTGATGACCTCCCTGCAGATAATGCCAAAAAGGGGGAGAAAATGAAGGAGTGGGTAAAGAAGGGGATTGATAATGGGCTATACCTTGACTCAGAAAAGGATGCAATGCTCAGAGATATTCCTTTGCCAGATGGTAGTAAAAAGGTTGATGTTACCAAAAATGCACTTGATGACGCTGTCATAAGTGTAAAGAAGGATAGAGCGGCAAAGGATCTAGCAAGGTGGAATGAGGAGAAAAGAGCTTTCATGAAGCTGAATGCGCAGGGTTTTTCTGGTGAAAAGGATGATCAAAATCCGATTCCAAAAATAAATCTTACAAAAAAAGTAAGGAAATCCAAATCCACACCATCCAGCCTTCAAAAGCACACTCCAAAATCATTGTCCAAAAGCCACCAACATCAAACCTCCACCCAAACAGTTGTTACAACAACTGCTCCCACTCAAACACACACCACCACCACTGCCTTACCACCACCATTTGTTCCTGCCCTAAAGCAGAAGACAGCAGATGACAAAACATCTACTGTAATGACAACAGTGGTTGAAACAACAGTTGTTTCAACAGCTGTTAGTCAACCACAAACCACTGATTCACCCAAAACATCATCTGTCCTCCCTAATATAAAAAGGAGAAGGGTTGTCATATCAGATGATGATTCTCCATCACCACCACCAAAAGCTTCAAAATCCCAAGCACTTATCACAGTTTCAAAACCCATTCCTCTCTCTTCAGCTCAACTGTACAAACCCTTACCTCCTGCAGGTGTTCAATTTCCTCTTGAACTTGTAACAGTTAGAGAAGAAATTAAGTCCTTCTACTATGAGGATGACCCTGCCAAAAGGAGCTTGCCATCGATTGAAGGATATCCCAGGCCAACTAATATTGAAGAATATTTGAAAATCAAGGCCAAGCAAGCAAAGGATATCTCAATCAGAAACAAACAAGGGAAATTTGATAGAGAGTATCAACAAAACTATCAGTTTCTACTTACACAGGTCAGAGCTTTGGAACAGTTTGCAAAGAAGGTATGTCAGCAACTCTCTGAAAGGGCAGATGAGTCCTTGAGAAAAGACTACCTTGAAAATATAATGACCAATAAGACATACAAGGGGGAGAAGCACATGTTCAGAAACTGGACTATTCCTGAGCTTGAAAAGGAAGTAGCCAGGATTCATGAAATGATCAAGAATAAAGTCAAGCAGACTCCCCCAGAAAAATTCAAAAGGGTTGAAGCTGATAAGGCCTTAGAGCTGAAGAGAATGAAAGAGGAGCTGATAACTGCTGAATATGGGTCAAAGAACTCTGTGTCTAAGTGGGGAGAAGCGAGGGTCAGGGCCACCTACAGAAGTTTGGAAGAGCTAAGGAAGAAAGATCCAAAAGCTCCACAAAAGCCTGACTACTCCAAAGCAGAGGTTTCGAAAGGATCATCAAAGCCACATCTCAAAAGAACCACTGCTCCTGCTGGTACTGCCGTCTACAAAAGAAGGAGACAAAGCCAGTTAGGTTCTGAAACAGTTCAAGAGATTCTTACTGGAAATGCCGTTGCGAAAAAGGGCCTGCTGTTAATGTTGAAAGAAGAATCTGAACTGGAAAACTCTGCAAATACTGCTCAGCCAGTAATGAATAGGCCAGCATCACCAAACTCCTCAATAAATAAAAATCTCCCAAGAAACCCATCTCGCCTAAAAATACAAGAGTGGAAAACTGATAAACAGAACCACGTATTGACTATGGTCAGGGCAGATGGCGAAGTGAAGAAATTTACAAGGGAACAAGCTCTTGGCCTGAGACTTGAAGATTTGCAGGATCTCCTTGATCTTCCACTTAGCAGGGATGAAGATGATACAGATGCCTTAACCTTTGAACTACAATTCAAAGGGCAAATAAGGGAACTGTTGTTGAGGCAATAAAAATCTACAATAATGGAGAGTTTTGGCATTATCTGTTCCAGGGGGAGATTGTGGGGATTGAACCCTACCAAAGGAACAGATAATAAAAGCCAAAACTGGATCACAACGGTAGATTCAGAATAAGCAGATGTTTGGTTGCAAGTCTCTCCCCTTGAAAGTGGTTTCAACATCTGCTGACCTCCTATCTGCTGATCATACAATCTGCTGACTTACAACTGCTGACCAAGACAAAGTCTGATAGAAGAACTAAAGCTCTGCTGCTCAATCTACTGGCTTGGTTCAAGCACTGCCGATCATGACAAGTACTGATGGGTTCACAGCAGTGGAAGGATGCAGCAGCAGTTTATATTTGGTTTATGCATTGTAATGTAATATCAGTAGTTAGCATAGCAGTGTTTGTATAGATCAGAGGTTAGAGTTTGTTAGGAGGTTAGATGTCACTTTCATGGTGACGTCAGCTTTGATGCTCAGTGGTTTGCAAGTGCCTATAAATAGAACAGTACTTTGTACTGTTCTGTTTAGCTCATTCACCATCTTCTTTCTGCACGAACAAACACTGAGCTCAGGCTGAGGGGGAGTTTGCATATCATACACACATTGTAATCAGAGTTTAAAAATAAATTTAATCATTTGATTCAGTGTTTGAAAATGTATGATTGATAGCATTTCTTCTGTTTGATTGTGAAAAGTTTGGTTCCATTAATTTCCGCTGCACTACTCTTTCATTTGTCCATCTTATTTCAAATACAAATCACAATCAATCCAAACTCAGATCCTAACAGTGGATTTTGGGGGTGTGACAACTTGAATCTTAAATCTTGAAACATAAGCTTAAAGATGAAGAAACAAGATGAAACAATGGTAGTATGATGTTGTTTGAATGTGTTAATGATTTCTTGATGATTACTATTAATATGATGGTTAGTCATCATATGAAACTTGCTAAGTTATGATTAAAAGCATGGCTTAACAAGTTAGGGATGATTATGTGTACATGAAATAATCATCCACTAGGGAAGACATGAACTTGAAAGTAGGATGATTTTTCTTGAAAAATAATAAACCAAGTGAACTAGTAATCTTGTAAATCCAAGTCTTGAGAATGATTTTTCTAAACAAACCAAAGTCAAAAGACGGTTTTTGAAAGATCATGATTCTTACGCTATTTTTGGAAAAGAATAAGTATATGGATGCTAGTAAGACATGAAAATGTGGTAAATAAATATTTTTGTAAAATATGTTCACAAGTTGTGAACGTCTAAAAATCCCGAGAATATGATTTTAACAAAAGTAAACACACTTTGGAGGGTAACTAAACCCACTAAACACCACACTAAGTTACTACGCGTTTTTATAAAACATCAAGTTCATGTTGAATATTAAATAGGAATAGTTTTGCACTTGGTAAGTGTAATATTGTTAGTGACTTGTTGTTGATTGATTTGAATGATTTTTCGAAAAGAAAATGATATGCTTATTAGCATGGACAACTCCATTTACAAAGGAGACTATGGCGAAATTTTCTAAAAATCCCAACACTTAGAAAATATTTTTCTAACAAGTGTTTACTAATATGTTTTAACTTTGCTTTTCAAAATAAACTTCACCATAGGCTTTGTCACAAAAATACGAAGTATTGGAGGTTGGTTTTTATAAATAAAAATGGACAAATATATATTTAGAATATATATTTATTAATTAATAAGACGCTTGCGTGAATGTTTGTTACTTGGTGAACTAGTTATATTAACTTGGTGAACTAGTTATATACCAAAAACCTCACGGAATAAAATATTTAAGTTACACACGTGATATTGTGAAACCAAACGCAAAAACGTAACTTATGAAATATTCCGGAAAAATGCTTTTACGAATATAATCTTGGAAAATATTGTTTTGGATACAAGGAGTGAAAATATGTTATTTTTGAGAAAAATATATATATTTTGGGATACATTATTTTCGACAAATAAGTTATATATATATATATATATATATATATATATATATATATATATATATATATATATATATATATATATATATATTCTAAGTGGGACTTAAAAATATAATATTTCGGAGCCACAATATAAATGTATAAATACCCCCATCCTTGGGAAGGAAATACGAAGTTAAAATACTTGAGAAGTATTAATGCGAAATATTGTTTAAACAATTATTCCAGAATTAAATATAATTTAGAGTTAAAATAATTAACATTTTAACAAATAATTATAACTTGGAATAACTGGAGAAACGCAACTCAAAGCCATTAAACTATAAGCTAAGGCACGGCCCGTTCATCTAATAAACGTTAGTACACTGTAGGTAGTCGTGATTAGCTGCGGAAATTTGGGTTAGCGATACTAAAGATGCACTCCGGTGAGTGCGTGTCCCCCTTTTCTTTTAACTGTTTTTAGTTTTATACTTCGGGGGTGAAATATATGTTACAATTATTACAGACACTTTTATACGTGGTATGATTAGCTTAAGGAGGGTTTACTACTTAGATCATCTGAAAGGTGGGTTTAACACTTAAGGCTATTAATCCTCATCGTAGGACCGAGGGACATGAGTGATAGATCTATTTGGGTGTAGCGAGCCCACACCCATGCGGACCAGGGTGGCCCATGTGGTGACTATGTCTTATTCCCAGAGACAAGTTTGCTAGGTTTGAGTACTTCCTGCACCGTTTCACACATATCAGTGGCTTTGCAACCCATTGGTGATCTCTTTTTCCTTAATTGCTACATACCAGGGACTTTTATACATACAGGCATACTTTAAAGGTTTATACATACTCACATACACATGAACTCGCTCAACTTTTGTTGATTTTTTTCAAATTACATGTATTTCAGGGAATTAATCGGATCTGGCAAGTGATGCATGTTAGTCAAGCTGCGTACTAAATAAAGATGTCATCCAGGGTTGTAGGGTTTGAGAGGTGTAACCTATTCCTGGACGGGTTACATGTCTCTAAACCACATTTTATTTAAAGTCTTTTGTTGAGTCTTATGAACTCGTTTTAAACAAGTCATGGTTTGTAACTTATTTTGGGGTTGATGTTTCAAGACAAGCATGTTATGATATTTTCTAAACTATACTAATGTATGAACATCTCGTATTTTTATCATATAGCATTGTTGTGATTGTTGCTATGGTATTAAGAAGTCACACAAAATAATCACGCTTCCGCAAAAGTCAGGGTGTGACAATTATTGATTAGATGTATATACATGTTTAAAATTGTTTGAAAATTGTTTATTGCTTCGTATGATTCTTGGTGACGGTCTTTATCACATAATAGAGTTATGCTAGGTTATAGATTTTGGTGAGTGTCTATATAACGGAATAAATTTATAATCTTTAGGGTTAAGTGATCATTAAACCTTAGAAGTAATATTCGGCAATCAAATAAATTTAAGTGTTCTACTAATTCTCAATAGCTATGAGGTATGAGATTATTGTTAAGTCTAAGTAATTAAATCACTAGGTAGGAGTTTCGTAAGGAGTACCTTTTGACTGTTGTCTAACAAGTCTAATCAAGAACCCAAATCTACCCTAGGTTTATGTCACACCCCCAAAATCCACACGCGGAGTATCACCGCTTGGGAGCGTGACTGACCAGGACCAAGCCACCAATCATATAGAACATTGTATAAAGTAAAAGTAATTGCAATATAATTCAGAACAAATCCATATGAAAGGTGTTTCCAAAACATAAGCCAGTTATCAATGTTTAGCGGAAGCGTATATATAAAAATATCCAATGTAAAAGTGTATCAAGTATCATATGGGTTCCATATGATGTTCACGATCCAAGTCCACAACGTCCGCGCCTCCAGTGCAAGCTCCCAGTGCCTAACGATCTGCAAGGCATGTAAAAGAAAGGATCAACAAAATAGTTGAGCGAGTTCACAGTACGTAAATGCGTAATAGTAAGTAACGGGTGGCTCTACCGGGCCAATAGTAAGTTATACAGGTGGGGGCTTCCCATGTTAAGTGACCACTAGACTATTCGTATTATGACCACGTAGGTGTTATCCCAACCTACGGAAGAAGTAAGTAATGCGTACACGTATGTCTTACGTGCGTATCCTTTGTATCGAGGATAGTAATTTGCATATGACCACGTAGGTGTTATCCCAACCTACGGAAGAAGTAAGTAATGCGTACACGTATGTCTTACGTGCGTATCCTTTGTATCGAGGATAGTAATTGGCATCTGACCACGTAGGTGTTATCCCAACCTACGGAACCACGTAGGTGTTTTCCAACCTACGGAACCGTCCTGACATCCGAGGACTATGATAGGTGATAGTCTAGGAAAAGCGTAGTGTATGTACGTTATTAGTTTATCATCAAGCCTTTAACCCATTCCCACAACCCGGGAATCCCATGCCTTAGTAAGAGTGTGAACTCACCTTGGTTTGCTCGGTATGCTAGGTTATGTACTCACAAGTAATTAATCACGTCCTATTGTATGCATGTATAACAAATCAGTTCATGTTCACAATGATTCGCATGCAATATAATGTTCACGTAACAGTCAGTTTGTACATCGGCGCAACACGTACCATTTCCTAGTTACTCATCAGCTAGTGCACACAATTACAAATGTAAACATTCATCATCAAGCATGGCATGTCAAATAGTTCATGTATACATTCCATCCTTCGAAGGATGTTTATAATTGCCACTATCCTTCGATCCACTGTTAACTTTCGACACATCAGTAATCTTTCGACACTTACAAGTTTTCACAGTTATCTTTCGGACTAGTTGGTATGTTTCGTACCATCAGTCATCTTTCGACCTAAGGTATCTTTCGGTCAACTTAATTATGTTTCGGTCATATCTATCCTTCGGTCAATGCTATGTTTCGACTACCAGCATCTTTCGACACTACCTATGTTTCGACAAACAGTATCTTTCGATCAATCAACAGTTACGTTTTCACAATCAGTTACGTTTTCACAGGAACAGCAACCCTAATCATCTGTACAGCCGTCATCATCATTACCAAATCATCAGAATCATTTAGCACATCTAATCATAACGCAATCATCCAGAAATCATTGTCTAGCATGAACCTAGTTTAAACGTATCACGAAACCGGTTAACGCACATTAACACATCATCAAACCCTATGTGAAATCTATATCGATATTCAATCGTATCCAAAATCATGATATTCAGGCATGTATCAGTTCAGGTTACATCAACAATCAAGAACACACTACACGTGAACACATACGCATATAAACGAACGATCGAATCAAATAGATTTTACTAACCGAAATGAGGGTTTGGTCGCAAGGGTCTCCTGTGGTTACTAGCTTGCCGTCACAGTTTGGAGAGCTCTAGGGTTGGGAATATGATAGAAATGACAGCCGGTACATGTTGATACGTATTTATACGTATTACAGAAATGGGCCAAGCCCATCTGAAAGACTGGGCCGAAGGATCTGGGTTCCAGTCGAAGGATATGGTCTTGGTTCGAAGGATATGTTTCGAGATCCTTCGAACCGGCAGTTGATCCTTCGAATCGAAGGATATCTTTCGGGGTCCTTCGATTGGCATAACATGTTTCGATCTAAACTAAGTGTTTTAATAATATTCCAATAATAACTTTAATACCACAGCAAGTAATCACATATGTGCAACACGACAATTCATTTCATCAAAACACAACGTGTACAATTACAAGTCCATAATCCAAACAACTAAACAGTCAAAGTCAACGCGCATTTAATGCGAAAGTGAAAGTCAGAAACTCGAGTTGTCACATTATCCCCAACTAATTGGAAATTTCGTCCCGAAATTTGGTATGCACTCACTGAGGAAGCTAGGTAAGCTGTATCGTTTACTGGTTTTCCTGGGGTGTCACATCATCCCCCCGTTGATTTGGAATTTCGTCCCGAAATTCAGTAGTAGTAGCTTCAGCCTCAGTAGTGGTTGTATTGGTTTCGAATAACTGGGGTACTTTTCTGTCATCTAATCCTCGCGTTCCCAGGTGTACTCTGGGCCACGTCGGGAGTTCCAACGAACTCGAACAAGAGGGATTCTCTTGTGTTTGAGGACCTTCACATCCCGGTCCGTGATTTCAAGTGGTTCCTCGACGAACTGCAACCGCTCGTCGATAGTGAGTTCCTTAAAAGGAACTATAAGGGTCTCATCTGCTAGGCATTTCTTCAGATTCGACACGTGAAATACATTGTGAACTGCACCGAGTTCAGGAGGTAGGTTCAACTTGTAGGCTACCTTGCCAATCTTTTCTGTAATTTCGAATGGTCCGACGTACCGCGGATTTAATTTGCCCCGTTTGCCAAAACGTACCACACCCTTCCAGGGTGAAACTTTCAAGAAAACCCGGTCCCCGACCTCAAATTCCAATGGCTTTCTACGCTTGTCCGCGTAGGCTTTCTGACGGTCGCGTGCTGCCGCCATGCGTTGTCGTATCTGTGCAATCTTTTCTGTGGCGTCCACTACAATCTCTGGACCCGTAATTTGACTATCCCCCACCTCTGCCCAACAGAGAGGTGACCGGCATTTACGTCCGTACAATGCCTCAAATGGAGCGGCTTGAATGCTGGTATGGTAACTGTTATTGTACGAGAACTCCACCAAAGGGAGATGCTTTTCCCAGCCGTTGCCGAAATCGATAACACACGCCCTAAGCATGTCTTCAAGGGTTTGAATCGTTCGCTCAGACTGCCCATCCGTCTGAGGGTGATAGGTTGTGCTCATGACTAGCCGTGAGCCAAAAGATTTATGCATCGCTTGCCATAGTTCCGACGTGAATCGTACGTCGCGATCCGAAATAATGGATGTGGGCACTCCGTGCCTCGAACAATTTCTTTAAGGTAAATGTCTGCGAGAGTGGAGAACTTGTCCGCTTCCTTAATCGACAGGGAGTGTGCAGACTTGGTGAGCCGATCAACTATGACCCATAGTGTCATTCCCACTCTGGGATCTAGGTAGGCCAGTGACAAAATCCATGGAAATTTGCTCCCGTTTCCATTGTGGTATCTTGGGCTGCTGAAGTAGACCTGATGGTTTCTGATATTTAACCTTGACTCTCGCACCGGTCAAGCATTTTCCACGTACGTAGCGATGTGGGCCTTCATGCTAGGCCAGCAATAAGTAGTTCTGATGTAGTGATACATCTTGTCCGACCCTAGATGTACCGAGTAGCGAGACTTGTGAGCTTCATCCGTTACAAGTTCGCGTAGACCGTCGTAAAGTGGGACCCAAATACGCCCCGTTAGATGGTAGGCGCCGTCTGCCTTCTGTTCCATCTGTTGTCGTGAGTCGCGTAAGGCTTCAGCCTTGACGTTTTCAGGCTTCAGTGCTTCTATCTGAGCAGCTCGTATCTGTGCTGGAGGACTAGACTGAATCGTAAGCTGTAGCGCTCGCACGCGCTTAGGTAGAGTGTCCTTCCGACTGAGGGCGTCTGCCACAACATTGACTTTGTCTGGATGGTACATGATGGCGTATTCGTAGTCGCTAAGTAGTTCAACCCATCTTCGTTGACGCATGTTCAAATCCTTCTGCTTAAGGATATGCTCGAGACTCCTGTGATCGGTGTAAATCGTGCACTTGGTACCGTACAGGTAGTGTCGCCATATCTTAAACGCGAAAACAACAGCTCCCAGCTCTAAATCGTGCGTCGTATAGTTCCGTTCATGAACCTTGAGTTGCCGAGAAGCGTAGGCTATCACTTTATCACGTTGCATCAACACACATCCAAGACCCTGGATGGATGCATCACAGTATACCACGAAGTCATCTGTGCCCTCTGGCAATGAGAGAATAGGTGCGCTGCAGAGCCTATCCTTTAAGTACTGAAAAGCGGTTTCCTGAGAATCTCCCCAACGGTAGGTGACACCTTCCTGTGTCAGCATTGTAAGCGGCTGCGCGATCTTGAAGAAGTCTTTGATAAATCACCTGTAGTAACCCGCCAAACCCAAGAATTGGCGTATCTCTGTTGGTGTACGCGGTGCTGGTCTGTTCCTGATCGAATCTATCTTGGATGGATCGACATGGATCGCATCCCTGTTCACTACATGGCCTAAGGAGTGGACTTCACGTATCCAGAAGTCGCATTTAGAAAACTTGGCGTACGTTTGCTCCTTCCGAAAAGTTCCAAGATAAGACGTAAGTGTTGCTCATGTTCTTCCTGACTCTTGGAGTAGATCAGAATGTCGTTGATGGAGACAAGGACAATTTGTCCAGGTAGGGTTTGCACACCCTGTTCATAAGGTCCATAAATACGGCAGGTGCGCTCAATAATATCAAACCATTCATCATATCAAACATGAAGTATAGCAGTTAAAATAATTCATAAAACCCAACATGATTAATGTTCAAACCAAACTTTGTTTGAGTAGCGTAAACATAATAATAAAAATCCAAGACAAGTTATGAGTTCAATTAGCGTTCATTGCGTCTCCTCCTCCTAACATGAAAACTCGACCTCTTGCCTCGTTGCCATTGTTATTGTTGTTTCCTCCGTTGTTGTTGTTATTGTTCCCGTTGCCCTGATTGTTGTTGTTGTTGTTCTGGTTCCTGTTTAGCTGCGGGCAGTGTCTCTTGATGTGACCTTCAGCACCACAATTATAGCACCCCTTGTTGCCCTGTTGCTGATTCTGCTGAGCGTGTGGCTGCTGCTGACCCTGGTTCTGGTTCGCAGGACGAGGGCTCCTGCAGTCTTTGGCCTCATGACCCATCTTGAGGCATCTTTGACAACGACCTCTGTTACACTGGCCGCTGTGGTGCCTGTTGCAGTTGTTACATTTCGGAAGATTTCCCCGATATCCTCCCTGTTTGTGACTACCCGAAGAGTGCTGACTGGGGCTTTGATAACCTTCAGTCTTTCGTTGCTGAGCCTGGGACTGGACTGACGCTGATGCTTTACTTGAATCCCCCTCCCATTTTCGCTTATTGTCACTGGGAGTAGCAGTAGTAGCAGACGTAGTAGCAGTAGCAGTAGCGCTGATGCGCTTAGGCAGGCGATTCTGATCCACGGCCTGATCTGTGATGCGATGAGCGAGACGCTGGATCTCCTGGATGTTGTCGAGGTTAGCTGAGGTAACATGGCTCTGAATTTCTGGAGCCAAACCTTTGAGATACAACTCGATACGCTTGTATGGAGGGTCCACCATAGTTGGACACAGCACGGCCAGCTCATTTGACCGTTTAGTATACGCTTCAATCTCTGATCCAACCATTTTCAGATTATACAGCTCGTCTTCCAACTTGTGAATATCTTCACGTGTACAATACTCTCTCTTGATAAGTTCTTTGAATTCGTTCCAGGGTGTGGCGTTAGCAGCTGCCAACCCGAATATCTGCACTTGCGCGTTCCACCAAGTTAACGCGATTCCCTCTAGGGTACCGGTAGCGTATTTCACCCTGCGTTCCTCAGGGCATTCACACATTTCGAATACTGATTCTAGCTTCTCGAACCAGTGAAGGAGTCCAACTGCTCCTTCTGTGCCGCTAAACGTGCTGGGACGGCATTCCATAAAGTTCTTGAATGTGCAGGCAGGTTGTTGCTGAGCGGGTTGACCTATTGTGTACGAATAGGGCAAAGTTAAATACGAGAATTAATGTAGGATCTAAAGATCCTAGTGCCTATACTGCAGGGTATACTACCTGCTTGGGCGGCTGCAACTGCCGCAGCAACGAGAGCCTCTAGCTGGGCTTGAGTCATGGTAATTCGTGCGGCCATTGATCTTCAAATCAAAGGCAACGTAAGTAAGAAAAAGGGTTCGCGAGTAGTGCGATGACAGAAGAGTGTAGGCACGTAAGTGTTCTCAAGCAATAACAAGTTGTGAGCAAGGTAATGTAAGCATACTACGAGCAAAGTTCTATGCAAATTCTAGCATGTAGGCAATAAACATAAACCTTATTACCTAGGAAGTTGAGTCTTGCACGTGGAGCGAAGCGTCGTTGTGGATCGTTGAGAGCACTGTTCTGGTTATAGTCTGGTTTTAATAAAAACGTTTTTTTTTCCATATTAAAACCAAGTTCTCTATAACCAATGGCTCTGATACCAATCTGTCACACCCCCAAAATCCACACGCGGAGTATCACCGCTTGGGAGCGTGACTGACCAGGACCAAGCCACCAATCATATAGAACATTGTATAAAGTAAAAGTAATTGCAATATAATTCAGAACAAATCCATATGAAAGGTGTTTCCAAAACATAAGCCAGTTATCAATGTTTAGCGGAAGCGTATATATAAAAATATCCAATGTAAAAGTGTATCAAGTATCATATGGGTTCCATATGATGTTCACGATCCAAGTCCACAACGTCCGCGCCTCCAGTGCAAGCTCCCAGTGCCTAACGATCTGCAAGGCATGTAAAAGAAAGGATCAACAAAATAGTTGAGCGAGTTCACAGTACGTAAATGCGTAATAGTAAGTAACGGGTGGCTCTACCGGGCCAATAGTAAGTTATACAGGTGGGGGCTTCCCATGTTAAGTGACCACTAGACTATTCGTATTATGACCACGTAGGTGTTATCCCAACCTACGGAAGAAGTAAGTAATGCGTACACGTATGTCTTACGTGCGTATCCTTTGTATCGAGGATAGTAATTTGCATATGACCACGTAGGTGTTATCCCAACCTACGGAAGAAGTAAGTAATGCGTACACGTATGTCTTACGTGCGTATCCTTTGTATCGAGGATAGTAATTGGCATCTGACCACGTAGGTGTTATCCCAACCTACGGAACCACGTAGGTGTTTTCCAACCTACGGAACCGTCCTGACATCCGAGGACTATGATAGGTGATAGTCTAGGAAAAGCGTAGTGTATGTACGTTATTAGTTTATCATCAAGCCTTTAACCCATTCCCACAACCCGGGAATCCCATGCCTTAGTAAGAGTGTGAACTCACCTTGGTTTGCTCGGTATGCTAGGTTATGTACTCACAAGTAATTAATCACGTCCTATTGTATGCATGTATAACAAATCAGTTCATGTTCACAATGATTCGCATGCAATATAATGTTCACGTAACAGTCAGTTTGTACATCGGCGCAACACGTACCATTTCCTAGTTACTCATCAGCTAGTGCACACAATTACAAATGTAAACATTCATCATCAAGCATGGCATGTCAAATAGTTCATGTATACATTCCATCCTTCGAAGGATGTTTATAATTGCCACTATCCTTCGATCCACTGTTAACTTTCGACACATCAGTAATCTTTCGACACTTACAAGTTTTCACAGTTATCTTTCGGACTAGTTGGTATGTTTCGTACCATCAGTCATCTTTCGACCTAAGGTATCTTTCGGTCAACTTAATTATGTTTCGGTCATATCTATCCTTCGGTCAATGCTATGTTTCGACTACCAGCATCTTTCGACACTACCTATGTTTCGACAAACAGTATCTTTCGATCAATCAACAGTTACGTTTTCACAATCAGTTACGTTTTCACAGGAACAGCAACCCTAATCATCTGTACAGCCGTCATCATCATTACCAAATCATCAGAATCATTTAGCACATCTAATCATAACGCAATCATCCAGAAATCATTGTCTAGCATGAACCTAGTTTAAACGTATCACGAAACCGGTTAACGCACATTAACACATCATCAAACCCTATGTGAAATCTATATCGATATTCAATCGTATCCAAAATCATGATATTCAGGCATGTATCAGTTCAGGTTACATCAACAATCAAGAACACACTACACGTGAACACATACGCATATAAACGAACGATCGAATCAAATAGATTTTACTAACCGAAATGAGGGTTTGGTCGCAAGGGTCTCCTGTGGTTACTAGCTTGCCGTCACAGTTTGGAGAGCTCTAGGGTTGGGAATATGATAGAAATGACAGCCGGTACATGTTGATACGTATTTATACGTATTACAGAAATGGGCCAAGCCCATCTGAAAGACTGGGCCGAAGGATCTGGGTTCCAGTCGAAGGATATGGTCTTGGTTCGAAGGATATGTTTCGAGATCCTTCGAACCGGCAGTTGATCCTTCGAATCGAAGGATATCTTTCGGGGTCCTTCGATTGGCATAACATGTTTCGATCTAAACTAAGTGTTTTAATAATATTCCAATAATAACTTTAATACCACAGCAAGTAATCACATATGTGCAACACGACAATTCATTTCATCAAAACACAACGTGTACAATTACAAGTCCATAATCCAAACAACTAAACAGTCAAAGTCAACGCGCATTTAATGCGAAAGTGAAAGTCAGAAACTCGAGTTGTCACAGTTTAGGTCCTGTGAGGGAGTAAATCTTATTAGGGTACTTTCGTAAACCCCTTAGATGTCCTGTGAGGGAGTCTAATTAACCGGTGTTCGTAACAGCCTCTAGGGTGCCGTAAGTGTCTCCTTGAGAAAGGTCGAGGGTCTTGTTCGGTTTCTCAAAAGGTTTAGGATTATATGATCCCGGTTCCATAATAATTAATATCCTAATAAAAATCATTACTAAAGCAAACCAGGATTCCAGTCTTGGTAGTTTCTTCACCATCTGAGTAAAATCCAAAGCTAGTTCGTTTTAGTTAATTAGTTTAATTTAATTTCAGTTTTTAGGATTTTTAGAAACACCCCCCCCCCCCCAAACATAAAAAAATAGTTAGTGTCCTTTCAATGTCAGTCTAAATAGAGTCATTAGCGTAATTAATTAGAGTCTCGTGGGTTCGATATCCGGACTTACTTAGGCTATATTGCATTGACCGGTACACTTGCCGGTTGTGTGGTCTAGATTAGAGAGTCTTAGTTTTATAAATTTAAAATTTAGATGTCTAATTTTGGGTTAATTTAGTTTATATTTATTTGACCTCTTTTAGCACATCACCGTCTGCCGGATTAACATCGAGAGGGAGAGAAAGAGAAAGAGAACGAGGGTGAGGCAGGAGGTGAGTTGAAGGAGAGTTGTGGGGATGTGGGTGGTGTGTCGGAGAAACAAAAGAAGGCCGGTGGTCGGCGTTGCTCCGTTTGCCGGAGCCGGAGAAGAGAACGAGAGGAGAGGGCACAGGGTTGTCTCATGTGTGTGTTTGGATAGTGATGAAGAAGGGTTTGGATAAGGTGCAGAGAAATGAGAATTTGGGAGGGAATAATATACGTATGCGGCTGTTTGTAATGAAAGGGATTTAGGGTTTGCACTCTTATATACTTAGGTTTTGGCTTTAGTGGGCTTGGGCCCAAGGCCCACTTCCCGTGTTTCAAGTGGCCCGTCTGCACCTACGAACCCGTCTTCACACCCGAGCTCCACGGAACGTCGTAAATTATCATTTTAAGATTAAAAGGTGTAAAATAGTGTCGGTAGTCACGTTTGACGTGTTCGTTCGTCGATTATGGTAAAAATCGCGTAAAATGCTGCGTTGGTCGTTTTAGTCTGTTTTTCGATCCAGTTTCGAATTTGATTATTAAAATTTAATTACGAAGCTAAATATATTGTAAAATTTCAGTTTTGAAGGTAGTACGCGTGTCCGGTACTTCCGTTTCGTTGCAGTGCGTTCTTGCAGTCACGTTTTTCGTTTGTGTTTTGTTACGTTCGAAAGCACGATAAATTCTCAAAACCTAATTTATAAGTATAAAATATTCGTAGAAAATTCATGTTTGTCGGCGTTGTTAGTATTTTGTTCGGTTTTAGTTCGTTATCGTTTAATATTCAGCAGTTTTTCCGCAGATCGTCATATGCGTATTGTAAAGTCGATTAGGCGTTCCTAGACACTCCAAAGGCCTAATTAAGTTAATTTGCGTCTTAAAACCTATTTATTATCTCTTTAAACATTTGTTAATCGCGTAATTAAAGGCGTAAATTATTGGTTGTCACAAATCTCTTACATCACAAAATCTTTTGTGTATTACTTTTGATTTCCATCCTTTGGTCACTATTTATTTGGGTATGTATTCATGACTTTAATAACTAGTTGAAAGTGAATTTTATCCTATCATCTCTTCATGTTTTGTTGATTCACTCATTCGTGTCTTTACACTCTATATAAAGCGCGTTAATTGCCTGGAAGGGGGTTAGAAGGGTGGTTTGGTAAAGTTCTTGCCTCGTTTAGTGTATATATCCTGCGAGGACTTGATTCAAGCTTATTAGGACTTTCTTTGAGGCAGATAGCATCAAATCGAGGGAAGTAAGAATGGCTTGAATCCCTTATAAATAAACTAGTATTAAAACTTTAAACCGGCCTTACGGGACTGTATCCCTGCTGACTCAGACCAATATGGTCGAGGGTAGCGTTGCCACCAAAAGGGGACACACCACATTTTGCATTAATAACTTACTTAATTATCTTTTAATAATCCGGCCTTGCGGGACTGTATCCCTGCTGACTCAGACCAATATGGCTGAGAGTAGTGTTGCCTCCAAAAGAGGGACATGCCACTATAACTAAGATACTCTCTTAAAAAACCCAACGTGCGAAAATCATCAAAGGATACATAAAAGATGAGTCGGAACCACGTGATTCCTTCTTGTTTATTTGTTTTCTTTTATTACTTTACTTTCTTTCTTTTACATGTTTAAAAACATTTTCTCAAAATTTAGGTTGATTAGACATTAACGATAAACCGGTATCAAAAACTCTTGTGTCCTTGGACGATTTCGGTATCTTACCATCACTATATTACGCCAACGATGGGTGCAGTTGCCCTAACATGTTGTAGAGAGTGATAGTTTATATCGTGTTTTATAAATTTAAAACTTGATAAAAGACTAAAAATGTACTTAAAAATATATCGAAAAAAAATCATTACACACTATAACACATCAGTGTCGCGATGAAGGAAGAGAATGATAAGTTTCATTTTGGCCCCCAGAGTTAGGTATTATTGTTATTTTATGTTAAGACCTCGTAATTAAGCATGTTATTGGGTATAAATGTATGCATAAGCATATAAAATGATTGATACAATAATGCGTGAACATTCGAGGCAACTTTGTTGATCCAAAACGTCAACGATCACAAGATTTGGAATGACATACAAGATTACAAAGAAACGTAAAAGTATGGATATTACACCGTCGGTCGTGACTTGTTCTAGACTTCCATCACTCCATCGTTCGTTCCAGACTTCCATCTTCATCCACCAGTTTCGATCTAGACTTCCACTTTCATCGTTCGTTCATAGTTTATCATTCTAGTTCTTTCGAGACTCCAGTTCGCGATTGGTAGGTCATTTTAAATTTTGTTGTATGTGTGTATATGGTATAGTCTTAATGAGTCAACATGTATACATGATGTATCATGTATGTCTATGCTAGTAGTTAGTGTATATAAATCTGGTTGTATGTGTGTGATTTATCAAACTATAGAGTTAACTGGTTAACCCGGTTGAACCGCCAGGTACAACCTGGTTCAACCTGTTGAACCATTTTTGAGCCCAATTCGGTATGATTTAAAAATCGGTTCTTAAAACATTGCCTAGTGGTCTTGTGGTATGGCGTCGCTCTCTTACAAATGTGAGGTTGTGGGTTCAAATCTTTGCAAGTGAAGGTAAATGTGGAGTTAAAGTGTTGAAAAATTTGTCGTTCAAAAAAAACCAATATACGAGTCAAAGGATTGTGTTCTCAACTTGTGATGGTACTTAATGAAATAAATTGGTCTACATATAATATACAAGGATAAGTCACATCACAATTGTCCTGAGAATTTGGTCTAGTGGTGGTCTGCCTTTCCTAGTGGAGACGCATGTTCGATTCCCGCTTGAGCCATTTTCGATGGACATCTGGGTGAAGGGACGAATCAGGGCTTTAATCTCGGGTTCGAACCTGACGAGGGGCGAGGGTTTACGGACTCCATCCAGTTCCCGCGCATCAGGGGGGCACGGTCTCATGGCGGTCAAGGAGTCGACCTTGGAGATGGCCCCGAGCAAGGTGGGTTTACACGTGAGATTCTATCGTTCGAAAAAAAAAAAGTTGCATGACAATTGGATGGGCACGCAAACCTATGCAACTTATCCTTTTTTTGAACGACTAGCGCATAGTCCAAATGGGCAAGTGGCGAAAATTCATCACATCAGGATACACCCGCCTTCGAACCGGGAAAACCCTCATCTAGGGTCGAAACCCATGAGCACTCCCCCGAAGGCACGGCAGTGCGGTGAGGTAAAACGCGCTTAGTTCAAGGATTGAACTAACAATCGTCGCTTACTCGCCTAGTCTCCCATCATCATCAGGTGCCGCGGAAACTAATAGAGGGGGCAAAAATCGAACCTGAGTCACTTAGACCACCAAGTCTCTCTCTTACCGCTCAACCACCAGCTCATTGGCACCAATTCACCTTATCAGCTAATTAGACTCGAGATATTACAAGTGGAGTCTAAATACAAATAGAATTTTCCTTGTGATAGTCAAGATCTAAGACTCATTCTTAGATCACCCAATCTTCGCTCTTGTTTGATTCCACCAAACATGCTTAAATCCTTGCATAGTAAATTCATACCTGTATAGAATTAATCACTGAAAAACCCACTCATAATCTATATTCTATTTTTTGATTGTTATATATTTTACAACCACCTGTCTCAATGATTGAAGAATGTGTCCATCTCTCAAATAGGACCTGCTGACCGCTAATTTGTGTGACGTCATGGAGAGTCGCTATGTAGAGAATTCAATGACCAATCTAAGATTCAAACAAACCAATCACTTATAAAAGGGTAAATTCATACAAAGCAAGATTCCCCCTCTCCTTGGAGTTGCGCATTTGATTTAGCTTTATTAAATAAGAATCAGCAAACCAAGAGACTTGGGGGCTAGTGTCATTTTATGGAACAGTTTAGTTTGGTTGTACTGTGAAGATAGATGGATGTTGTTTTACATGAAGTCCTCTTCAAGTTCCTGCAAGGATTTCTGGGTTGATGCAATCTCTTTGTTGGAAGTCATTTTGTCAGCAACCATCAGATTTTTGTAGCTCCTCACCTCTGCCTGTCTCTCCTTTTCCAGTCTCTCCATTTCTTCTCTTCGTTTCTGATCCAACACAACACATCATCATCAGAATAATATTATGTTATTACAAACACATAGAAGCAGCGCTTATAATATACCCACTTTGTCTCGCAGCAGCTGCTTCCTCTCTGCCCTTTCTGCTGCATTAACCGCTTCACGCTCAGCTACACATCAACAAGATGAAATTACTTACTTCATCACAATACACAATTTTTCTACTTCATTTCTAAATTGCTACTTTTTGAATGTCCGCCTAAAAACTTGGTACCATATCATATTTGTCCGACACAAAATTTATGATGTTTATACTCTTCCCTTAGAACTTGCATCATTGGAGTATAAGTAGAAAGAGAGGGCATAATGATCACATTACAAACTGTATGTAGTAGACCTGGCAAAGTAGGTGGATTGGGCAGGTTTGGGTCATGGGTTAGGATAGGATGGGTTTATAAAGAAAAGGGTTAGGATGGGTTTGGGTCATGATAAGCTAAAAATTTAAAAAAAAAAAAAAAAATCAGAACAATAAAAATAAAATGTAAATAATAGTTTAAAATTAAAAACACATAAATAAATACACTGCTCTTAATGTATTGGATCGTATGTTCTGTTGCATTTTGTATGAAGTTCTAATTATTCATTATGTAATCAACAGTAGGTTCAAGTTACCTACATATACACCTTAAGTTTCTTTATTCTTGATGATAGCTTACATAAAAGTATTTCTTAAACTTTTTTTTTTTTTTGCATTATTACATGAAACATTAAATTAGTTTAAGTTAACATAGTTTTCAAATTATCTTTACCTGTGTTTTGAAAGGAACTATTTACTATGAGTCAATTATATCATATAACAGGAAAATATGCAAATACAAAAAGAAAATGGGGCTCCTATGTATTGATAGATAAGATCTCAAACCCAAGAAATGTAAATTGTTTTGGCAGCCATGTATGTATGCACAGACCAAATGGCAGTAAATATGCAGTCCACTAACCAGATATGCAGCCATGTAAATTATTTTTCATCCATTATTTTAGCCCCACTAAATCGCAGCCCTTGTTTGATCACTTTTGCAGCCCATTAAAAACCACCAAATTGTAGCTCTTTCCAACCATTTAATTGACCCAAAACCCGAATTACACTGACCCGATAACCATATAACCCACTCTGACTTATTTCCTGTCCCATGAATGAACTTATATGAAGACGTCTACGACTCTAACTATAGCAAGTCGAATCGATACGATTCCAAATCTTCATAAAAATGATATATACCAAATCCCCAACTTTCAACTTCAAGATCGATAATAATTTCATAAATTTAACAACTTTTAACACAATTTCATCCAACTTCACAACTAATGTCACACAAAAACATATCATGATGTTGAATTAGTAAAAACTAAAAAGGTAATATTTATCCGTGCATACGATCACTAACACAAACCTAAATCAAACACAAATTCAATTCAATTAAAAAGCAGCATAACGCCCTAATTTTCAGTTATCAATTGTTTAGCTGAATCGCCTGAATTGAATCACTGACCAACCTTACATAAATAATAAAAATAAAAATAAAACTAGAACATCAACAGATAAGTAACTAATTAGTAGCAAAATTAGCAGATTACTGTTGATCCAAACACGCAACAACGTGATTAGACGAAAGATAGATCGTTGTGTACAGATTCAAGTGGGATGCGCTTTAGGGTTACTTAACTGGTAGCTTATGTTTGGTTAAACCCATCCTGACCCATCAATGAACTTAAATGGATATTTTAAAACCCATCCTAACTTATTTCCTAGCCCATTGTGACTTGTTCCTATTTTAAAAAGACTCAAAATTACCCAAATGGGTTTTTGTTGCCAGGCCTAATAAAATGGGTATATATGAAACTTTTAGGTGATTTGAATGGATTTGACATTAATTGTTTTGGCTGGTAAATATGATATTAATTAAGCAAGCTTTTAGGGGCACATATGAAATTGCACCTTTTGGATAAGTCTGATCTTTGGGGTAAACACACAGGCGAAATTAGAAGTGAAATTATATTATAGACAACTACTTTAATAAAAACACGCAGGCGAAATTAGAAGTTAAGTTATATTATTGAAAACTACTATAATAAAAATAATTCAAACCAAGCTATTGATATAATAATGTCAAGGTTAAGATTAAAAGCTAACAATTGATCTTGTGCTTTAAGCGTTTTAGTTACAATGTAAAAGAATTTATATTGTGACCCTCAAGTTAAAAAGTTATGTGGTGGTCGGTTCCAGTGATCGTTTGCTTGGTTTAAAAAAGTGGGGGTGCTCCGAAGCGTTTTGGTTCCAAAAGCTTTAAGCGAAGCTTCAAGCGCGAAGCGAGAGCTTCACGTATACGAAGCGCTCAAAAAAAAAATTGTACACATCAATATGACATATTCTACTTGTTAATCAATAATAAACACAAAAACATAATTAAAACATAAATTAAAGTCGATTATTGGAGGGAGTGGCTGAAGATGTTTACTAACATTCTTTTTTTAGGGTAGCGGGCCTCAAGTAAACCCTATTAGAGACTATTGGGCCTAAATTAAAAGCGTAATTCCGACCTGACTGAGCTGAAGCGTCGCTTCAAACCAATGGCACTTCGGGCTTAAAGCGCGCTTCAAAACGCTTCACGTGTTTTGTCGCCTCAGAGCAAAAAAGAGACAACCCTAGCGCTTCATCGCATCACGCTTTAAGCTCGCTTAAAGCTCTCTTTTTAAACCAGGATCATTTGGTTACTTCTCATCTCATCTAAGTTATTACTCAGTGTTTTTATGTTTGGGACCTCTGCTAAGATAGCAAGAAGCCATCATATTTGTGTTTCGTTTGATGTTGGTGATCATTGTGTCATTGATAGTGTTCTGGTAACTCACTGGACCTAACTACCTAATCTTGTTGGCTACAAAAGCCCTTAGCAACTTCAACAGAAGCCCCAAAATGAGTGATTGTGTGAAAATTGATTTAAATGTTTCCAGTGACTTTCTACTTCAGTATTTTGGGACTATGTTTTGGTGGTTCATGTTCACATAATACTGCTATTTACTAAATAATTATTCTTAAAACTCATTAATCTAAACAAAGATCAAAATCAACACTAATTACGTGTGTTTCTTGGTTATGCTAAGTGTTTATGTTTCTTGTTGTTACTGATGTTTAAATGAACTAATTTACTATGTTAACTTTTTGTAACTTGACTTATGGTACCATTTACAGTTTAGATAAATGTCCAAACCCCCTTATAATGGTAGAAAATTTACTATCATTTACCAACTTACGTCCGTGCGGGTAATAATACTTGTTAATAATATATTAAGCAGCAAGGTGAAGGCCAACGTTGGATAAATATATACGATATGACGATGAACAAGGCATAATCGTATAAGTATTACCTTTCAGATCAGGTTTCCTTTCAACCTTTGTGCGGTTGAGCCTATTAACAACCTCGTTTATTCGCTTCTCCACTCTTACAGTGCGCACCTGAATATACATGCATACATACTGAACTAAGTATCAAACAAGAAGAAATACACATATGATATGCAGTGAAAAAGAAATACACGCACACATATATATGCAGAGAGAGAGAGAGAGAGAGGTGTTTGTTTCAGAAGCAATAAATAATATATAGAACTCACGGATTTATTGTTGTGGAAACCAACTTGACCAACATCCATAGATGGAGTCTTCTTTAAGTTTTGCCAAGGAGTATAAACAACATCAATGTTATTCACTTTATTTCCTGCCATGTATATAACCATATTCAGTTAAAACACACCTACACCACATATAAGAGGAGGCAATTTCAACCCTATTTATTTGAATACACGTCACTTTGGGTTATGTCTTAAGCTATTCATAATTTCATAGGTGCATGGGTCAAATTGTCACTTCTAAGTTATCAATCAACTGTTCACGGTCACTTTCATCAATATTATTGCTCTATGTAAGAGTTTTACACTCAAATCTTACACTTTCTAGGTAATATAATTGTTATATAGATAATGGAGAAGAGCATATGGAGTTGCCTTGGATAGAATTTGCTTTGACAAGTTGAGCACAGTCTTCAAGAAGCCCTTCGGATATGTCATCAATTGTCTGACCCTTCCGAAGCCTCACATAAACATGGGCAGAAGACATTTTATCCACATGGAACCTGCACTAGAAAAAAAACCCTGTATGATATCATATAAGCTGTCAATAATATTCGATGAAAAAAAACAACCTTATTGTCTTTAGCTACTACAATTCGTCATTCATCATCCTGTTACATGACTAGATGTCAGCGACCAATACGATCTTATGTTAATTAATGATTTTATATAGCTAAAGTTTGCACCTCTCGGTAGTATAAAAAATCTTAGTTTGTTGTTTTTGGAAATAAAAACAGAAAAGTGAAATAATGTTGATGGTGAATGAGGATGTACATAAAGACTGTTAAAAGGAAAAGCTACCCTATATTGACAAATTGCAATAAATAGCAGTATACCTTCACCGGTGGCGGACCCAGGAATTTTTTCCATGGGGGGCGGAAACTTTTAGTAGCCGTTTGTCTATCACTATATAATAATTTTGTTGGGTCCGGCTCGGGTCGGGTCGGTCATATAAAAAGAGATAATCAAACTAAATTTTATATAATCAACAAAAGTATATCAAACGTCATTACAAATACATAATTAAAATCTAATATTTATAAAGTTGCACAAACGTCATAACCAATGCTTTTAAAACCTAACCGAACATTGAACCAGGCATGTATGTCACTGATCCACTAATCGACATGTAAAAAAAATAAGAACATCACGACGGTATAGTTGAAATTTTACAAAAAAGAAATATACATTAAAAGTGACAAGGAAAAAATATAATATATTAAAGTTATTTATAATAAGAGTGAAATAAATGCTAATGGATTAATTTTAAAACACTTATATTAAGACTAATTACTAATTTGTAAAGAAATAGAGTATATGTTTTAGTAATTAATAAATGTGGATATATGCTAAACAATTTAGAACCTATTCAAACTTCTTAGAGAACAAATAGTAAAGATGCATATGCATCCAGACTTATTAAAATAATTATGTAAAATGGTGTTGTGAACCAAATATATGATAATTCCCTAATTAAATATTATTAAAGTACTACCATCGGACTTCAATCTTTAACAATTTTCAAACCAAATTGAGTTTTCATAAATTGCTGCGGTTCCCAAGACACCATCTCCTTCGTCTTCTTTATCATACAAAACCTGCAAACCCTACCATTTTTTTATCTTCTTCCTAACAGCATCGCAACGTCACCTTCGATAAACACAAATCCAACGAGTTCAAGGGGTGCAATTGCAAAATTTTATGGGGTGCGGTCGAGATTTTCACGCATATATAGCACTAATTATTTTTTTTCAAGGAGGCGGCCACCCACCCACGGCTTAAAGTAAGTCCGTCCCTGACCTTCACTTCAATTTTAATAATAAGTATAAACTAGCTAAAGCGGAAACCTAAGGAAGTTGTAAGACTACTAAAGAATGTAGAGGTAAAGTGTAATAACCACACAAAAAACTAGTAGAGACGAAGAGAGAAATAGATGGTCAACAGAAACAGTAGTTTTCTTTCTAAAAAGAAACATGATGAAAATGAAATTTGGATACTCACACTCAACTGACAGTTCTATGTGGAATTAGAGAAACTGGCACAATGATATGATAGTACTAACCTTTCATGCTAGAAAGTTGAAGAAAAAATTTTATGCTACTAATCATAGTTGTTAAAAGCCATCGCCTCTTGCGCCGAGGCCCATTTTCAAGGTGAGGCGAGACAATTGTGCTTTAAGTCAAGGCAATTGCGCTTTAATTCTCCAGATGATGGTTCAGGTGCAGATTATGGCGAGATTTCTAGTGATTCCAGAGACTTTCCGGACAAATTCTCTAAATTCCGACAAGATTCCGGCCAGACTTCTACTTTTATGATTTATTATCCATGAAAAACTACTTTTCTACTCACAATAATATTTTAGAACTTTTGGTAGTAAATAGATGATATTAAATGTTTTATAATAGCTTTTGTTTACTGTATTTGAAGAATGATATTAATATTCTAATACATAATTTTTTTTCATTGCCCACATTTTTTCTCTGACCCTCGCTTTTTTTGCGCCTTGCGCCTAGGCCCCATGCAAGGCCTATGCGCCTTTAATAAGTATGCTACTAACTATGTAGTTACGTGCTAGTATCAGCTTTCAATAGGTTTATTTATGTTAGTAAGCTGTAAGCCTATTATTATCCTTTCACGCTAACGTTGGTTTATAAAAGAGAAAAGCATATTTACTCAGAAAAGTTAACCCCTATCAGCACAAAGGATATCTTCTAATTCTTTAATTTTTACCTCATCATCTTAACATCATTACAGTTCAAAGAGACAAAAGTGAATGCCTGGGTGCAAAAAAAAGATCAATCCCCCAATTGATGATCATACTTAACAGAAACTTTATAACATCAATGATCAATCAAGATAACTAATGATATTTTCTTCTCTAATTCAAGAATCTGCCATCTAAAACTTAATAATAATAATAATAATAATAATATGTTCATTAGATTCCCTTTTGATGGGCATGCATCTCTTTTGTTTGCATATACGAAAATAATACAGCTAAGTGCAATCACCTCTACTTGTCAAAACAATCAAATGTGATGGTAGGAGAAATGAAAATTAGCAATTTTCCCCAAATACAATTAACCCTAAGAAATGAGACTTTTACTTAAAATGAACAAGCAATCGCATGGAGTAAAGAAATATGAATTCTAAAGCGACAATCGACAGATACTGATTCATTTTTTTTTAATGTTTTGAAGAAAGAGGGTATACCAGATGTCTTCGGGGAAGCCGTATTTGATGAGCTCTTCGTTCTCAAACTTGTCAAGACCCATGAAGATGGTGTAGTCTCCAGCTTCAGGTCGGGCTTTGAAGTAGAACACCATCTTCGATCTCTCTCTCTCTCTCTCTCTAGGGTTTGCTTTCCGTTTGACAAGAATAAAGACGAGAGGTCATCAAATGGATCGTTTTCGAACGCAGACGGCTACAAATATAAAACCATATTTTCTAAATTAGTAAATGAAAAAAATGCTCAAATAGTCCCTCCCCTTTGTTCCACACTAGTTAATACCCCGTCCGTCTTGCGGGTGATGGCCGAATAATGAGCGAGTGTTAAGTAGCTCATTGACACGAAAAACAATTAAATCAAGTCAACCAATTAAAACAAAACACTTTTATAGTTTTGATAAAAAAAGACTAAAACAATGGCAATATTGTAACTTTTAACTGAAGGAAAGCTGTATTTTTTTTTACTGGGGTAAAATCGTAATTTGCCAAAAGCTAAAGTGATGGTAGTACTGTAATGTAACGACCCAAAATCTGAATGTTAATGTTTGTTGTATGTTATTATGTGACACGTCAGGAAATAAATAACTAGGCTATTTAACCTAGTTAAGGGTATGGTCAAAAGTCTTAAATGATAAAGGTAATGTCAGTTATGTTTTAAAAGTAAACCAAGGGGCTAAAATGGAACAAATGAAAGTTAAGTTATAAAATATCTAACACACACAAACACACACATACGTGTGTTCGAGAGAGAGAGCAGGAGGCTCCCATGGAGCCTCAAACCCTAGTTCCATCTTTATGCTCAAATCGGAAGGCAAGATGAAGCTCAAATCCATAACCGAGCATGGATTAATGATCTCCAACACGAGTGGATCATAAGGTATGTCGAAAATCTAAGATTGGTGATCATGTGTAAAATGGGTTATGTTCTAATCCGTGAGTTCAAGTGAAATTGAGCATTGGTATGTGTTATAATCATCATATAGAACATGGATTATGCATGGTTTAGGTTAATTTGATGTTTAAGGGTGAAACCCGTTTGTTATGGTGAAGATGATGACATGGATAAATCATCTATGTCTAAATTCTTGCTTAAAATTGATGTATTTTGATTTGTAAGATGGATTCTTATGAGGGGAATTGAAAGAAATGTGATACTAGTATGTTTGATGTTTATGCATGTATGATTCATGTTGATTAGAAGGAAGAAATTGATGAATTATGTATGAGATTAGAAGGATATGCATGAACTAGTTGTACACTATGCTTACAAGGTAGTACACATATCAAAAGCATGATGAAATTATGAAGAAATTAAGATTAGATCACTTGTAAGTGATTAATAAGTAGTTATGAAGTGGGTTTTAGATGATGTAATGTAAATTGATGATTTACTTATGTTAACAATGTTTGGAATCATACATGTGTGTGAGTGTTTAAAGAAATTGGATAAGAAACGGTGAATTGTTGTTAGATGAAGTGGACAAAATGTGATGATAATATGTATGATGTTTAATTTTAAATACCACATGTTGATTAGTAGAAGGATTTGATGAACTATGTATGAATTTAGAAGGTTGTGCATGAATTAGTTGTACGTTATGCTTAAAAGATGGTACGCACCCCAATCGTATGATAAAATGTATGTATTGTCGTCCGTATAGTCGATTATGATGTTGCGGGTATATAATGATAAGTCGAAAGTTAAACTAAATGAACCATTGACTTCTAAAAGTCAACCGTGTATAAGAAGGATGGTTAGGCGGGTTGTCCTAATTGTAAGATTAAGGTAAGTTATATGGAGCGCGTTTGACGAATGTGTGTTTAATGCGATGACATGATGGTTTACATGAGTTTGAAATGATATGAATTTGGTCACATGTATTATGCTTGCTAGAAGTAACTAATGAAAGTCAAATAGGAATTATGCGATCGATATGATCGTTAACATGTACAATTATGTATGCTAATAAGAATGTGATTTCGATGACATGGAAGTATAGGAATCATGTCGAGACGGAATCAAGCACGGAAGGCTAACGGGTCAAAAGTGGCGAGGAAACGAGTATGAACATGGACGCACGAGGTAAGTGATTTCTTTGTAATCACTTCTTAGTTGTTTATGGAAAGTTATGTGCAATTTAATTAAGTATGATGATCGAGGTCAAGTAGGAAAGAATTGTATGAGACCGATGAAGTATTAAACGGATCTCCGAGCGAGGTATATGTGATTAAGAACTGTAGCTAAGTAGTAGGATTGGTTACTTGTGCAAGGGAGTCCTTTGTTGTTAAGGATAGAGCAAAGTTGACAAAAACGCCCTTGATGGGTAAAACGAGCAAATGGTCTTAAAAGTTGAATACAAACAAGCTATTTGATTAAATGAATGTTTTGAAAAAGCAAGAAAGCGAGAAGTATGGTTGTCGTAAGCTAAAGACCTTAAAATGCGCAAATACCCTTAACGGGTCAAAATAAGCTCTTGAGCGAAAATGGGTCAAGAGGATGCAAGGCATCCGATAACTTAATCTTGTATGATATACAATGTGGACATTATTAGGTTCATAAGAAGTCTTGGTCAAACAAACAAGTTTTGTGGATGAAGGCATGAACGGGTCGAATAAATCATAAATTAATAATAAGGCGATAGCGTGTAAGTTAAGAATTTCCTTAATCCGGATATGGGATTTTAAGTTCATATGATAGAATGTGAATTTACAAGCATGTAGGAAGAAACGGGAGGTCAAACGGGTAAACGGTTCAAAAGTTACGTGCGTTTTAGTGCGTACGGACGACGAAACGAACCTGCAGAAAACTGCAAAAACTAGAGGGCGTCGCCGACGGGTAGGGTACCTAAATGTGGGATCCTAAAGAATATGTAGTAATATGGTACCTAAATGTGGGATCCTAAAGAATATGTAGTAATATGGTACCTAAATGTGGGATCCTAAAGAATATGTAGTAATATGGTACCTAAATGTGGGATCCTAAAGAACATGTAGTAATATGGTACCTAAATATGGGATCCTAAAGAATATGTAGTAATATGGTACCTAAATGTGGGATCCTAAAGAATATGTAGTAATATGGTACCTAAATGTGGGATCCTAAAGAATATGTAGTAATATGGTACCTAAATGTGGGATCCTAAAGAATATGTAGTAATATGGTACCTAAATGTGGGATCCTAAAGAATATGTAGTAATATGGTACCTAAATGTGGGATTCTAAGTTAAGAATTTCCTTTACGTATGTAGAAGCGTATTTATGTATATATGAAGATACGTATGATAGTATGTATATATGTGAAGGCGTAGAAATGAATGTATGTATGCAAATGTGTATTTGTGTATGTATGCGAGTACGTGTGATCGTAGGCATGAAGGTAGAGACGTATAAATGTAGGTACATATGTAGAAGTGTATTTATGAATATATGAAGATACGTATGGGTGTAGGCATGTATGTATTGAGATATGGATGTATGCACGAGTATATGAAGTATGATTTTGGATACGTTAAGTGTTAATGATATTAATTATGTACCTGGAAAACGAAGATTTATGCAGGCACATTATTGAAGACTCACAAGGGAATGGATACGCTGATGATATGCTTAAAGTTAGAGAGAAAGCTGAATGGAAAGTGTACATGTATTGAGTCTTGTTTATGTATTGTATACTAATGTGATGAATGTATGTGGTGAGTGCAGGTTGTACGAATCACGAGTCATGAGGATCATCAAGGAATAGAGATCGAGGATCGAGTCACTAGTGAGATTGTACGGGAACGTTGATGTATATAATGTAGTAAACATAAGCTATGTTTTTACTTAGTAAATAAGTCGATTGATGGATTTATGTGAAAGAGTTATGTTAAAGTCAATTTTTAAATAAGTTAAGGTGTTTATAATGAAAGAAAGTTTATGGCTTGAACTTCCGCTGCGACTTTTAGTCAAATACGTATTAGGGTCCTACATGTAAATTTGAACCAGGGGCAAAATTGTAAATTTTCACAGGGGCAATTTCGTAATTTTGAACTTAGGGTAACAGCGTAATATAAATTTGAACTAAGGGCACAATCGTAATTTTAAGCTGGAGGCAAAATCACAATTTAATTTTGAACCGATGACAAAATTGTAATTTTGAGTTGGGGGCAAAAGCATAATTTTATTTTGAACTAGGGAAAAACGTAATTTTAAATTGAGGGCGAAATCATAATTTTTTAAACGGGGAAAAATCACATTTTTGAACAGAGGGAAAAACCGTAATTTTTAGCTGGGGGCAAAAACAAAATTTTATTTTGAACTGGGGGCGAAAGGTAATTCTGAGCTGAGGGCAAAACCACAGTTTTATTTTGAATCCAGGGAAAAATCGTAATTTTGAGATGGGGACAAAAGCGTAATTTTATTTTGAGCTGGGGGCATAACCGTAATTTTAAAGAAGGGCAAAAACGTAATTTTAAAATGGATATAAAATAATAAACTGGTTGGTCTGATAGGGGAGTGCCAGGCAAAATCGTAATTTTGAATTAAGGGCAAAATCGTAATTTTGAGATAGGGACGAAAGCGTAATTTTATTTTGAGCTGGGGCAAAACAGAAATTATAAACAGGGGCAAAAACGTAATTTAAAATGAATATCATATAATAAACTGGTTGGTCTAATGGAGGAGTGACAGGCAACTGCCTGGCAATATTCCCCCATTTGGTAAATGTATGTGTATGAAATTTCTAAAATTAAAGTATTAGTATTGATCCTTAATTTTTATACTTGTTACTTGGATAGTCCCTTGCATTTCTGTACATTCCATATTTAGAAAGTTATATTCGTATTTTTATTTTTGAAAACTTGTATTCGTATTTTATTTTCAATCTTGTAATCTGAGACGTTGATCATAATGGAATTCACTTTATAGTGTGGGAGTTAGCTACAATGTCTATTTTTCCTACAAACTATAAAAGTAATAAAACACCATAATCTCAACAATAAAACACACTCAAAACTCACAAATAACAAAGTCAAGATTACTAAAACGCCATATTTGTGGGTTTTTGTATTGTGTTTTGGATGATAAGGCTTTCATTATCGAATGGCTAACATTAGTTTGTTTTATGTTGATTATTATGTTGTGTTTTATATTCATAATTCTACAATGGTATGTTTGAAGTTTTATGGAGTGTTAGGGTTTGAATATTATGTTTTATTGATCTTCACTTTGTTATTTGTGTGTTTTGAGTGCGTTTTATGGCTAAAATTGTAGTATTTTATGACTTTGTACACTTTGTAAGAAAAATGGACTTCGTAGCCAAACTCTACCCTCACTTTATATATATATATATATATATATATATATATATATATATATATATATATAGGATAAGGATCATTACAGAACACTAAATATTGCGAGAACAAAAAGAACAATTCCAAATCACTAAATTTTGGGATTTAAGGTTCATATTTATTAGATATTATGTTTCTTACATTCATATGTGTATTATATATACATAAAAAATCATATATTTTTCCCTACACATAGTCTACATACATGTAGGTAATTTAGCTTACACATAACCTACATGTGTGTAGGTTATTTAAAAACTGAAGATTTTTCATATTTTGTTTTAAATTCTAGTGTGAGAAACAATAAATGTTACATTTATAACATTTTCATTTACTTTTTAGGTTTTTAGGATTGGAAAAATGAGTGACTCATTTTGTTCTACGTGTTCTCGCAATATTTAGTGTTCTGCATAGAACTTTCCCCTATATATATATATATATATGAGGAGGCGGATCCGTTAGGAACCACCCTTTATTGCGAGAACCAATGTGAACACAACTAAAAATATCTAAAAATAGCTAAAAACACAAAAAGAAATTAATATTTTTTACTTAAAGTTCGCTGTATTTCGTTATAAAAAAAATTAAAAAAATTGCTACTAAAAGTGGCGATTTTTTAGGTAAAAAATATTAAAAAAATCTGTGGGTTTTTTAGATTTTTTAAGCTTTTTTTTTTTTTTTTTTGTTTAGTTTTTACCATTTAGCTTGGGTGGGGGTGGGAGGGGTTTTTTTTGGGTAGGGGGTTAAGTTTTATTTAGGTTTTTTGGGAGGTTTAGTTTTTAGCATTTAGCTTGGGGTTAGTTTTTTTTTTTTTTTTTTTTTTTTTGGGGGGGGGGGGTTGGAGGGGTTAGGTTTTTTTAGGTTATTTTGTTGTGTTCACATTGGTTCTCGTGGTTCTCGCAATAAAGGGTGGTTCCTAAATGATCCTTCTCCTCTATATATATATATGTATGTAGTGGAGGGTTCAAATAAGAAGATTTTTTTTGTAAGAAGAAAAAAGAAGAAGTTTCAACTAATAAGAATGCTTCATTTTAGTTCATTTAAAATTTGTATTTAATTTTAATATAAGGGTATATTGGTAAACTTACTAAATCATTAATGTGTATTCTTCATATTTAATAACTAGCTAAATTAAATTTGTAACCCCTTTTCAAAATATATACTTTTTTCAAATTAAAAAAAAAAACAACTTAATTTAAAGTGTAGAATAAATTACTAGTTGTGTAGGATAAATCACGAGTTGTGTAGGATATATTTCGAGGTGTGTAGGATAAATTTCGACTGTGTCGGATAAAATTCTATAATATGTAGGGTATATGCAGAAATATTTTGATATGTGTAGGTTTTGTAGATTATATGTAGGATAATTAATAATTAGTTGACAAATTAATTAAAGAGAGAAAAATTAATGATATGAGTTATAAATGAAATAGCATTTTACTAATATACCCTTTCTTCTTTTTCTTCTCACATTAAATTTCTTCTCAAATGAACCTTCCCCTATGTATGTATGTATGTATGTATGTATGTATGTATGTATGTATGTATGTATGTATGTATGTATGTATGTATGTATGTATGTATGTATGTATGTATGTATGTATGTATGTATGTATGTATGTATGTATGTATGTATGTATGTATGTATGTATGTATGTATGTATGTATGTATGTATAGGTAAAGAGTACTATACAATATTGCTTATCGTACATTACGTACGCTTCAATCTCAGCCGTCAGATCATCTTCCCGCATTTTAAAATCGCATGTTGTTTTTTTATAACAATTTCGCATGTGATAATTTTTGATGAATTCGCACATTACGTACGCTTCAATCTCAGCCGTCAGATCATCTTCCCGCATTTTAAAATCGCATGTTGTTTTTTTTATAACAATTTCGCATGTGATAATTTTTGATGAATTCGCATGTTGTTTTTTTGTACCAATTTCGCATGTGATAATTTTGATGAAATAGCATGTTGTTTTTTTTTTTATAACAATTTCGCATGTGATAATTTTTGATGAATTCGCATGTTGTTTTTTGTACCAATTTCGCATGTGATAATTTTGATGAAATAGCATGTTGTTTTTTTGTAACAATTTCGCATGTGGTAATTTTGATGAAATCGCATGTTAAAAAACCAACATGCGAAATTGTTACAAAAAAATAACATGCGAATTCAATGCGGGAAGATGATCGGACGGCTGAGATTGTAGCGTACGTAATGTACGATAAGAGCATTTGTACGTTAACCTAGCCATATATATATATATATATATATATATATATATATATATATATATATATATATATATATATATATATGGTAAGGTTCATTTGAGAACCACCTTTATTGTGAGAACCGTGAAAACCAATGTGAACACAACCAAAAAATACCTAAAAAACACAAAAAAAAAATAATATTTTTTGTGGTAAAATCGCTACTTTTCGTTATTAAAAAAAATTGCTACTAAAAGTAGCGATTTTACCATAAAAATATTAAAAAAATTGTGTGTTTTTTTAGATTTTTTTGGGGGTTTGGTTTTTAGCATTTAGCTTGGGTTGTGGGTTAGGTTTTTGGGGGTGGGGATTAGGTTTTTTTTAGGTTTTTTGGGGGGTTTATGTAACATCCCGTGTTACCGAAAGTCAAGGTCAAAGTCAAGATTGACTCCTTTGACCGTAGTTAATCTATTTCGTGTTTATGTTATGTTAGTTGTATTATGTGGAGTAAGTAATTACAATCGAACTAATCGAAGTTTATTTATCGACGCGAACCACTTTACGACTGTGAATAATAGGAATTAACAACGCGATAAAGTCAATTAATCAATAGTCGAGCTAATCCAATCATCATCGAGCTCGAGACTCGAATTACGCGAATTTTGGGGTTAATATATGTGTGTGTTTGCCTTGTGTGTTACCTGTGCATGTTTACTTTATGTTATGTGTGATAACTAATCGAAACTTGAAACTCAATCAAACTCAACCGAAATCGAATTATGATAATTGGTGGCGAAAAGACAGCGCGAGATATAGATGATTGTATGTTAGATATAGTGGTTGGGATTAAAAGTAATTTGAATAGGAAACTCCGTCGTATTCGCATCAAACGCAATCGAAATCGAAATATCAAAAATCGTCGCACCGAACACTCGAATCAGGCAGCTGAACGATCAGGCTCTCAGCCGATCGGACTGCTGTCCGATCGGACACGCTGTTCGATCGGGATGCCTGGCCGATCGGCCAGCCCTTTCCACTTTTGGCATCCTATAAATACCCCTGTCATTGTCATCTTTACCACTTTTGGAAAGCTCTGACCGACCAGCTCGTGCTCCCCTTCTTTTCTCAGATTACTTCCGATTCCGGTAAGATTTCATCCTAAATCTTGTACTTTCTTGATCTATACACACTCCTACACCTTTCTATCTTTCAAATCTTGATTTCTAACCGTGAAATCATCAAGATTCAAGTGTTCTAGGATGATGTCATCATGGTGTTCTTGAAGAACTTCTTGTTTTGGCTTCAATCCATCAAGAATCACTTGGATCTAGCCGATTTCCACATAAAAAAGCAAAGATCTTTCATAGATCTGAACATTTCTCGGTGAAAAGGATTAAAATATGGTTTTCCAACTTTCTTTCAACTCTTTTACACTCAATGCCTTCAAACCGATAGGGACGGAGCTTGTGCCGACTTGCTAATCATTTCGGTGGTTGCACGACTCAAGATCCGGATTCTATCCACGAGGTTCACCGACTTCGGGTTAAACGTTAAACTTCGTTCCGAATAGTTCACCGACCAGATTTGGGTGATTCCTGTCCGAGCAGGAGAAACAAGTAAGAACGAGGGTTCTATGGTTCAACTCGTTGTCAAAATACCTCGATATAACGTCAAACAATCAAAATAGCCAAGTGTTAGACGAACAGGCCGACCAGGTCAGGAAGCTGACCGATCGGGCTGACTGTCCGAACGGACAACCCAGCCGATCGGACAAGCCAGCCGATCGACCAGGCCAGCCGATCGGCTAGCACATGGCCCCACACATTGACAATTTCATGAAGCCTAGTATTGACCGAAATGCTGTTCGATCGGACTACGTTCTGATTTGAATTACTCTTCGGATCATGAGATACTATGCTTCAACACTTAATCGATTTTCAACTTGTTCAACGCGTTGGAGTGCCACCCGATCGGTCAAGCCGTCCGACCAGGTGACACCCTGATAAGAACTTGTTGTTGAAGTACCTAATCGATCGGTTAAGCCGGCCGATCGAACGAACCGTTCAATCGATCGACCTAAAAGGTAAGGAAACTTCAATGTTTTCAAATACTACAACAAAAACCTCAAAAGGTCAAACCATCATACACAAACACATCTTACTCAAGGGAAGAAACAATCCACTCGAACAGCCCATCCGATCGGTCTACCGACCGACCGGACAGGCTGTCCGAACGGACTGGTTAACCGAACGGTCAAACCGTCTGATCGGACCTACCATCCGATCGACCAGACCGTCCGACCCTCCAACACTTGTTTTCGTTTTACGTGTTGCTTATCGTTATGCTATCGAACTATTCAGGCTAACCCTACTCTCAAGTGCTCCCTTCAATCCATCAATCACTGTGAGTATACTCAACCCCTTTTTGCTTTTAGCACTTTTGGGTGTTACATACGCTACTTATTCTAAATCACAATCGAACACACTACTCAATTAGTTTAAACGCTAACCGTTACCGCATGTATTACATGACTAAATGAATGCTTGTTGTTATGTTTAGACGTGGAATGCTGTCTACCTGCCTTAACGACGATAGTATTATAGTTTGGACTCAGCACCCGTTCACACGGGGGTTGTTAAGGACAATTATTTGCATGGATTACGGTGGTAGTCATGTATTGCGAACTGTCTCGGGCAGTCAACCCGCAGTCATTGGTATCGATAGACCCATGTCGATAATTAACATGCTTCATTTTCCTCTGTGTACGTGCCGGTTATGCGTAAACTATTTCGAACTCTATATACTATTACCAAACTTGTATGCTCACCTTTACATTTTATGTATTGACTTTATTTTAACGTATGTGACAGGTGTTTAACATGCTTATCTGCTAAGAAGGCGAAGCTAGAATAAAAGTCTAGAGTATAGTTGTCTGTAAATCTTGCAGCTTGAGTCTCTAGACATAGATAAACAATTTTTATATTTGAATCTGAGTTGTCGGAACAGAATATTTGACTAGATGTTATTTGTAATAATTTGTTTGCCATTTGAGGTACGGTATATTATATAAATTGAATGGTAATGATAGTTGTTATGGAAACTTCTGGACAATCTGTTTCGCTCAGTGCCATGCCCCGATGATTCCGCCATCGGTTGGGGTGTGACAGATTGGTATCAGAGCCATAACTATAGGGAATTAGGCTAGACTCGACCTAGTCCAGGTCGAAGTCTTAGAGACCTAGACTATAGTTAGGAACCAACAGACCAAGCTTATGTGCTATATATCCTGCTAATTCTCATCATCACCGCACTCGAATCTTCAGACAACGACAAGTGACTCAGTCGGGATTAGGTGTGAAAACCGCAAACTCTCGACTAAGTTGCTAGGTCAATGTTGTTTTATCAATGATTTCTTCACTATTTCTCAATAACGAACGCTTGTTTAACGAGGAGAATTATACCAAAACAGGAGTGAAATCCATATTTTGATGAATAATCTCCTTAATTTCACTAAAATAAGGAAGAAGTTACTAAGCCAGGGGTGAAACCCTAACCTTGACAACTTATTCCGACTTTTATTTATCTCACCAAGGCCTCGACAGACTCCAACGACCTGAACTCACGAGTATGACCTAGGGAATACGTGCTGAATGCCCAAGAATCGAGGCAGAAACACGATCCCGAAAGTCGAAATGTGACGACAAGTCTATTTAGAATAGTCGAATCGCCTTGGGTAGTCGATGTCTAATAGCCGCAGACAATCTACTTCTCGATTTTTATGTGTTCGATTTTTGAGCCCGCAACTGCTGACTCTGATAATTCGTCGATTTTACGTATTTTAAGTGTGTGTATCTGTTTATGTGTTCAATTTTGGTATTTATTCGATTATTGCTCTCACTTCGACCGACACACACGACTCGCATTGCTCTTCTACCTCAAAACGGTAACAAGTCGCTACAATATAGACGACATTATGCTACGATATACGCCTATACTATACTCATACGATTATGCTATAAACGACCGATATATATATACGAACGACACACGAACTTGAATGATAGGTTTCTGTATTCTGACTGCATCTGTGATTAAATACGTATGTGTTTTCTGTGTTTTTGTGCCCTACGTGCTTATGTGCTTCTGTGATTACGTGAATCTGTGATTATGTGCTTATGTGTTTATGCGATACGTGTTTCGACGTGTTCCTGAGCTTTAGTAAGTAGTAGACGTGTGAGGTGAGATTCGATTTTGATATGTCTGAGACCTACGACAATGTCTGTTGCAAACCATGTCGTCATCCGGACACCGAACCCCACTTACCCGCCAAGAAAAGAGAGACAGACGTCTTGCTGCTATCATCGCCAAGCAAGTAGCAAAAGCTGTGAGCGATGTCTATGAAAACGTTAGCAAATCCTCCGAGGAGTCGAGAACTGAAGCTCCCAAAGACGCTACCAAGACTGTTTTCAGCTTTAAACAGTTCAAGGCATGCGGACCAAAGGAATTCACCGGAGAAGATGGCCCAACAGCTATGTTTCAATGGTTTGATTCCATCGAAGTCACTCTGCGCCAAAGCGGCTGTCCAGAAAATCTCCATACCCTAAACGCAACCGGTGTGACAACTCGAATTTTCCAAGATTCTATTTCGCATTTATTGCACGTTCTTGTCTTGTTTAGTTGTTTACTTGCACAATTGATTGCTTTGGAATTGTATACGTTTTGATGCAATGAATCGTATTGTGTGATTGTGCATGGTTATTTGTTAATTGTGTAAGACTTGGTAAATGTATGAATGTGGTGGTGAAACTGTGAACTATTTTGAGATGGTGTGCTATTGTAAATTATGATACTTAGGGTTGCATAGAATAATTAGTGAAACTCTAATCATTGTTAACCCTAATCCCTTTTCACTAATCACTTTCACAAAAACCAAAACACTGTCTTCTCTAATCCCCTAGCAATCATCATCACCACCATCATTGGCACAAGACATTCATCACTCTTGATTCCTCTTTTTCTCTAGAATCATTCAAGGTAAATGGTTATTGATTGTTTGATTATCCTTAATTCATGATTCTTGTAATTCTTGAAAACCCTAGTTTATAATATGACGGTTCTGTGTTTTCAATTGATGTTGAATATTGTGATGATGATGATTAGTTGTATGTTTGATGGATTGTTCCTGTAATGATTGTTGTTAGTGATCATAGGTTGATTGATTTGATTTCTGCCGTAATTATGAATGAAATTAGGGTTAGAAACACTGTTGTTGAAGGTATGAATGTAACTGATTCAATCGCGATGAAATGTTCGTATGTTTGATTTTCTGTCTGAGGTTTAAGAATTGATATATGTCCGACTTTTTTTTAAAAAACAAGTTAAGGGATCCGAGTTTTATAAGTTAGTATGGGTCCGAGTTTGTTATCAAACATATTGTCCGACCTTTAAAGGGGGTTAAGGGTCCGATTTTATAAGTATGGAAGGGTTGTCCGAATTTTAAAAAGAATGGGATGGCTGTCCGAATTTTACAAGCCATACATTCTGTCCGAGTTTTACTTGATACATCCTGTCCGAGTTTGTTGAGCATCTTATGGTCCGAGTTTTTGTGACTCATTTGTTGTCCGACCTTAAACAACGACACAAGGTCCGAGTTTTAGGCCCCCACACACTTGACCGAGTTTTTAAGCTTAGAACCCCACCCGCTTGTCCGATTTGTGTGAAGGAAAAGCTCCCATGTCCGAGTTTGTTGTGATGTGCCTAGTCTGAACTTGTTTATTCCGAGTTTTGCATAAGTATCATGTTTGTAAAGGACAACCCTTGTCCGACTTTTAGAGGGGGGACCCTCTTTGGTCCGAGTTTAGGCTTTAAAAGCCTTGAGTCCGAGTTTTGTGCATTGTGCACTTGTCTGAGCTTTGTGCATTGTGCATATGTCTGACCGTATACATAAGGACATGAGGTCCGACCTTCTACATTAGTCATAGGTCCGACCTTTATTGCTAGTATAGGGTCTGACTTTGAATGCTTTCACATGTCTGACTTTCTGAATGCTTATGTTTGTACCTGTCTGAATATTATGATAAATCATGGAAAGTCTTGCTAATGTTGTTAAGTACGTGGTCTTGGCTGAATCTGATAACCCTTAAGATGTGTTACTGAGTAGTTACATTAGAAACGGATTCTGTCATACGATGCATGAATGGATGAACGCGAGATAACTGTTACGTGTTACTTGACGATAATTGCTTAAATACACTTCGTGATACATATTGCATGCGAATCAATGCGAGCTTAACTGATTGTGTGTGCATGCATAACTATAGGACATGATTGATTATTCGTGAGCACATAGTTAGCATACCGAGCAAACAAAGGTGAGTTCACACCCTTACTAAGGCATGGGATTCCCAAGGGCTTGGGAATGGGATTGAAGGAATAAGGTTGAATAGATTCGTACTGACACTAATACTAGACTACCATACCATTGTCCTCGGTTGTGCAGGACACATACGTATGCTATTCACTGTCCTCGGTTGTGCAGGACACATACTTACAATCTACGTAGACTTATACTTATTACTATCCTCGGTTGTGAAGGATACTCACGTAAAACCTACGTGTACTTATACTTATTACTATCCTCGGTTGTGAAGGATACTCACGTAAAACCTACGTGTACTCATACTTATTACTATCCTCGGTTGTGAAGGATACTCACGTAAAACCTACGTGTACTTATACTTATTACTATCCTCGGTTGTGAAGGATACTCACGTAAAACCTACGTGTATTTATACTTACTACTATCCTCGGTTGTGAAGGATACTTATGGTTACGAGTAGTCTAGTGGTTATACAACATGGGAAGCCCCCACCAATAGAACATACTAACGGCCCAGTAGAGCCACCTGTTACAAACGAACTTACTATTACGCATTTACTTTCTGTGAACTCGCTCAACTAGTTGTTGATCCTCTGTTACATGCCTTGCAGGTCGTTAGGTACATGGAGCTTGCACAGGGAGGAGCTGGTCGTTGTGGGCTTGGATCGTGATTGTTTCTTTAAACACTTTATGACATTACTTACTTATTTATATTGGGTTTTTACTTATACGCTTCCGCTAAACAGTGATAACTTACTTATGATTTGGAAACACCTTTCATATGGATTTGGTTTGGTTTAATTGCTATTACTTTAACTATATACATTGTTCTATATGATTGGTGGCTTGATCCTGGTCAGTCACGCTCCCAAGCGGTGATACTCCGTGCGTGGATTTTGGGGGTGTGACAGATTGGTATCAGAGCCATTGGTTATAGAGGACTTGGTTTTAATATGGGGAAAACGTTTTTATTAAAACCAGACTATAATCAGAACAATGCTCTCAACGATCCACAACGACGCTTCGCTCCACGTGCAAGACTCAACATCCTAGGTAATAAGGTTTATGTTTATTACCTGCTTGCTAGAACTGCATAGAACTTTGCTCGTAGTATGCTTACATTACTTTGCTCACTACTTGTTATTGCTTGAGAACACCTATGTGCTTACACTTTTCTGTCATCGCACTACTCGCGAACCATTCATACTTACGCTACTTTTACTACTCGATCATCTCTGGACATGCTAACATGAATCAAGCCCAGTTGACGGCACCCATTATCGAACTAGCTGCTGCGGCGCTTGCAGCCGCACAAGCAGGAGGTATAACCTGCTATTCCAGACCTATCCTAGGATGTTAGATCCTACTCTCGTGACCCAACTCTCGCGCTTAACCTTGATCTATCTTTCTCGCGCAACGGGTCAGAACGCATAGCAACCTGTCTGCACATTCAAGAACTTCATGGACAGTCGTCCAAGCACATTCAGTGGCACAGAAGGAGCAGTGGGACTACTCCATTGGTTTGAGAAGCTCGAGTCAGTGTTCGAGATGTGTGAATGCCCTGAGGCTCGCAGGGTTAAGTACGCCACTGGCACGTTGGAAGGAATCGCGTTAACTTGGTGGAACGCGCAAGTACAAATCCTAGGGTTGGCAGCTGCTAACGCCACCCCTTGGAATGATTTCAAAGAACGCATTAAAAGGGAATGCTGCACGCGTGATGACATCCACAAGTTGGAAGTGGAGCTTTACCATTTGAAAATGACGGGGTCAGGAATTGATGCTTATACGAAACGGTCGCACGAACTGGCCATCTTGTGTTCAACCATGATGGACCCTCCAAGCAAGCGTATCGAATTGTACCTCAAGGGTCTAGCCTCAGAGATTCTGAGCCATGCTACATCGGCTAACCTCGACAATATCCAAGACATTCAGCGTCTTGCTCATCGCCTCACGGATCAGGAAGTGGAACAGAACAGGCTGCCTAGTTGTATCAGCGCTATTACTACCGCTACCACTTCTGCTACTCCCGCTACTCCTAGTGACAACAAGCGGAAATGGGATGGGTATTCCAGCAAGGGTTCAGCTACCGTTCGGTCTCAAGCACAGCAGCAACGCAAGAATAGTGATCACCAGAGCCGAGTCAGCCAACTTCTGGTGGTCAGGGGCAGGGTGGATATCGGGGAATTCACCCAATGTGAAACTAATGCAACAGACACCACGGTGGTTAGTGCAACGAGGGACGTTGCCAGAGGTGTCTCAAGATGGGCCATGAAGCTAAGGATTCAGGAGCCCACGGCCTGCAAATCGGAATCGCCAGCAGCAACAACAAGCAGAAATCCTATGCAATGAAAAGATTGTTCGCATTCCTCGTTCTGGTCAAGAACCTCTCGAAGTTCAAGGCGACAAGAGTGGTGCTGTGGTTGGCACCATCTCTTTCTTGAAGGCTCAGAAATGTTTGCGGAAGGACCACACCGCAATTTTGGCTCTCGTTACTGACGCATCAGCGAAAGAAAAGAAGTTGGAAGACCATTCAGTTGTACGCGACTTTCCTCAGGTGTTTCCTAAAGATTTACCTGGTCTATCGCCTCATCGTCAGGTCGAATTTCAAATCGAGCTCGCTCCAGGAGCAGCACCCATAGCTCGAGCACCGTATCGCTTAGCTCCACCAGAATCGGAAGAACTATCGACGCAGCTACAAGAAATCTTGGATGAGGGATTTATCCGACCTATCTCTTCGCCTTGGGGAGCTACAAGAACTCTTGGATACCAATTATCTGTGAAAAAGAAGGATGGCACCTTCAGGATGTGAAATTGATTACCGTGAACTGAACAAGGTCACAGTGTAGAACCGTTATCCTCTTCCACGCATTGACGACTTATTCGACCAGTTGCAAGGGTCGAGTTACTACTCCAAGGTTGATCTAAGGTCTGGTTATCATCAGCTGAGAGTCCGGGATGAGGACATCCCCAAGACAACATTCAGAACTCGCTGCGGCCATTACGAGTTCCTAGTCATGCCATTTGGGCTTGCGAGCGCGCCTGCAGTTTTCATGGATCTTATGAACAGGGTGTGCAAACCTTATCTTGACAAGTTCGTCATTGTTTTCATCGACGACATTCTGATCTACTCCAAGAGCCAGGAGGAGCACGAGCAGCACTTACGTCTTATCTTGTAACTTCTTCGAAAGGAACAATTGTACGCCAAGTTTTCAAAATGCGACTTCTGGCTTCGTGAAGTCCACTTCTTAGGCCATGTGGTGAACAGGGATGGGATCCATGTCGATCCATCCAAGGTAGATTCGATCAGGAACTGGCCTGCACCGCGTACACCAACAGAAATACGCCAATTCTTGGGTTTGGCGGGTTATTACAGACAATTTATTAAAGACTTTTCAAAGATCGCGCAGCCGCTTACTATGCTGACACAGAAAGGTGTCACCTACCGTTGGGGAGATTTCCAGGAAAACGCTTTTTAGTACTTAAAGGATTGGCCTTGCAGCGCACCTATTCTCTTGTTGCCAGAAGGCACGGATGACTTCGTGGTTTATTGTGACGCATCGATACAGGGGCTTGGTTGTGTATTGATGCAGCGGGATAAAGTTATTGCCTACGCCTCTCGTCAACTCAAGGTTCATGAACGGAACTACACGACGCACGATTTAGAGCTGGGAGCTGTTGTTTTCGCGCTTAAGATATGGCGACACTACCTGTACGGTACCAAGTGCACAATTTACACCGATCACAGGAGTCTCGAGCATACCTTCAAACAGAAGGAATTGAACATGCGTCAACGACGATGGGTCGAGTTACTTAATGATTACGAATGCGCCATCAAGTACCATCCAGGCAAGGCCAATGCTGTGGCTGACGCTCTCAGTCGAAAAGGCACTCTACCTAGGCGTGTGCGAGCCTTGCAGCTCACTATTCAGTCCAGTCTTCCCGCACAGATACGAACTGCTCAGATGGAAGCATTAAAGCCCGAAAACGTCAAAGCTGAAGCCTTACGCGGCTCAAGGCAACGATTGGAACAAAAGGAAGACGGTGCCTATTATGTAACGGGGCGTATTTGGGTCCCACTATACGGCGGTTTACGAGAACTTGTGATGGATGAAGCTCATAAGTCTCGCTACTCGATACATCCAGGTTCGGATAAGATGTATCACGATCTCAAAACAACGTATTGGTGGCCTAGCATGAAAGCCCACATCGCTACTTACGTCGGCAAGTGTTTGACATGTGCAAAGGTCAAAGTGGAGTATCAGAAACCAGCGGGCCTACTTCAGCAGCCCAAGATACCGCAATGGAAATGGGAAGAAATTTCCATGGATTTTGTTACAGGCCTACCTAGATCCCAGCGTGGGAATGATACCATATGGGTGATCGTGGATCGACTCACCAAGTCTGCACATTTCCTGGCTATTAAGGAAACGGATAAGTTCTCCACTCTCGCAGACGTTTATCTTAAAGAAGTTGTTTCGAGGCACGGGGTGCCCACCTCCATCATTTCGGATCGGGATGCACGATTCACGTCAGAACTATGGCAAGCGATGCACAAAGCGTTTGGCTCTCGTTTAGACATGAGCACAGCATATCACCCTCAGACGGATGGGCAGTCTGAGCGCACGATCCAGACTCTTGAAGACATGCTTCGGGCATGTGTTATTGATTTCGGCAACGGCTGGGAAAAGCATCTCCCTTTAGTGGAGTTTTCGTATAATAACAGTTATCACACCAGCATACAAGCCGCTCCATTCGAGGCATTGTACGGACGTAAATGCCGGTCACCTCTCTGTTGGGCAGAGGTGGGGGATAGTCAGATCACGGGTCCAGAGATTGTAGTGGACGCCACAGAAAAGATTGCACAGATACGACAACGCATGGCGGCAGCACGCGACCGTCAGAAAGCCTACGCGGATAAGCGTAGGAAACCGTTGGAATTTCGGGTCGGGGACCGGGTTTTACTAAAGGTTTCACCCTGGAAGGGTGTGGTTCGATTTGGTAAACGAGGCAAGCTCAATCCGCGGTATGTCGGACCGTTCGAGATCATAGAAAGAATAGGCAAAGTAGCCTACAGACTAAACCTACCAGCTGAACTCGGTGTAGTTCACAATGTATTTCACGTGTCGAATCTGAAGAAGTGCCTGTCAGATGAGACCCTCATAGTTCCTTTTAAGGAACTCACTATCGACGAGCGGTTGCAGTTCGTCGAGGAACCAGTTGAAATCACGGACCGGGATGTTAAGGTCCTCAAACACAAGAGAATCCCTCTTGTTCGAGTTCGTTGGAACTCCCGACGTGGCTCAGAGTACACCTGGGAACACGAAGACCAAATGAAAGAAAAGTACCCCCAGTTATTCGGAACCAATGCATCCACTACTGAGACTGAAGCTACTACTGCGGAATTTCGGGACGAAATTCCAAATCAACGGGGGGATGATGTGACACCCCAGGAAAACCAGTGAACAATACAGCTTACCTAGCTTCCTCAGTGAGTGCGTACCAAATTTTGGGACGAAATTTCTTTTAAGTTGGGGATAATGTGACAACTCGAATTTTCCAAGATTCTATTTCGCATTTATTGCACGTTCTTGTCTTGTTTAGTTGTTTACTTGCACTATTGATTGCTTTGGAATTGTATACGTTTTGATGCAATGAATCGTATTGTGTGATTGTGCATGGTTATTTGTTAATTGTGTAAGACTTGGTAAATGTATGAATGTGGTGGTGAAACTGTGAACTATTTTGAGATGGTGTGCTATTGTAAATTATGATACTTAGGGATGCATAGAATAATTAGTGAAACTCTAATCATTGTTAACCCTAATCCCTTTTCACTAATCACTTTCACAAAAACCAAAACACTGTATTCTCTAATCCCCTAGCAATCATCATCACCACCATCATTGGCACAAGACATTCATCACTCTTGATTCCTCTTTTTCTCTAGAATCATTCAAGGTAAATGGTTATTGATTGTTTGATTATCCTTAATTCATGATTCTTGTAATTCTTGAAAACCCTAGTTTATAATATGACGGTTCTGTGTTTTCAATTGATGTTGAATATTGTGATGATGATTAGTTGTATGTTTGATGGATTGTTCCTGTAATGATTGTTGTTAGTGATCATAGGTTGATTGATTTGATTTCTGCCGTAATTATGAATGAAATTAGGGTTAGAAACACTGTTGTTGAAGGTATGAATGTAACTGATTCAATCGCGATGAAATGTTCGTATGTTTGATTTTCTGTCTAAGGTTTAAGAATTGATATATGTTCGACTTTTTTTTTAAAAAACAAGTTAAGGGATCCGAGTTTTATAAGTTAGTATGGGTCCGAGTTTGTTATCAAACATATTGTCCGACCTTTAAAGGGGGTTAAGGGTCCGATTTTATAAGTATGGAAGGGTTGTCCGAATTTTAAAAAGAATGGGATGGCTGTCCGAATTTTACAAGCCATACATTCTGTCCGAGTTTTACTTGATACATCCTGTCCGAGTTTGTTGAGCATCTTATGGTCCGAGTTTTTGTGACTCATTTGTTGTCCGACCTTAAACAACAACACAAGGTCCGAGATTTAGGCCCCCACACACTTGACCGAGTTTTTAAGCTTAGAACCCCACCCCCTTGTCCGATTTGTGTGAAGGAAAAGCTCCCATGTCCGAGTTTGTTGTGATGTGCCTAGTCTGAACTTGTTTATTCCGAGTTTTGCATAAGTATCATGTTTGTAAAGGACAACCCTTGTCCGACTTTTAGAGGGGGGACCCTCTTTGGTCCGAGTTTAGGCTTTAAAAGCCTTGAGTCCGAGTTTTGTGCATTGTGCACTTGTCTGAGCTTTGTGCATTGTGCATATGTCTGACCGTATACATAAGGACATGAGGTCCGACCTTCTACATTAGTCATAGGTCCGACCTTTATTGCTAGTATAGGGTCTGACTTTGAATGCTTTCACATGTCTGACTTTCTGAATGCTTATGTTTGTACCTGTCTGAATATTATGATAAATCATGGAAAGTCTTGCTAATGTTGTTAAGTACGTGGTCTTGGCTGAATCTGATAACCCTTAAGATGTGTTACTGAGTAGTTACATTAGAAACGGATTCTGTCATACGATGCATGAATGGATGAACGCGAGATAACTGTTACGTGTTACTTGACGATAATTGCTTAAATACACTTCGTGATACATTGTGACACCCCAGGAAAACCAGTGAACAACGTAACTTACCCAGCTTCCTCAGTGAGTGCGTACCAAATTTCGGGACGAAATTTCTTTTAAGTTGGGGATAATGTGACAACTCGAGTTTCTGATTTTCACTTTCGCACTTGATGCGTGTTGACTTTGACTGTTTAGTTGTTTGTATTGTGAATTGGAAGTTGTACGTGTTGTGTTTTAATGAAACGATTGTCATTTGGCCTATATGTGATTACTTGCTGTGGTAGAAAATAATGTTAGGATTATTATTAAAACACTTAGTCTAGATCGGAACATGTCATACAGTTCGAAGGATTCGAAGGACCACGAAGGATGACCTTCGATTCGAAGACCTCGAAACATATCCTTCGAGCACGAAACATATCCTTCGAGCACGAAACATATCCTTCGATATGTTTCGGCCCAGTCTTTCCAATGGGCTTGGCCCATTACTGTGATACGTATATATGGGAGTGCATGTAAACTGATGGTTATTTTCGAAGAAAAACCCTAGTTCCTTTGTGTGTGTGCGACGGCAAAGCAGACTTAGTCCCTGTTCGAAGGATTTTATTTCCGCAACCCCGATTTCCGGACGTGAATAAATTACTTGTGAGTGCATAACCTAGCATACCGAGCAAACCAAGGTGAGTTCACACAGCCAAGGCATGGGTTCCCAGGGTGGGAATGGGTTGGATGATTACTTGTGCATACTTTGATACTGTAACGAACGATTAAACTGTTGATGCTTACGAACTACTCAACTGCCTTCGCACCCACCCTGGTCGGTAAAGACTATGGTCGCGAACGAACTGATAAATTGCCTTCGCACACACCCTGGTCGGTAAGGACTATGGTCGCGAACTAACGAACATGATCTTCGCACACATGCCTGTGAGGCCGCGATGGAATTGATACGATACGAAACTTAATTGAACAAACGCACTATTACCCAAACTAAACTATAAACTGTGAACTCGCTCAACTAGTTTGTTGATTATCTGCTGCATGCCTTGCAGGACCTTAGGTACTTATGGAGCTTGCACTGGAGGAGCGGGACGTTGTGGGCAGTGGATTATGAACGCTATGTTTAAACATTTCGAATAATTGAACTTATGGTTTACTTGGGTTATTTACTTATGCTTCCGCTACTGATACTATGTTTGTTTTGAAACATCAATTGTATTGAATGAGGTTTTACGAACTACTTTATTTATGTTATGCTATGTTCAATATGATTGGTGGCTTGATCCTGGTCAGTCACGCTCCCAAGCGGTGATACTCCGCAGGTGGATTTTGGGGGTGTGACAGATTGGTATCAGAGCCATTGGTTATAGAGAACTTGGTTTTAATATGGAAAAACGTTTTTATTAAAACCAGACTATAACCAGAACAGTGCTCTCAACGATCCACAACGACGCTTCGCTCCACGTGCAAGACTCAACTTCTTAGGTAATAAGGTTTATGTTTATTGCCTACATGCTAGAATTTGCTTAGAACTTCGCTCGTAGTATGCCTACATTACTTTGCTCACAACTTGTCATTGCATGAGAATACTTATGTGCTTACACTCTTCTGTCATCGCACTATTCGCGAACCTTTCTCACTTATGTTGCCTTTGATGTGAAGATCAATGGCCGCACGAATTACCATGACTCAAGCCCAGCTAGAGGCTCTCGTTGCTGCGGCAGTTGCAGCCGCCCAAGCAGGTAGTACACCCTGCAGTATAGACACTAGGATCTTTAGATCCTACATTAATTCTCGTACTTAACTTTGCCCTATTCGTACACAATAGGTCAACCCGCTCAGCAACAACCTGGGTGCACATTCAAGAATTTCATGGACTGTCGCCCTAGCTCGTTCAGTGGCACGGAGGGGGCAGTTGGACTCCTCCACTGGTTTGAAAAGCTCGAGTCGGTTTTTGAAATGTGTGAATGCCCTGAGGCTCGCAGGGTGAAGTTCGCCACTGGCACACTTGAAGGGATTGCGCTCACTTGGTGGAACGCACAAGTGCAGATCTTAGGGTTGGCAGCTGCTAACGCCACACCCTGGAATGAATTCAAAGAACTGATCAAGCGGGAATACTGCACTAGAGAAGACATTCACAAGTTGGAGGATGAGTTGTATAATTTGAAAATGGTTGGTTCGGAGATCGAAGCTTACACCAAGAGATCGAATGAGTTGGCTGTGTTATGTCCAACTATGGTGGACCCTCCTTACAAGCGTATCGAGTTGTATCTCAAAGGTTTGGTGCCAGAAATACAGAGCCACGTTACCTCGGCTAACCTCAACAATATCCAGGAAATACAGCGTCTCGCTCACCGCATCACCGATCAGGCAGTGGATCAGAATAAACTGCCGAAGCGTGTCGGCGCTACTGCTACAGCTGTTACTACAGTCACTCCCACTGCTGCTACTTCTGCCACACCCAGCGAGAATAAAAGAAAGTGGGACGGGGATTCCAGCAGGGGATCAGCGTCTGTTCAGTCCCAAACTCAGCAACGTCGCACCAACGATTACCAGAGTCCGAGTCAGCAGTCATCGGGCAGTCAGGGACATAGTGGTTATAAGGGAAATCACCCGTGGTGTAACAGGTGCAACAAACACCACAGTGGAAGATGTCGCAGGAGTCAATGTCAAAGATGCCACAAGATGGGCCATGAGGCCAAAGATTGTAGAAGCGCGCGACCAGTGAATCAGAACCAGCAACTTCCACCGCCAGCTCCACAGAATCAGCAGCAGCAGCCACAGCGTGGAAACCGGGGGTGTTTCCAGTGTGGGGCTGAAGGTCACTACAAACGCGATTGCCCTCAGTTGAACCAGAATCGCAATAACAACAACAACCAGGGCAACGGGAATAACAACAATCAGGGTAATGGTAACAACAACAACGGCAATGAAGCTCGAGGTCGTGCTTTTGTGTTGGGTCGAGGAGATGCAGTGAATGATCCCAATGTGGTTATGGGTAAGTTTCTTCTCGACGATATTTATGTTACTGTTTTATTTGATTCGGGTGCTGATACAAGTTATATGTCACTGAAAATGGGTAAATTATTAAAACGTACACCAACACCCCTAGACACTAAACACGTCGTAGAACTAGCAAATGGTAAAAGTGTAGAAGCCGCTCATGTAGTCAAGGGTTGTAGCATTGTTTTAGCGGGTCAGACTTTCTCGATTGATCTCATACCCATAGTTTTGGGTAGTTTCGACGTCGTCATCGGTATGGATTGGTTATCCCAACATCATGCGGAGATCTTATGCAAAGAAAAAGTTATTCGTATTCCTCGCTCCAGTCAGGAACCTCTCGAAGTACAAGGTGACAAGAGTGGTGCTGTGGTTGGCATCATCTCTTACTTAAAGGCGCAGAAATGTTTACGAAAGGGACATACCGCCATTCTGGCACTTGTCACTGACGCATCAGCAAAGGAAAAGAAGCTGGAGGATATACCAGTTGTGCGTGATTTTCCTCAAGTGTTTCCTGAAGATTTACCTGGTTTACCTCCTCATCGTCAAGTTGAGTTTCAGATTGAATTAGCTCCAGGAGCAGCACCAATAGCCCGCGCACCGTATCGTTTAGCTCCAACCGAACTGGAAGAACTGTCGAAGCAGCTGCAAGAGCTCTTGGAAAAGGGCTTTATTCGTCCAAGCTCTTCGCCTTGGGGAGCTCCAGTGTTATTTGTGAAGAAGAAAGACGGTACGTTCAGAATGTGTATAGACTACCGTGAACTCAACAAGGTGACAGTGAAGAACCGTTATCCTCTTCCGCGCATCGACGACTTATTCGACCAGTTGCAAGGGTCGTGTTACTATTCCAAGATTGATTTAAGGTCAGGGTATCATCAGCTGAGAGTCCGGGATGAGGACGTCTCCAAAACCGCTTTCAGAACTCGCTACGGTCATTACGAGTTTCTTGTCATGCCATTCGGGCTTACAAACGCACCTGCAGTCTTCATGGATCTTATGAACAGGGTGTGCAAACCCTATCTCGACAAGTTTGTTATCGTTTTCATCGACGACATTTTGATTTACTCCAAGAGTCAGGAGGAGCACGAGCAGCACTTACGCCTTATCTTGGAACTTCTTCGAAAGGAGCAACTGTATGCAAAGTTTTCAAAATGCGACTTCTGGCTTCGTGAAGTCCACTTCTTAGGCCATGTGGTGAACAAGGATGGGATTCATGTCGATCCATCCAAGGTTGATTCGATCAGAAACTGGCCAGCACCACGTACACCAACAGAAATACGCCAATTCTTGGGTTTGGCGGGTTACTACAGGCGATTTATTAAAGACTTCTCCAAGATCGCGCAACCACTCACTATGCTTACACAGAAAGGTGTCGTTTACAGATGGGGTAATACTCAAGAGACCGCTTTTCAGTACTTAAAGGATAGGCTTTGCAGCGCACCTATTCTTTCATTGCCAGAGGGCACGGATGACTTCGTGGTTTATTGTGACGCATCAATACAGGGTCTGGGTTGCGTATTGATGCAGCGGGATAAAGTGATAGCCTACGCTTCTCGGCAACTCAAGGTTCATGAACGGAACTACACGACGCACGATTTAGAGCTGGGAGCTGTTGTTTTCGCGCTTAAGATATGGCGACACTACCTGTACGGTACCAGGTGCACGATTTACACCGATCACAGGAGTCTCGAGCATATTCTTAGGCAAAAGGATTTGAATATGCGTCAACGAAGATGGGTTGAACTTCTGAACGACTACGAATGCGCCATCAAGTATCATCCAGGCAAGGCCAATGTTGTGGCTGATGCCCTCAGCCGGAAAGACACTCTACCTAAGCGCGTGCGAGCGCTACAGCTTACCATTCAGTCCAGTCTTCCTGCACAGATACGAGCTGCTCAGTTAGAAGCACTGAAACCCGAAAACGTCAAGGCTGAAGCCTTGCGCGGTTCGAGGCAGCAATTGGAACAAAAGGAAGACGGCGCCTACTATGTAACGGGGCGTATTTGGGTCCCACTTTATGGCGGCTTACGCGAACTTGTGATGGATGAAGCGCACAAGTCTCGCTACTCGGTACATCCAGGGTCGGATAAGATGTACCACGATATCAGAACAACTTATTGGTGGCCAAACATGAAAGCTCTTATCGCAACTTACGTCGGCAAGTGTTTAACTTGTGCAAGGGTTAAAATCGAGTACCAGAAACCATCAGGCCTGCTTCAGCAGCCTAAGATACCGCAATGGAAATGGGAAGAAATCTCCATGGATTTTGTTACGGGCTTACCTAGATCCCAGCGTGGGAATGACACTATTTGGGTGATCGTTGATCGGCTCACAAAGTCTGCTCACTTCTTGGCTATCAAAGAAACGGATAAGTTTTCTACCCTAGCAGACATCTACATGAAAGAAGTTGTTTCGAGGCACGGAGTGCCCACTTCTATTATTTCGGATCGCGATGCACGATTCACGTCAGAGCTTTGGCAAGCGATGCACAAATCTTTCGGCTCACGATTAGACATGAGCACAGCGTATCATCCTCAGACGGATGGGCAGTCTGAGCGAACTATTCAAACTCTAGAAGACATGCTTCGAGCGTGTGTTATCGATTTCGGCAACGGCTGGGAAAAGCACCTCCCTTTGGTGGAGTTCTCGTACAATAACAGTTACCATACCAGCATTCAAGCCGCTCCATTTGAGGCATTGTACGGACGTAAATGCCGGTCACCTCTCTGTTGGGCAGAGGTGGGGGATAGTCAAATTACGGGTCCAGAGATTGTAGTGGACGCCACAGAAAAAATAGCACAGATACGACAACGCATGGCGGCAGCACGCGACCGTCAGAAAGCCTACGCGGACAAGCGTAGAAAACCATTGGAATTTGAGGTCGGGGACCGGGTTTTATTGAAAGTTTCACCCTGGAAGGGTGTGGTACGTTTTGGCAAACGGGGCAAACTAAATCCGCGGTACGTCGGACCATTCGAAATTACAGAAAAGATTGGCAAGGTAGCCTACAAGTTGAACCTACCAGCTGAACTCGGTGCAGTTCACAATGTATTCCACGTGTCGAATCTGAAGAAATGCCTATCAGATGAAAACCTCATCATTCCTTTTAAGGAACTCACTATCGACGAGCGGTTGCAGTTCGTCGAGGAACCAGTTGAAATCACGGACCGGGATGTTAAGGTCCTCAAACACAAGAGAATCCCTCTTGTTCGAGTTCGTTGGAACTCCCAGCGTGGTCCAGAGTATACCTGGGAACGCGAAGACCAGATAAAAGAAAAGTATCCCCAGTTATTCGAAACCAATGCATCCACTTCTGAGGCTGAAGCTACTACTACTGAATTTCGGGACGAAATTCCAAATCAACGGGGGGATGATGTGACACCCCAGGAAAACCAGTGAACAACGTAACTTACCCAGCTTCCTCAGTGAGTGCGTACCAAATTTCGGGACGAAATTTCTTTTAAGTTGGGGATAATGTGACAACTCGAGTTTCTGATTTTCACTTTCGCACTTGATGCGTGTTGACTTTGACTGTTTAGTTGTTTGTATTGTGAATTGGAAGTTGTACGTGTTGTGTTTTAATGAAACGATTGTCATTTGGCCTATATGTGATTACTTGCTGTGGTAGAAAATAATGTTAGGATTATTATTAAAACACTTAGTCTAGATCGGAACATGTCATACAGTTCGAAGGATTCGAAGGACCACGAAGGATGACCTTCGATTCGAAGACCTCGAAACATATCCTTCGAGCACGAAACATATCCTTCGAGCACGAAACATATCCTTCGATATGTTTCGGCCCAGTCTTTCCAATGGGCTTGGCCCATTACTGTGATACGTATATATGGGAGTGCATGTAAACTGATGGTTATTTTCGAAGAAAAACCCTAGTTCCTTTGTGTGTGTGCGACGGCAAAGCAGACTTAGTCCCTGTTCGAAGGATTTTATTTCCGCAACCCCGATTTCCGGACGTGAATAAATTACTTGTGAGTGCATAACCTAGCATACCGAGCAAACCAAGGTGAGTTCACACAGCCAAGGCATGGGTTCCCAGGGTGGGAATGGGTTGGATGATTACTTGTGCATACTTTGATACTGTAACGAACGATTAAACTGTTGATGCTTACGAACTACTCAACTGCCTTCGCACCCACCCTGGTCGGTAAAGACTATGGTCGCGAACGAACTGATAAATTGCCTTCGCACACACCCTGGTCGGTAAGGACTATGGTCGCGAACTAACGAACATGATCTTCGCACACATGCCTGTGAGGCCGCGATGGAATTGATACGATACGAAACTTAATTGAACAAACGCACTATTACCCAAACTAAACTATAAACTGTGAACTCGCTCAACTAGTTTGTTGATTATCTGCTGCATGCCTTGCAGGACCTTAGGTACTTATGGAGCTTGCACTGGAGGAGCGGGACGTTGTGGGCAGTGGATTATGAACGCTATGTTTAAACATTTCGAATAATTGAACTTATGGTTTACTTGGGTTATTTACTTATGCTTCCGCTACTGATACTATGTTTGTTTTGAAACATCAATTGTATTGAATGAGGTTTTACGAACTACTTTATTTATGTTATGCTATGTTCAATATGATTGGTGGCTTGATCCTGGTCAGTCACGCTCCCAAGCGGTGATACTCCGCAGGTGGATTTTGGGGGTGTGACATACATATTGCATGCGAATCAATGCGAGCTTAACTGATTGTGTGTGCATGCATAACTATAGGACGTGATTGATTATTCGTGAGCACATAGTTAGCATACCGAGCAAACAAAGGTGAGTTCACACCCTTACTAAGGCATGGGATTCCCAAGGGCTTGGGAATGGGATTGAAGGAATAAGGTTGAATAGATTCGTACTGACACTAATACTAGACTACCATACCATTGTCCTCGGTTGTGCAGGACACATACGTATGCTATTCACTGTCCTCGGTTGTGCAGGACACATACTTACAATCTACGTAGACTTATACTTATTACTATCCTCGGTTGTGAAGGATACTCACGTAAAACCTACGTGTACTTATACTTATTACTATCCTCGGTTGTGAAGGATACTCACGTAAAACCTACGTGTACTCATACTTATTACTATCCTCGGTTGTGAAGGATACTCACGTAAAACCTACGTGTACTTATACTTATTACTATCCTCGGTTGTGAAGGATACTCACGTAAAACCTACGTGTATTTATACTTACTACTATCCTCGGTTGTGAAGGATACTTATGGTTACGAGTAGTCTAGTGGTTATACAACATGGGAAGCCCCCACCAATAGAACGTACTAACGGCCCAGTAGAGCCACCTGTTACAAACGAACTTACTATTACGCATTTACTTTCTGTGAACTCGCTCAACTAGTTGTTGATCCTCTGTTACATGCCTTGCAGGTCGTTAGGTACATGGAGCTTGCACAGGGAGGAGCTGGTCGTTGTGGGCTTGGATCGTGATTGTTTCTTTAAACACTTTATGACATTACTTACTTATTTATATTGGGTTTTTACTTATACGCTTCCGCTAAACAGTGATAACTTACTTATGCTTTGGAAACACCTTTCATATGGATTTGGTTTGGTTTAATTGCTATTACTTTAACTATATACATTGTTCTATATGATTGGTGGCTTGATCCTGGTCAGTCACGCTCCCAAGCGGTGATACTCCGCAGGTGGATTTTGGGGGTGTGACAACCGGCGTCTTCCAGTCCCGAGCTCTAGACTGGTGGACGGCCGAAAGAAACAAACGCGGGAATGATGCAGCTTATGAGCTGACATTGAAAGAGCTGAAAGCCATCATGATGGACGAATTCTGCCCTCCCCATGAACGCCAAAAGCTGGAGGATGAGTTTTGGAACATTAAGCAGAAGGATGGAGATAACGCTGCCTTGACTGCTCGCTTTAAACAGCTCAGCATCATCTGTCCCGATCAAGTCAAGACGTCAGACATGGCCATCAAGAAGTACATTCGAGCTCTACCCGATTGTTTTGCCGATTTTGTTCACGCCGCGAAGACGTCATCAATTGAAGAGACTTACTTGCTTGCCTCCGAGATCAACGACAAGCGAGTAAAAGCTGATTTCTAGGATAAGCCCTCAAAGTCTCTGCATCAAGCTACCACTGCACCGACCGCCGAAACCGCCACTGCTCAACCACCCAAGTCATCACGCCGCAAGAAGAAGCACAACAACAACAGCTCCAGCAACAAGAACCGTGCTGTCACTACCACTGCTGCTCCTCTGCAAGCCGTACCGGCTCAGCAGCAGTCTCATCATCGACCAGCACCAGTTACTCAAGCGTCGCCAGCAAAGCGTGCTTACACAGGTCCCCACCCGCTCTGCCCGACATGCTCATATCATCACCCGGTGGGTCTTGCCTGTCGCTTCTGCGCTCATGGCAATTTGTACGGCCATTTTACTGCCAATTGTCGCTATGGTCCTCGTCAATCCCCAGTTCAAGCCACTGCTCATCAAGCTCTACTCCCAGCCCCGCAAGGCCAACACGCAGCTCAGGCACCCACGATCAATGCTCGAGTCTGCTTTGCATGTGGTGACCCTATCCACTTTGCAAACATGTGCCCGAACAGGGTTGTGAAGCAAGAGCCCCAGCAGCAGCAGCAACAACAAGCAGCACGCGCCAGAACCTTCAACATCAATGCTCGCCAAGCCCATGCTGACAACAACGTGGTTAATGGTACGTTCCTTGTGAATGGTATTTATGCATCGTGTTTGTTTGATACTGGAGCCGATAATTGCTTTGTGTCGTTTGAATTTGAGAAGCTCCTTAGTCGTAAACGTTCGTATCTTCCCTCGTCATTCGAAGTTGAAGTCGCTACTGGAAGAACTGTCACCGTTAATTATGTTTTTCGTGATTGTACTCTCGAGCTCAACAATCACGTCTTTCCAATCGACCTTATTCCAATGCAGCTCGGAAGTTTTGACATCATAGTAGGCATGGACTTTCTACGCGAAAACCATGCTGAAGTTGTGTGCTTCGACAAGATGATTCGATTCTCGCTCGCGAATGGTGATTTATTATGTGTGTACGGTGAAACTGCTTTGAAAGATCTTAAGCTCATGTCATGTGTCCAAGCTAGCAAGTATCTCCGCAAGGAATACAGATCTTTCTTGGCCAACATCGTAGTAGCGGAGAAGGAAAGGAAAAGGAAGACAGAAATCAGAGACGTCCCTGTGGTCCGTGAATTTCCTCAGGTGTTCCCTGATAATCTTCCCGGATTACCGCCCAGTCGTGATATCGAGTTCCGTATCAACCTCATTCCTGGAGCTAACCCCGTAGCCAAAGCCCCTTATCAACTCGCGCCATCCGAAATGCGGGAACTCTCGAACCAACTCCAGGAGTTACTTGAAAAAGGCTTTATTCGCCCGAGCACCTCTCCTTGGGGCGCACCAGTCCTTTTCGTCTATAAAAAGGATAGGACATTCGGGATGTGTATCGACTACCGGGAATTGAATAAGTTGACCGTCAAGAACCGTTACCCCCTACCTCGCATCGACGATTTGTTTGATCAGCTACAAGGTGCTACGTGTTTCTCGAAGATCAATCTACGCTCAGAGCCTCAGGTTATCATCAGTTACGTATTCAGGAAGAAGATATATCCAAAACCGCTTTTCGCACTTGCTACAGCCACTATGAGTTCATTGTTATGCCTTTTGGTTTAACCAACGCACCCGCGGTTTTCATGGATTTGATGAATCGTGTGTGTAAGCCGTATCTTGACCGTTTCGTCATCGTGTTCATCGACGACGTGTTGATTTATTCCAAATCGAAAGCCGAACACGCGCAACATCTACGTTTGGTTCTCGAGTTACTCCAGGGGAACCAACTCTATGCCAAGTTCTCCAAGTGCGAATTCTGGCTAGAAGAGGTTCAGTTTATGGGTCACATCGTGAATAGTCAAGGTATCCATGTCGACCCTGTGAAGATTGAAGCAGTTAATAGTTGGATCACACCAAAGAACCCGTCTGAAGTCCGTTCTTTTCTCAGATTAGCGGGCTATTATCGACGATTTATCGAAGGATTCTCTAAGATCGTTGTGCCGCTTACCGCTCTTACGCATAAAGACAGTTCTTTTGTTTGGGGAACCAAACAAGAGTCTGCTTTCCAAACCCTCAAGCATAAGCTTTGCAATGCTTCTGTTCTCTCGTTGCCCGATGGGAACGACGATTTCATTGTCTACTGTGATGCTTCCAACATTAGCCTTGGTTGTGTCCTCATGCAACGAGACAAGGTTATAGCTTACGCTTCTCGACAGCTCAAAATCCACGAGAAGAACTACACAACCCATGATCTCGAGCTAGGCGCGGTTATTTTTGCATTAAAGATTTGGCGACACTACCTGTATGGTACCAAGTGTACGATTTTCACCGATCACATGAGTTTACAACACATCTTTAATCAGAGAGAACTCAATATGTGTCAACGCAGATGGGTAGAACTCCTCAACAATTACGACTGTGAGATTCGTTATCACCCAAGCAAGGCAAATGTCGTTGCCGACGCGCTCAGCAGACGGAGTTATTTGCTAAGTATTCGTCATACCCAAGCCCAACACGATCTCGAAACCCTCATCCGCGAAGCCCAACATGCTTGCTTTAATGAACACACCTTAAAGAAGGAGAGAATCTATCACGATGGAGCTCAACTTGTAAGCAAATCGAATGGGATCTTCTATTTTCTGGACCGAATTTTGATTCCTAAGCGGACCGAATTGCGAAGGATTTTAATGAACGAAGCTCACAAATCTCGATATTCTATTCATCCCGGTGCCGATAAAATGTACCAGGATCTTTGCTACAAGTACTGGTGGCCGGGTATGAAAAGGGATATCGCTCTCTATGTCGGAATATGCCTGACTTGTGCAAGGGTCAAGGCTGAACATCAAAGACCCTTTGGCTTATTCGAACAACCGCCAATCCCTATATGGAAGTGGGAGAGTATAGCTATGGATTTCATAACCAAGCTTCCACCCACGTCATCAGGTCACGACAGCATTTGGGCTGTCATTGATCATTTGACCAAATCAGCCCACTTTTTGCCAATATGGGAAGACTACAAGGTAGAACGATTAGCCTGAATCTACACCGACAAGATCATCTGTAATCATGGTACGCCTCGTGACATCATCTCTGACCGTGATGCTCGGTTTACGTCGTGATTGTGGGAAACGTTTCAAGCAGCACTCGGTACGTCGCTCAACCTGAGTACCGCATTCCATCCGCAGACCGACGGACAGACTGAAAGAACGATCCGTACTCTCGAAGACATGCTCCGTGCGTGTGTCATAGACTTTGGTGGTAATTGGAACAAATATCTACCGCTAGTCGAATTCTCGTACAATAACAGTTATCATACCAGCATCCAAATGGCACCATTTGAGGCCCTATATGGAAAAAAATGTCGATCACCTATTGTGTGGCATGAGATCGGTCACTCGCAATTAACCGATCCTGAGCTATTGCAAGAAATGACTGACAGAGTCCTCCAGATTCGAGACAACTTGTCGAAAGCCCGGGATAGACTGGAAAGTTACGCCGATAAAAGACGCAAGCCCCTTGAATTTGACGTTGGCGACTACGTACTCTTGAAGGTATCACCTTGAAAGGGTGTGGTCAGATTTGGCAAGAAAGGGAAACTAGCGCCTCGATATGTTGGACCTTTTAAGATTTTGGAAAGGATCGGAAAAGTCACCTACAGACTCGAACTACCGGAGGAACTCAGTAACGTCCACCCGACTTTCCATGTGTCAAACCTTCGAAAATGCCTGGCTGAGCATGATCTAATTGTACCTCTAGACGACCTTCAAATAAACGAAATGCTACACTTCGTGGAGAAGCCTGTCGAAATCATGGATCGCCAAACCAAGCAACTCAGACGCTCGCGCATCCCTATTGTGAAAGTCCGATGGGAAGGCAAACGAGGCGCAGAGTTCACTTGGGAACTCGAAAGCGAAATGAAGGCGAAGTACCCGCAGTTGTTCAAGTGAAAGTCTAGAGAGAGAAAGTTCTCAAACGTGATTCACGGTGATGTATAGCTTTCAGCCTAATTTCGGGACAAAATTCCCTAAACAAGGGAAGGCTGTAACACCCCGTGCTACCGAAATTCAAGGTCAAAGTCAAGATTGACTCCTTTGACCGCAGTTAATCTATTTTGTGTTCATGTTACGTTAGTTGTATTATGTGGAGTAAGTAATTACAATCAAACTAATCGAAGTTTATTTATCGACGCGAACCGCTTTACGACTGTGAATAATAGGAAGTAACAACGCGATAAAGTCAATTTATCAATAGTCGAGCTAATCCAATCATCATCGAGCTCGAGACTCGTATTACGCGAATTTTGGGGTTAATGTATGTGTGTGTGTGCCTTGTGTGTTACATGTGCATGTTTACTTTATGTTATGTGTGATAATCAATCGAAACTCGAATTGAAACTTGAAACTCAATCGAACTCAACCGAACTCAACAGACCAGCTCGTGCTCCCCTTCTTTTCGCAGATTCCTTCCGATTCCGGTAAGATTTCATCCTAAATCTTGTACTTTCTTGATCTATACACACTCCTACACCTTTCTATCTTTCAAATCTTGATTTCTAACCGTGAAATCATCAAGATTCAAGTGTTCTAGGATGATGTCATCATGGTGTTCTTGAAGAACTTCTTGTTTTGGCTTCAATCCATCAAGAATCACTTGGATCTAGCCGAGTTCCACATAAACAAGCAAAGATCTTTCATAGATCTGAACATTTCTCGGTGAAAAGGATTGAAAGATGGTTTTCCAACTTTCTTTCAACTCTTTTACACTCAATGCCTTCAAACCGATAGGGACGGAGCTTGTGCCGACTTGCTAATCATTTCGGTGGTTGCACGACTCAAGATCCGGATTCTATCCACGAGGTTCACCGACTTCGGGTTAAACGTTAAACTCTGTTCCGAATAGTTCACCGGCCAGATTTGGGTGATTCCTGTCCGAGCAGGAGAAACAAGTAAGAACGAGGGTTCTATGGTTCAACTCGTTGTCAAAGTACCTCGATATAACGTCAAACAATCAAAACAGCCAAGTGTTAGACGAACAGGCTGTTGGATCGGACTACGTTCTGATTAGAATTACTCTTCGGATCATGAGATACTATGCTTCAACACTTAATCGATTTGCAACTTGTTCAACGCGTTGGAGTGCCACCCGATCGGTCGAGCCGTCCGACCAGGTGACACCCTGATAAGAACTTGTTGTTGAAGTACCTATCCGATCGGTTAAGCCGGCCGATCGAACGAACCGTTCGATCGATCGACCTGAAAGGTAAGGAAACTTCAATGTTTTCAAATACTACAACAAAAACCTCAAAAGGTCAAACCATCATACACAAACACATCTTACTCAAGGGAAGAAACAATCCACTAGAACAGCCCATCCGATCGGTCTACCGACCGACCGGACAGGCTGTCCAAACGGACTGGTTAACCGAACGGTCAAGCCGTCCGATCGGACCTACCATCCGATCGACCAGACTGTCCGACCCTCCAACACTTGTTTTCGTTTTACGCGTTGCTTATCGTTATGCTATCGAACTATTCAGGCTAACCCTACTCTCAAGTGCTCCCTTCAATCCATCAATCACTGTGAGTATACTCGACCCCTTTTTGCTTTTAGCACTTTTGGGTGTTACATACGTTACTTATTCTAAATCACAATCGAACACACTACTCAATTACTTTAAATGCTAACCATTACCGCATGTATTACGTGACTAAATGAATGTTTGTTGTTATGTTTACACGTGGAATGCTGTCTACCTGCCTTAACGACGATAGTACTATAGTTTGGACTCAGCACCCGTTCACACGGGGGTTGTTAAGGACAATTACTTGCATGGATTATGGTGGTAATCATGTATTGCGAACTGCCTCGGGCAGTCAACCCGCAGTCATTGGTATCGATAGACCCATGTCGATAATTAACATGCTTCGTTTTCCTCTGTGTACGTGCTGGTTATGCGTAAACTATTTCGAACTCTATATGCTATTACCAAACTTGTATGCTCACCTTTACATTTTATGTATTGACTTTATTTTAATGTATGTGACAGGTGTTTAAGATGCTTATCTGCCAGGAAGGCGAAGCTAGAATAAAAGTCTAGAGTATAGTTGTCTGTAGATCTTGCAGCTTGAGTCTCTAGACACAGATAAACAATTTTTATATTTGAATCTGAGTTGTCGGAACAGAATATTTGACTAGATGTTATTTATAATAATTTGTTTGCCATTTGAGGTACGGTATGGGACGTATTATATAAATTGAATGGTAATGATAGTTGTTATGGAAACTTCTGGACAATCTGTTTTGCTCAGTGCCATGCCCCGATGATTCCGCCATCGTTTGGGGTGTGACAGTTTAGCTTTTAGCATTTAGCTTGGAAGGGGGGGGGTTAGGTTTTTTTTGGGTGGGGGTTTGGTTTTTGGTGGTGTTGTGGGTTTATTTTGTTGTGTTCACATTGGTTCTCGCAATAAAGGTGGTTCTCGCATGAACCTTATCCTATATATATATATATACATATATATATATATATTTACTATCATGCCCCGACCGCGTAAAACAACAAACCGCGGCAGAAACGTCGGGGATGTCACAGAATCATTGTCTCATAACGCATGGATTTTAAAGTTTGGTATTATTTAAAAAATGTTTACATTGTCTTAGATTAAACGGAAAACATCACATAAAATAAACTATCTTTCTTGATTTTATGTCACTAAGGTCCAAGTCCACCCTAAGTGTAGCATCATCAACATCAAACATTCGCTCCTGAAACACATGTGAAAATAGGTACGTCAGCATAAAAATGCCTGTGTGATACATAGGTTTTGATGATGAGGATTCATGACTTGAATGTTAAAACTAAAAAGTAGTCATGAATCCTTATAAAATGTTTTCTTTTGTAAAATCATATGAAAATCAAATGATATTAAAAGAACTGATGAATGGTTTAGTAAATAACCAAGTAAAAATGACTTGTGTAAAATATGTCATGTCTTGTATAAAAGATGTCGTGTTTTGTGTAAAAGATGTTATGTCTTGTCTTTGTGGAAGTGGTTTAGATAACGCCACGATATGTAATGTAATAAAAGCACTTATATATAGGAAGTATCAGCGGCATATCCACCATGCTTTTATCACATTACACACATCTCGTTATTGAAATCACTTACCAATAACCATCAAATAATGTCTTGTTTAAACCAATGTCAAATATCATGTGTAAACAATGTCTTGTGTAACAATGTCATGTATAACAAATGTCAAGTAATAACCCATGCCTTGTATGGTAAGTAAAAAGTCTTTACTTAAACCATGACCTTTTGTCGTAGTCACACACAAATTTATTCCAATTACAACTAATAGATAGCAACAAGTGGGTATCAAACACAGGGAGTTGTGGAAAGTATGTCGATTATGCAGTTTTATACTTAACTAAAATTGCAGAAATTAAGATTCACGAGTTGATTGTTTGGTTTTTAAGAAATATATTACTAAACTAATTGCAAATCAAGATTGGTTGTTTAAACAGATTAAGAGAGAATGACCATCTTAGGTTTCCGTTTTCCGTTAACAATTGTGCCTAAATCCAACTAGAAAGAGTTACATAGACATAACTCATGCATAAACGTTTGTTGTGATAAAAGGTAACTAAGTACTCCGATTAGATAAACGCGAGGTTGTTACCCGATAATCAATTAATTAATATCCAACCCTAACCCTTCCCGTGATATCTCGATTGTCAACGACACCAAGAACGTACAGTTTAGACTAAGATCAAAACATCAAATAACAATTTACAATAAAACATTCATGCACCATAACAAACATAGCAAACAAACCAAGTTCATTATTCTAGAAATAAAGATAAACATACAAGAGTCATAAGGAAAACCTTCCACCCAAGATGATCACTGAAAGTTTAGTCGGACATTGTTTGGTGGATAATCATAACATCAAGATTAAAGTTCATACGAATCGAAAGACAAACCGAAATGTTAGAAATTGTTCACAAACACTATCCCAAGCCAAAAATCGCCTCTGGAACTCTGAGAAACGTCTCCAATGATCAGATATGTGAAAGGACACTTGAAAATGGGCAGTTATAGGTTTTGCGTCAGGGTCTACCGTAAATTACGGTAGGTACCGTAATTTACGGTGGCTTCCAAGTCTTTACGCTAGCTTTCTACTGGATTACGATGGCTTTTTAGACATTCAGGGGCTACCGTAAATTACGGTAGCCACCGTAATTTACGGTGGACCCCTGAAACCTCTCCTTTGTTCTTCTTTCCAATCCTTGTGTAATCCGCTCCAATCAATTCCCATCCAAGGCAGCGTTTTCCTTCGTTTTAAGCTCCAAACGCACCTAAAACGCAAGCAACTGTAGTTATCTAATTCAAGACAATTACATGATTAAATGGGGAATTAACTTGTATTTTAACACCTATAAGGGTTTTACCATAGACCACCCGTCACATCCCCACACTTAACCATTGCTTGCCCCCAAGCAACCCATCAAAAACCATTTTCAAGTGCACACAAGCGATCAACAAAAACCAAGCAAAAACATGTCATCCTTTTACTATTGGTCCCGATTCGGAGGATCGAATATAAAACCAAATCCTTGTTTATAACAAACACTGTCACGGGTGCGGAATCCCCGAGACTATGCCAAATCAAACACAGAACGTAACTACACGATATAACCAATGAAACACAATCGATTGATTAACGGGATGAGAACAAATATCAAACTGATAGACACACGGTTTGACAGAAACTCTAAGGGTATGCTCTCATGGTTTCACAGTTGAAACCAAGTTGTGTTTATATAGCAGACCAGGCCCACAAGTGACGAATCCATGATTGGGCTCGACGAAACTCCACATGGGCCTGACGAAACTCTACAGGCGACGAAACTCAAGGAGTTTCGTCACCCATCTCGACGAAACTAGTGGAGATGACCAAATGGGAGTTTCGCCATGTAATGCTCGACGAAACATGGGGGTTTCGTCGAGGGCTGCAACATGTGATGTGCTGCAAACTGTTAACAGTTTACAGCAAATACCATAAACACACAAACAAACATTAAACCCAAAATGCAACATCCATTAGTCATTTGACATACATAACAAACAGAGACAACTAGTCGGACACAAGTACGATAGGAGGATATCCGACTTGGTCGACGGCGAATTACAAACTCGATAATTATAAAAAGACCGTACTAAATACATTGATAACTAAGACAAGTGACAGACACTAAATAATGCACCAACAAACTCCCCCTTGTCTGTTACTGTCTTCGGTCTTCAACCTTCATCATTAGTGCTTCAGCGTCCAGTGCTTCCCGCATGAATTCCTCGATAGAAACAATAACAAGCAACGCGTTGAAATTTAAGAGCTTGATGAGCGTCCTTGTCTTCATAGTATATATCATGCCGGAACAGCTTGCTGATGTCGTTTTTCGACATATTCACGATCTACATCGGATCTAACATCTGAAAATTTGCGCGATCATCATTAAACCCAATCACCGCCTCATGCGTATCCGGATCGTAACACCATAACCTCATTTCTTCAAGAAAATTTTGCTTCATCGGCGTTAACGGGACCTTGTCTATGACCTTCGCGGGTTGGTAGACAAGCTTGTATCGCGCCGTATTTGTCGCTGGATCCAGTGTGAACTTGATCTGTTGATAGATGGGAAATTGCGGCTTGAACAACTCGTTTTTCCATCCTATCCTTTTGTTAAGCTTTATCTTGCGCTCGAACAATGTAGCTCCTTCGAAGTTTGAACGATTAACAAGCTCAAGCTTCGTCAAAGCTGCAACGTCGTAGAATGGCAAAGATAGTATGCTTAGCAATGATCAGAAATATTGAATACCGAATTCCCGTTTGATGGCGACGCAATGTATTTCCTTTACGAACATCCAACAGAGAATTCTTCCATGCGGCTTTTCTTTCTCAAACTGTAGGAAATAAACCTGTGCTTCCGGTGGGGTAGGCTTTTCAACCCTTGATAAGAAACGTTTTCTCCATTCTTCAAATGTATCAGTCGGATTATCAGAAGACGCCCGATTCTTCAATTGTTCATCAATCTCTTCTTGATTCTGCTTCATCCATTCTTCATCAAATGGATCAAACTCCATACCGCCGGCACGAACATAGGTTGTTTTGTTGGTTTCCCCTTCAAATACAATCTCTTCAACGTTTTCTGCATTCTCAATCTCTGGTTCGATTGGCATTTTCTCAATTTCAGCATCATCAATGTCTTTCATTGCATTCAAGGCTAATAGCTGCTCATGCGAAAAATCAGAGACAATCTCCCCCTCTTCTAGAAACTCTCCAGTGATTGGATGAACAGCCTGCAAAGCAAAATCATCTGTACTAGGAACAGAAGATGTACCCGGCAACGAGCTTTCAATGACATAACTGCTTTCGTGATGTTGAATTTCTTGAACGGTTCCACTGGAGGTTCCTTGTGCAGATTCAATCTGTGAAGGCTTGTAGACAACAATTTGAGAGGAGGTAGTTGCAGGCGGTTGTTCTGAAGTGGCAGACGGGTCGGGATTCCCTTGATCTTCAGGATCATCATCCTTTTTCTTCAACACTTCTTGTTGCTTGCAGCGATCATTCCACAGAATATTAACCCGCTTTCTAACAATCTCAGAGCTTTCAGTTATCTTCTTGACGCCATCGACTATCGTGGTGTTCCGAGAATTGTACCACTCTTTCATAAAATCATGTCTTTCTTTGAGGTTCTCGGCCAACTGTTGAAGCTTAGAGCTGCTTTCTTTCATGTGATTCATTTCTATTCCGCGAGCATTATCCACCGCACGCATCTGTAGCAATTGACGCTCTCTCACTTCGTCTGCAGCTTTCAAGCTAGCATTCTCTGCCTTCAATTGATCTATTTCAGTTTGCTGACGAGTGATCTCTGCTGCTTGTCGCCTAACAGTGGAATTCAGCGTGTTAATTTCCAACTGTTGCCTGATCGAGTCTGCTCTTGTGGCTTGCATCAGTTCATTTTGTCTCTGGATCTGACCTGCAGCAGCCTGCAGTTGTGAGAATAGAAAGTTTACCTTTTCTTCCTGATTCATCTGAGAAAAGATAGTCTGTCTTCGCTCTGCAGTCAGCTGCGATGTGGTAGCACGAATCGTTGATGCAATAGACCGAGTAGGTGCCTGAGGAGTCACTGTAGGAGTTTCAGGTGTTGAACTCACTACAGGAGCTGGTTCGGTAGACCTTGGAGGAGATGGAATCATTTCAGAAGCTTCAGCGGCCGTGAATCCAAGGTTTGGATCCATTTCCGTTTCTTGTGAAGGTTCTTGAGGAACAGATTGCTGTGCAGATGAAGAACCAATGTTCTTCTTCGCTTTCTTCTTGCGTTTGATAGCCGTTTCCTTTTTCTTTAATCGTTCCGCTTCGGTATCCGAAGGAACGTATTCAGGGCCATCTTCTTGCCTAATCCTCCTTATCCTTTTCACACCGCGTTCATCATAATAAGCTTCGTATCCGGGCTCAGGACGATTGTCATCCGATTCAGGATCTCCCTCGTCATCACCAGCTGAAATACCAACAGCTGCACCAGCAGACGATGCACCAGCACCTGCATCACTACCACCTTCGTTGTAACGCCCCGTGTTTTCATACTTCCTAAAATTAGAAACCATCGTTTGTAAAACTATTTTTGGGAACTTCGTAGTCTTGAAATCGTTCTCTCATTAAAAGCGATGTAAAATCCGAGACTTGAATCATGAATAAAACTCGTATTTTGTTAATCACATGTTATGCATACTTTATATATGCTCATACGTTCAATTTCGTGGAACAAATTACGCTTATTCATAATTCTTGGAAACTAGGTGCTAAATTTGTAAATACATGAAACTTACGCATAAAACGTATTTCGGTCATAAACGATACTTGAATACGACCTTCGTACGCTTAATTATACTTGATTATGTTCCTCATACTCAAATGTACCTTAAACTGTGCTTTTGTGACAAGAATGGCCCTTAAAACCCCTAAAATGCATCAATTACACAACTTCAGGGGCCAAATTGTAAAAAATGAAACTTATTCAGAACCACAAGTGGCTCGCGGCCCGCGTGAACTTAGCCTGAAACCTCAGGCGGGCCGCGTAAGGTCCCTGATCTGCAGAAAGTTGGATGGTCGCGACCAGCTTCCATTTTTGAGCGGGATTTCGAGTTTAAACCGAGTTTTGGCACTTGTTAACCCCTCTAATCAACCCTAAACACCTCCCTATAAGTACCCAAGCTTCCCCAAGCATTTGGACACTTTCACCACTCTCAAATCTCACCAAAACACTCCCAACTTCAAGCAAGAATCTGCATTTTCGGACAGATTCATACCTCCACACTAAACTTGGTATAACTTGCTCATTTCTTGATGAAAACACTTGATTCTTCTTCCTATTTGCTTGGTTAATCATGGAGTTTGATTCCTTGACTTCTCCTTGGAGAAATCAGACATGCAATTGCTCCGAAATTGACCAAAAACTTTCTGTTTTGTTACAAAGTTGAGTAAACTTCATCCAACTTGTGTTTAACACAACTCAAACCAATGTCCTTATGCTTACAACCTCTCTTATGGTTGGTTAAGCTTAAAAACATGGTTGAGACATCTAAATCAGAGGTTAAAACCTCATAAACTTTCTGTTTTAGTTAGGGTTTTATCCACAAGTAGTGTTCAAGTATGAAACTTGATGAATGTGTGATGGTTGGACTAGCTTGGGCTATCCTTCATAAGAATCCACTCATTACTTGATGTTTTGCTATAGTTTAGTTGTTGTTAATACCATAATACTTGTATGTTCATGACCCTCCTTGTTGTTTATAACAACAAGTGTAGTGGTGAACAATAGAGGTGCCTAAATGGAAGCTTGTTCTTCCTACCTCATGTATGAACTCTATGACACAAAGAGGTGCCTAAATGGAGACGTTGATCTCCTACCTCATGCTTGAATCATAAGACTTGTAACCAATATAATATCTAAGCTATTCTATGTAGATACATATATACCTAAGTAACTAAACTTGATGGTAACTTAATAGTTACTTGTCAAGAATATGTTACATCATCTATGACCATGCTCTTGTTACGACTCTAATTGACCTTTGAATCCATGAAATCATACCAACTCTCTTGAGTTCTAATAGTGTCAAGAACAAGGGTTATGTGTACTAGATGATTATTTTCACATGTTATTCTCATATGTTATTTTCATATTCTTTTATTCCGAATCTCGACCCTAAACATACTTGAACTATAACCCTTACATATTCAACCTTCTAACCCCATCAACTTCGTCACATTGGATAATCGGAAAGCATATGCAAATTTGTGAGTATACTCGCAACTCCCTTTTTATGTTTACCACTTTTTGGGGTGTAACATGTTTTACTATTAAACTACACTTAAACTTATTCTTTATGCAATGCACAAAACAATCCTTATACATGAATACTATGTTATGATACTTGATGCTTACGTGGACCATACTTATGTGATATGTTTTACTTATTAGCTCTCACGAGCCTCCCTTCGACATGTATAGCGCTATAGGAGTAACGCACCGCCCCCCTTAAACTTGGGTCATGTTGAATTAATTAAACTTTCTTGCGTAAATAGAGGTTGGCTAAAAATATTGCATGCCACGCTAGGTTGATCTCGTATAAACTAAGTTGCCATGTGGATTCGTTTTAATCTTTTATACTTATACTTATACTTATGCTTAAACTTGTATACTCGCCTTTGCTTTTGCATTGAACTTTATTTTAAACATGTTACAGGTTGAGGATGATGATGCTATGAAATGCAGTAGCGTTGATGCCTAGATACACATATAGACGTTTAGGTTTAATATGTTGTATCAATTTTGATTATGTTGTTACGTATTTCCTTTGAACACGTTGTTATTTGAATTTCCTTGTATGTTTGCCAATTTATCTATGAAATGAAATCGGTTTATTAAATATTGTCACAAATAGCGTTATGATGTCTCTAGCAATCTTCACACTTCGTCTCATCCCGATGTTTCCGCCATTGGTTGGGGTGTGACATTCGTCATTATCACTGTCACTGTCAGACGACTCAGACTCCTCTTAACCAAACTTTTCAGTCATTCTTTTCTTCAACTTCAGCTTTTCGTTATCAGATTGACTGTCATCATGACGCCATTTGTCATCTGCAGGAGCAACGTAGTCTGGTTTTCTAAGAGCACCTATCAACTTCGTAGGAGGATCAGTTTCTTTGTATCTCTTGGCTGCAAGCGCCTTGAATATCTTTAATGAATTCTCAATCATTGTTTCTATCTTCAGGATGTCATTATCGGCTTTTGGAAGTCCGGGATGCTGAACGTTCATGATCATTTGAAGAAAGCGAGGATACATCCAGAATTTATTCCCTGTTGTTCTACTACCAGTCCTCGTCATATTCTCTTTCATGTTGGCGAAGATGTACTTTGATATGCTAAACGGTTTGTTCAGCACCAAAGCCACCATAAGACCAATAAGATCGTTGCCTGCCATGTCATATCCTGCACGTCTGTTGCTGATACACCGAATAAGAACATGCATGAGAAACTTGTAACGTAACGGCAGATCTCCTTTGTTAATCTGATTGCAGAGAATGTCGCCAGTACACTTCATTCGTAATAAGCAGCCACGATACCCATTATTGGTATAGAGAACGGAGCATTCGGGTCGTCTTGTAGCTCTAAGACAGTGTTTAGTATTTCCGGTGAAACAGTCACGGTCAGATCATTTACTGTTCCTTGAATGACTTCAATTCCATCAACTTGCACAACGCTAGCAGAATCCCAGAAGGCTTTAAGAAGCGATTTGTAAGCAGGCGTTGAAAATGTGACAGCTTTATTAATCCTTGATTACCTGATCCACTGCGTGATTTCTTTCAGTTCGGTGACCTTTCCATCCGGATCAAGAAACGCAATCTGATTGTGCCGCTTCTCGGACATCATCTGCTCTTCGGATTTGTTTTCCTTCTTAGTAGCGGGCTTGCGCTTTCGCTCTTCCGGGGCCATCTGAATTCAAAGACTTCCACAATAAGTCATAATAACATAACATATGCATTAGACATGTGTTAGTAATAGTTCAAGTATCAACTGGACAAATATCGTACAATTTCACATCTACTGTGAAAAGGCACCATAACATGAAAATTCACTAAGTCCTGGACGACGAAACTCTATTATCTCAACGAAACTCCCTTATTAACGGCGAAACTCCCTTGGTCAAACAAAGTCAGAGTTGACTGTTGACCAGTGGAGTTTCGTCGATGTCACAGGTAGATTCGTCATCAACAGTTTGAAGAAACTTAGTTTCGTCGAAAAGTTTTGAAGAAACTCAGTTTCGCCGTTCAAGGATCGAAGAAACTCAGTTTCATCGTTAATGATTGAAGAAACATAGAGTTACATCGTCGAGGTTTGATGGAACTCCAGTTTTGTCGTCCAAGGTTTGATAAAACTCAGTTTCGTCGCAATTAGAAGTTACGTCGATTTGGGGGATTCAAATATTTAGGGTTTCGCCGTTTTGGGGGTTTTCCAAATTCAAGGTAGTTTCGTCGTCTGTTGATTTATCGATGATCGATTCAAACAAACAACCCAAATTTTGACTTATTGTTTATACCCAGATCAACTAAAAACAGCCTAAACTATAAATCCGACATCCTTTTGACCGTAAACCCACCCAAAAGTTAAACATTCATCAAAACCCAAATCCCCTGTTTTAGTGTTTCAAAAACCCAAACCCCACTAGTAGAAAATAGACCTAATGCAACTTTTTAGAAGCAACCTTTTATAAAAAAAAGTTGCATTTAACTCTAATGCAACTTCGTGAACATAAAAGTTGCATTAGAAGATCTACTGCAACCCTTTTTCATAAAAAGTTGCAAAAATACTTTAAATATGCAACCTTTTTATCTAAAAGTTGCAAATGTTAATAGAAATTGTAAACTTTTTCTTGAAATGTTGCAAATTTGATTGAAATTGCAACTTTTTTAGAAAGGTTGCATTGTTGACATTTGAATACAACTCTTATTTTAAAAAGGCCGCATATTAAAAGTTAAATGCAACTGGTTTTTTTTTTTTTTGAAATGTTACATTAAAGTCAGTACAGTTTCGTTTCATAATACTTTACAGATGGAAATACATTTTAGAAGTATTATATTTACAACCGAGTTCTTTTCGAGCCGAACTTTTTTTTGAGCCAGCTGTGAGCTTTTTGAACACCTCTAAACATGAGCTACCCGAACTCATAATGCATTGATTGACCCTATCTAACCATAAATGTCCCTGACTAAACGTAATTAATTATAGTTGAACATCAGTAAGCATAGCTTGACAATTGTTTATATTCAATGTCTCTAATGGTCATAATTTACCGTCAATTTCCTTAATGAACTATCATTTACCCTAATTGATTACCCGTGACCCTAATCGATCATCGTTGATCATAAATTGATGGTCATTAACCATAATGGACAATGAAGATAATTAAGCATCAACTACCACTACCACGATTCACCATCGCTCTCCCTCAATGATCATCAATATGTGTTACTTTTATATTATTCATCATAACAAAACATTAACTACCATAATTTGACCAAATACAATAATTAACGACCCTAATTACCATTTATCACAGTTAACAATCAATGACCCTAATCAAATACCTTGCCCCAATTTACCGAACAAAGTTTTACTTTCACCCACTAACACGACTTGTTGACTCTTTCCGGCTCTAGGTCATTTCCTCTATCCAATTCAGCACACACTAATCTATTTATTTCCAGCCCTAGGTTATTTCTGACCCTTATACTTTTCTTCTTTTTACATTTTTCGTTTGATGTTTAGGTCTAAGTTTTGTGAGTTAAGACGCTACAACGTGGGTGTCTGATTCAACGTTTTTACGTCTACTTTTTCCTTGTACGACGGCATGTCGCAGCGCGCGGGTCCTAAGTTGACTTGGTTATTCTTTTCTATGTTTTACAATCCGGTCTAATTTTTGTACATCAATACACCGCAACGAGCCTACGTAATTCAACATTTACCTTTTGTTTCATTTAACAATCTCGCCGTAAAGCCCAATTTTTTCCCTCCTAGAATTTATGGTTTCCCACTTTCCCTCCCGTACCCGCTAAACCTTTTTCCCAATTTTTTTTTTCAATTTCCATCAAAACTGCTCCCGTTCTTGATTCCAAACCCTAACCGTGTCATTTCATTCCACAACTTCTTTCCAGAGAAAGAAACTGCAGATTCCTTTTTGCAGTGAAGATGCATAAACCATAGACGAACAACATGCTTGTTCTTTACAATATGGAATCCGGACAACATGCTCGCGAAATCCCCACTTAATCCGACCACATTAAGCTCCAATCCGTCAAGGTCTGAACTGTTCTTACTCTGTTTTATGCAATTTTGCTTTCTACCTTCTTCGTTATAATTGATTAAATTGCAATCGGAGCTTTGGTATTGATAAAAGTTGTATTCTAGGAGAGGTTGTAGGCTTTTTTAGTTATTTTTACATTTTGTATGGTACTCCATCCCGCCCCCAAAATGTCAATTTTGTGGTGGATTGACCTTGGTACTGTTCCAATCTCAACTTGATGCCATAATTTTAGATTGTGGTGTTTTTTTTGCTTTGTTCAATCTTGCACACCAAGTGTTTGATAAAAAGTCTAAGTGAGATTTCTTTGAACAGCACAAACTTATTTAATAAAAAAGCATGTTTTGTACAGAAAGTGGTTCGTGTGTGCTGTATCTTTCTTTGTTTTTTTAAACAGTAAGGCAAAGTTTACTTGGTTACTTGCTTGATATATCATGTTTGAGGAATTTAGAATTTTGATGAAGAATATTTGCTGGAAAGCTTTATGATATTGACAATATCGAAAAAGTTATTGAACGATAACTAACCATTGATATGCTCCTTGTTATGTTATGTTTATTAATTACATTTGTATTGCAGTTTCAAATGTGAGTCCCGTAGACGTGTAATGTTGTATGTTGCATAGCGCTAAATGAGGGTGCTTCTGCCATTTGTTCTATTCCTTTGTATTTCATATCGGTTAGAAACTTGATTGAAAGTTCATGATGGATCTGACTGAATAACAACGAATCATAATTGTAACAACTAGTATTTTTATATCACTAGTCTAATTGCCTAATTGCAGAACTGTAAGTGAGCTTGATCAAATTGTTTCTTGTAGGAAAAGTAAATTGATTATTCAAGTTCGTAGAAAAGTTTGGTACAAGTGTTGAAGTATCCATAATGGTAATTAGATTATGAAATTTTTATTTATTTTATTTTGTAAACTTCTATTTTCTAAATTCTAATGAACATGATATTTGTTATAATAACATTGTTAACAATATATTGCACCAAAGGTCTCCCTAACGTTTTCATTGGATTCAGATGCAACAAAAAAGAAACAATGTAGGGCATCAAATGACCATTGGTGACTAATTGAAAAAAAGCAAAGTAAGGTATCAGAAACAAAATACAAAAAAGCTAAAAAGTAGCAAAGGGGGATCAAAGAATTGATTGGTTCTTGTTGACGAGGATGATGGGATATTTCAAGGTATCAGTTTGTGAGATTTTAAGGTACGTATGTATAGTGATTTAAGTATGTCTGTTTGTTGTTTCAATATTTTTGTTATTGCTATTTGTTGATGGTATTTTATTTCATATGGCAAGATAATTGTTACTTTAGGCTGGTATAGGAAACTGTTGTAAATGAGAGAATACTTGATTCCTATTTGTATGGCTTGGTTTTAATAAGCGAAAAGCGCACCGACGCGACAAGGTCTAAAGCAAGGCGCAAAGTGCAAAGGGGTGCGCTTTTTATACATGAGGCACTCTCTATATATATAGGAAAAAATGTCCCTTTTACACTAATCTTACCCTATATATATATGTATTTCGTAAGCTTTTAGCATTCCCTAACCAAAATACAACAATAAATAAGGTTTATATATGTTTTAATATATAAATTATCTAAATGTACAACCTAAAAAGCCTAGTGTACAACATCCTGCTGCACAAAAAAGATGATGTACATGAGGCGCGTGCGCCTCACTTGAAGCGATGCCCTTTGCGCCTTAGGGAGCCTTGCGTCTAGGCGTGTTTTTTAAAACCAATTAACCAAGTTGTATGGTTAATCCTATATCAGGAAAAAGGCAGCCCCATCATAAGAAAAAAAACATTGTTGAATTTAATCCTACAAGTATATGTAAATTGGGTGTTTGTTGGAATTTAGATACACTTCAATTTTGTGCTACCTTAATATGGATTTAACTTATTTTTGTATGTATGTGTGTTTATATTAGCCATATTAATATTATGACCCTAGTTTTCAATTAGAAATATTTAACTTTTCTCTTTAGTAGATTTGAATAGACTTTTCCTTTGCCTGCTTTTCAGAATTTGACCAAAGGTATTTAGTTAAAATTATTTAATTATCGGCTTGAAATATTAACATGGAGTAGATCCACATCGAAGTAATACAAAGGGGTTTACATAAGTAGGCTACTCTTTTAGTCCTTTAAGGGTGAATCGATATAGCAAATAATTCTAAGGAACTAAACATTGTAGCCTAATAAATATGTGAAATATTCCAATAGAGATGACCCCAAATATAAATATAAGAATAATGCCAACAGACTGCCCCAACTAAAATGTAAACACACTAGTCTAATGAATCTGGTTCAATAGTGCATCACTTTCTTAAGACATACCTTGATGATATAAGAAGAGCAGGCATTAGGATCTCACTTTGGTTGACCCATTTACAAAATAAGTGAAGACTGCACCTCAGAAACACAAAAGACAAAATCCATCTATACATATAATCAAGTGCGCATGGTTAACACAACAATTAATAGTCGTAGGTGGAAACTATGATCCTACAATATTTATTTGATTGATAAGCAATCTGCACATAATGTTCATGTCACTGTAATTGGCAATCAAGTAAAGGTTGTAAGGTGGGTTGATCAAGCGGTTTGGGTAACAGGCCAAAACAAGTATTTTTTTAACATAGGGTAACACATACTCGGTCAATTTTTTAATATAGGTTAAAACATACTAGATCAGGTTGAGCTATGGGTGTTAATTGGGTATCGGGTTCTTCGGGTTGGTTCCTCGTTTTTTTTACATAGGAAATCAACTCGAATACTGAACAAACTAAGTAATATGTAATTCGGTTTCGGGTTTGTTCGAGTCGGGCAGATTGGCTGCTTTTTTCAACAAGAAATTTTATGTTATATGGTTGTTGGCTTATTGGTTGTTTTCAACAGTCATCTTGTGGTATTGTGGTATTGCTGAAATATATTGGTTAATTGATTGTTATTTTTCGTAAGTGTTTTCTTTTTCTCTTTTGAAGACAAAATAAATGACAAACTACAAACCTTCAAGCGGGAGCCTTGAAATTGAAAAACACATAGTTGCTTGAAATGTGAAAAGAAAATGAAGACTACCAGCAAAGGAAAAAATCTGAGCTAGAAACTAGGCGGAAAAATTTTCACAGCCAACATGCAAACTCTGAAGCTACGATACGTCATACTGTGAAAAACTACGTATTAGAGTACTTTGGAATCTTAGAGATGAGTAGAAGGTTTTCGTTACTTTTATTCATTGTAATTGACAGCTATATTTTAATTACATTGTTACTTTGAGGTTGGATGTATGTTTAAATTATGATATAAGATTATTTATTATATTTATGTTATTATTGTATTGGTGTAATTGAGATTCCATTCCATATAAATAGAAATTTTAGTAGTTCAAACAATGATGCTATAGAGTTGCATTTGATTATAAAAAAGGTTGCATTTAAGTGCAACAAAGGTTGCATTCTAGTGTAGTGAAGGTTGCATTTGAGTATAAAAGAAGTTGCATTTGATTATAAAAAAAGGTTGCATTAGCATGTAAAAAGGTTGCATCTTAAAAAGGTTGCTTTTGGATAGTAAATGCAACCATTTAAAAAAAGTTGCATTATCTAACAAAAAGGTTGCATTAGGTCTAATGCAACTTCACCTAATGCAGCTTTTGATAAAAGGTTGCATTAGGCCTATTGCAACCTTTTCAAGGCCTAATGCAACTTTTTACTGAAGTTGCATTAGCTTCATTTTCTTGTAGTGCCCAAATCAAGAATCAATCAATGTAATCATCCTAAATCTATCTGTTTTTATGATAAACCAAAACAAACACAAGTTTAGATCATGAATACATCAAATAAAGTTGGTCTCCGATGGTATGTCAAACAATCAGACAAGAATACAGGGTTTATAAAGTTCGAAAACATGTAGAAAACCTTTTGTATACCTTGATTTTGATTAAAAATGGAGAGAAAATGAGAGTTTTGGAGAGTCGGTAACTAGGTATGGGGGTGTAGTGTAGGAGAAGGAGAAACACTCAAGTGGTTTGAAAAAGTGGTGAAGTTGCAGACCTGGGACCCTTTATAAACCGACATACACGGCGAAACCCTATCCACGGTGAAACTCTGTTTGGGCTCGACGAAACTCTAATATGGGCTTGGTTTGGGCTTAAGCAGTTAGCCCATGACGAAACTTGATGGGCCAGTGGAGTTTCGTCATTACCTCGATGAAACTAGGGGCTTCGTCGTTGACCACATGATTTTGACCAGTTTTGACGAAGATGAAACAGTTGACTTTGACCTTGGAGTTTTGTCGACATTAAGAGGGTTTCGTCGACCTTAGGAGTTTCGTCGACACCATTTTCCCAAAATCACTAAGTGTTGAAAATTTTTGCACACTGAACCAGATTTTGTTTATTTGAACACATTTCATTTTGATTGAGTTTTTCAAATGCAAGGATATTTTATGAAGTAGGCTTCAGGCTTTCGGCAGAAACACCAAGTTACAACTTTGGCTAATTTGAAAATGAACTTTGCAATCTACACTAAAACACAATTTAAAGTGCGGAAAACTAATCGAAAAGCTATGAAAAGCAAACAAACAACTGTACAAAAGCAATCTTTTTGCGAATTTCAAGAATACGGAATCATACCAGCTTACGGTCTTAGTCAGCATGATTTTGATTTCAGTTTAAAGCTCAGAATAAGTATACTACCTCGATTATCGGTATTGTTGTCCACATAAGCTCAAACTGATCAGATGTAATCATAATTAGGAGATACGATTTACGGTAAGGATTATACTTACAAGTCAATGTTCATCCACTCACGACACATTCCCGTATCAAGGTATACACGTGAGTTCATCTTACCGGTGAGTATACCGATTATCATCTGTTTGAACGTATAAATGAATGTGAGATACTCACTAATTATTTTTTTGATTGAAAACAAGCCCTATATGATAGAATCACTTATTGATGAGGAACTTGATTTTCGATGCATGAGGGCACAAGAGCAAGTTCGTGAACAGGTCAGTACATCGTACAGCAGAGAGACGAACTTGACTCCCGGATAAATGTGATATTTTATCACTTATTTTGATTGGACATGTGATTGTTGATCACTTATTGAGGTCGAATGCAGTATGTACACGTATGTATGGTATCATGGAAGATCTAGACTTTGTCTCCGTTATTTCTCGGTAAAAGATACAACCATGATACCCAGATGATAAGTAGCATAAAGACCGAATATCTCAGAACCTCGGCAATCTCTCAAACGAAATTTCGGTACCAAGACCATATGCCAATGAATGGTTCCCACCTGACTTGAAGTTTGTTAAGTTTATATCTGTGACAACTCGAGTTTCCAAGATTTCATTCTTCGCATTTATTGCACGTTCACTGTTTGTCTAGTTGTTTACTTGCACAATTGGTTTGCTTTGTAACTGTATACGTTTGGATTTGATAAGGTTTATGAATGATTTGACAAATACTTAAATGTGGTGATGAAACTGTAAATTGTATATCTTGTGCATGTAATATGTGATAGATAATTCTTTAGGGTGCTTAGTGCTAATAGTGAAATTCTAATCATTCTTAACCCTAATCCCTTTCACTAATCATCACCCAAGAATCAAAACACGTACTTTCACATTCTCTAATCCTCTCTGGCAATCATCACCTTCACCATTGGCACAAGCTCTTCATCACTCTTGATTCCTCTCTTTGTCTAGAATCAATCCAAGGTAATTGTTTATTGATTGTTTGATATTGATCGTTGATTGATTGATTCATGCTAAAACCCTAGTTCTTCCTATGATATTCTGTGCTTGTTGATTTATTCTGATTATTGAGAAATGAATATGATTGTTGCGTAATCATTTGCCTGATGATTAGGATGCATGATATGTTAGAACTACTGATGGTCAATTTGATTTCTGCATATATGAAATTAGGGTTTTGATCGAAGTCTGCGTGAATGTAACTGTTGCGTTGATAAACTGAGTCTTGGTTTTGATTACTGCATGTTTGCTAGTCCGTAGAATTGTGTCAGGGCTTTGTGAAGTCACAAAGTCCGAGCTTTGTTAATGTAACATGATCTGAGTTTTGTTATTGTACCTGTCCGAGTTTTGTATTAGGGAGTGGGGTGTCCGAGTTTTAAAGGGGTGGCCCTTGTCCGACTTTTGGTGATGATGATGTGGTCCGACTTTTGTCATTGATGCATGTTGTCCGATTTTTGATATGCAAACATAAGGGGTCCGACTTTTGATTATGTGCCTTGTCTGACTTTTATGTGCTACATCTTGTCCGAATTTTAAGTAAGGTGCCCTGTCCGAATTCTTATGTGATATGCTGTCCGAGTTTATGCCTTGGTGATCTAGTCTGAGTTTATTAATTAATGTGGACCAACTTTATACCTGCTAAGTCAAATAACTCAGTTAAACATGTCGACTGTGTTAAATATGTAAAGTATATATCTCTTTCAAGCTTGTAAGCTTATTAAGTTATCAACACTGTTAAAACATAAATAGTATGCATGCGATTAACTGCTTGTGTGTTACATGATGATTTAACTGCCAAACACACTACGTGATGTTAGCTTTGTGTGCAAGATTGTTACGAACTTAAACTGATCATATACACGTGCGTACTATAGGACTTGACTGATTACTTGTGAGCGCATAACCTAGCATACCGAGCAAACCAAGGTGAGTTCACACAGCCAAGGCATGGGATTCCCGGGTTGGGAATTGGGTTGGAAGATTTGAATTGGATAATTACTCGTACTTACGCTATTGCTAGACTATATACCATCGTCCTCAGGTTAGTCAGGGCACTCACGTAAAACCTACGTGACCTTGTACGTATTCCTGTTCTCGGGTTAAGAAGAACGCTCATGGTTGCAAATAGTCTAGTAAGGATAAATATGGGAAGCCCCCATTAGTGATAACTGTAACCACGGGAAGCCCCCACTAGTATTACATACATACATAGGAAGCCCCCATTAATGAACATACGAATTACCATTACGTACTTACTTTCTGTGAACTCGCTCAACTAGTTGTTGACTCTCTGCTGTATGCCTTGCAGGACCTTAGGTACATATGGAGCTTGCACAGGGAGGAGCAGGTCGTTGTGGAGCATGGATCGTGGATGCCATGTTAAACTTTATAACACTTGAACTTATTACATACATTGGGTTTTCATATTATGCTTCCGCTACTTAAACTACGTTTGGTTTGAACATCAATTGTATTGAGTTGGATTTTTATGAACTACTTTAATTATTATATGCTATGTTCAATATGATTGGTGGCTTGATCCTGGTCATGTCACGCCTCCAAGCGGTGGTACTCCGCGTGTGGATTTTGGGGGTGTGACAATATCATCCTGCAATTTTAATCTGATTGTGAGCCTACCGATACATCGTTAGTAGAGATACTTATCATTTCTCAATTTTGTTTTACATTTTGAACATGTTGACCGACCACACCAGTGAATATCATCATCTTCCTTAATCCAAGAAACTCATTTTTAGTTTTCTATTTTTTTTGAATTTTAGCTTTTTGATTTTTTTTTTTAATTTTTGAAACTTTTCAAACTTAAAGACAGAAAGTAAAGACATATTTTTGGATTTTTTTAAGTTTTTCAAATGTTTTTGTATTTTCTTGAAACTTTCTCCCCCTAAAATACTAAAAGGTTACGAAATTGAAAATCTTTTTGTATTTTTTAGAGTTTTAAAGAAAATATTTACAAAAACGATTAGCCAAAGAAGTTACTCGGGTATCACCTTAATGCCATTGACCAAAAGTAGATAATCAAAACGTGATTTATCAAAAGCTTTTGTAAACAGGTCGGCACGTTGGTGATTGGTGTGAACTTTAACAACATCGATTAATCTTTTGTCAAAACAATCACGTATGAAGTGATATTTAATTTCGATGTGTTTGGTCTTTGAATGCTGCACAGGATTTCTAGTGATCTGTAAGGCAGCATTATTATCAACAAAAATAGGAGTAGATAGGAATTCAAAACCGTAGTCGCGCATTTGTTGTTGTATCCAAAGAACTTGGGAGCAACAACTAGAGGCAGCAATGTATTCTGCTTCACATGTTGATGTAGCAACATAGGTTTGCTTCTTGCACTGCCACGTGACCAGGCGATTTCCTAAGAATTAACATCCCGCTGTTGTTGATTTGCCATCAATTTTGCATCCGCCAAAATCAGAGTCACTGAACGCGATCAAGTCGAAGCTATCATCCCTAGGGTACCAGAGACCGGTGTCCGAGTATCCCTTCAAATAGCGGAAAATCCTTTTAACAGCTGCCAAGTGTGAGGCCTTTGGGTTGGCTTGATATCTTGCAAGCAGGCACGTCGGATACATGATGTCGGGCCTCGAGACTGTGAGATACATGAGAGATCCGATCATAGTGAGATAGTATGAAGAGTTAATGCTTTCACCCTTCAGATCCGGAGTAATCCCGTGATTCTGCGGAAGTGGGGTACCAATGGGCGTTGCATCAGACATCTGGAACCGGCTCAAGATGTCACCAACATATTTAGTCTGATGGATGAATATCCCAGACTCGGTTTGTTTCACTTGAAGGCCCAAGAAGAAATTCATTTCCCCCATTGCGCTCATCTCGAACTTTTCTTGCATAACACGCTCGAATTGCCTGCACAAAGAATCATTAGTAGAACCAAATATTATATCATCGACGTATACCTGCGCCAACAGAAAATCTCCATCTTGTTCTTTGATAAAGAGAGTACAATCAATAAGACCTCGTCGAAAACCATTCTCCAGCAGATAATTTGATAAGGTTGCATACCAAGCTCGTGGTGCCTGATGTAAACCATAAAGAGCTTTGTTGAGCAACCAAACCCGATCTGGATGAATAGGATCTTCAAAACCCGGAGGTTGTTCAACGTACACCTCTTCATCAACCACACCGTGTAGGAAAGCACTCTTGACGTCCATCTGGTAGACTTTGAATCCTTTAAATGAAGCATAAGCTAGAAAGATCCGAATAGCTTCTAGACGTGCAACAGGTGCATAAACTTCATTGTAATCAATGCCTTCGATTTGGCGAAATCCCTGAACAACCAATCTCGCCTTGTTGCGAATGACTACTCCACGATCATCCTTCTTGCATTTGAAAACCCAACGTGTGCCAATTTTCTTGTAGTTTTCCGGCCTTTCAACAAGCTTCCAAACACCTAGCTTTTGAAATTGCTGCAGTTCTTCCTGCATGGCTTCAACCAAAGAATTATCCTTTAAGGCTTCCTTACAAGATTTTGGTTCTTCTTGTGAAATGTAACACGCAAAGGACCAATCATTTTGAAGACCAGATTCTCTAATGGCTGAATACAAACCAACATTCTGGTTGTTTCTCAGCTGATTACGCGTCTGCACACCGTGATGGACATCTCCAATAATATTCTGCTGCAGATGAGTATCGTGAATTCTCGACTCAGGAACATTAGGAACATGAGTATTGATACCCAAATTGTTAAGATTAAGATCGAGAACCAAATCCAAACCAGGTACAGGCATAGAAGTGGATGCATTCCCTTCAGCAGTGTCTACATTCTGCTCATGAGGAGTTGCTTCCGAAGCACCTTGAACAGGAGCAACTGGAGCTGAAGTGCCTTCATTTGCATCATGATATTCATCGTCTTCCGACAACTCATTGAAATCAGTAGCATCTTCAAATTCCTCATTTTGAACCGTATTATTATTAACCGAAGTAGAAACTTGAGGGTCAACAACAATTGGTCTCACCAATGGCGAATCAGCCGCGTTGTCGCTTTCAAGTAACATTCGAGCAGCTGCAGATGCTTCGTCAAAGGTTGGAAGATTAAAGGAGTCGAAAAGCCCATCATAATCGAACATCCAAGGATCACCCGGAGCTCCAACAGGACTAGTATACCTTTGAACCCTTACTTCACTCCATAACTCAATCTTTTTGGTTGCCAGATTCCATACACGAAAATTCGGAGTCTCATATCCAAGGAAGAAACCTTCGATAGCTTTGGCACCAAACTTTCCGTCAGGATCAATCATAGTGCATGGACCGCCAAAGGGTTCTAAGTAAGAAAGATCCAGTTTCCTTTTCTGTAGAAGTTAGAAACACGTCTTGCCATGCCTTTTAACTGTAAGAACTCGGTTTAGCGTGTAGCAAGCAGTCGACACAGCCTCCCCCCATAATTGAACAGGAAGCTCCGACTCTACCAACATAGTTCTTGCAGTTTCAATTATCGTCCGATTCTTCCTCTCAGCGACACCGTTTTGTTGTGGAGTGTAGCGAGAACTGTATTCATGAAGAATGCCTTTAGAAGTACAGAACTCATCCATTACACGGTTTTTGAACTCAGTTCCATTGTCGCTTCGGATCCTTTTCACTTTTAACGTGTACAAATTTTCAAGCATAGTAATCAGATCCTTGAGGATTCCAGGAGTTTCACTCTTATGTGCCATAAAAGCGACCCACGAAAATCTTAAATAATCATCAGTAACCACTAGACAGTACGCATACCCAAAAGTTGTCTTGTGTTTCATAGGTCCAAAGAGGTCCATATGAAGACGTTCGAGAGGCACACTAACAGTGTTGACTTTCTTCAGCGGGTGAGACTTCTTCGTTTGCTTCCCTTTCTGGCACGAAACACAGATATCTTGTACATGAAAACTTCTCACAGGCACACCATTCACAAGGTTGTTTTTCACCAAATGATTCATTTTTCTTAAGTAAATGTGCCCCATTCGTCTGAGCCAAGATATAGACTCCTTCTCTATGGCTTTTGAGAGAAAACATGTCACTTGTGCAGATGTCGTAATCGTTTGGCTCATATCCAAAATATAAAGATCATTAACTCTTGGAGCCGATAATAGAATCCATTCTTTTGGAATTTTGAAACCAGGTTTCAGCACATAACAACCGGCATCATCAAAATGCACGGAGAACTTCTTATCACAGATTTGCGAAACACTAAGAAGATTGTGATCAATTTGACGAACGTAATTGATCTTATCGAAACATACAATACCATTAGAGATCTTTCCTTCTCCAGTGATATATCCGCCTTTGTCTCCAGCAAACGCGACATAGCCTCCTCTAATATTTTTTACATCATATAGAAAACGTAAGTCGCCTGTCATGTGCCTAGATGCTCCACTGTCAACAATCCAATGACTATTAACAGTTCCTCCTGGAACATCCTGCACATATCATCCAACGATCAGTTGAGGATGGGGACCCAAGCCTTACTGGTCTTGGGTCGTCCCTGAGCATCACGAAATGTGATCTCGATTTCTTGGTGATTTTCAAAAACAGTACCTCCCCCTGAACTTTTACCCGTTTTAGGTTTCCAAGTTTGTTTTTGTTTACCAGTTTGATTCTTATAAACAAATTTTGAAACTTCTGGTTTTAATGATTGTGACGAACTTGGTTCCCGAATGACAGATTTGACTTCTGATTTTAAAGCTTTTTCAACTGCTTTGACGTTTTGACGTCGTTCTTTTGTTTCTTGTTCTTTAACGGTTCTTTTATCATGTTTTGGTGAAACAGGATGACGTTGTGGGTGAACCTTTTCAGGTGGGGCTTTTTCAACAAATTTTTCTTTGGGAGTGTTAGTACAGTTTTTAATAATGTGTCCAAACTCCCCACATTTAAAACACGTTATCCTTTCAACAAACTTAGGAGAATTAGATCGACGAACAGATGTTGAACCTGTAGAACCTGAGGTACTTGCTTTTTCATCACACCCGTTTGTATGTTGAGTGTAATTGTTTTGACTGTTACGTTTTAAAATCTTGACTTGTTGGACAAAGTCGGTGTTTGATTTGTTTTCAAAAGTCTCAATTTTATCAGTACCCTTCGATGCTACAAATTTGACATCACTGTTTTTCTTCTGAGAACGAGCTCCTTTTGTTTCAAATTTTGATTTACAAACGTTAGGCCTTTGAGCTCGTTGAACTGGTTGTTTACCTTTAGCAGCAATAGGTTGTTGCTTTGTTGGTGATTTTTGGTTTCCAAATTGTTTTCTAATTTCTGATTTTGGAACAGGATCACATTGTGTTACAATGACTCCAGGAATGGTCTTTCCCAAAAATTTATCCGTGTTATCTTAAAAAACTTTATCAATCAAAGATGGATTGATATTTTTAATTGGAAAACCATTGTCCGAATAAATTTTAGCATCACCGACCAAAGTATACAACACATTATTGCTCTTAACAGCAGACTCACATTTTTTGTCATCCTTAACATCCTTGACAAGATTAATCATTTGTTTTGCAACAGATTGCATAGCAGGAGTAGGAGGATCACAAAGAATGTATTTCTCAACAGGAATTTCTACTCCTTTCATCTGATCAAGTGATTCATCCTGGTCAATCACATCTGATTCATCGTTAGACGAATCATAGTCCTCAATGATTGGAGCACTTTGATTCGTCAACGTTGAAGTGTCTATTCCATCAGATGAGGTACTTGAGGAACTGTCCGATTTGAACCCTAAACCAATAGTAACTTCCTCATAATCAAGAGGCACACTGGGTTCAAAACGTGGCATTTCTTCTTCATCGGGCATTCGAGTATAATTGTGCTTCAAAGGGGGTGGACACTTCTTATACCCAACGCCTTTCTTGTTCCCTTTCAGCTGTTGAGTGTCGATGATGTGATTAATCACATATCGGGAGTTAGAATAACTCTCCAATTTGAGCTTGATTGCATCATGCTTGTATTTGGCAATGGCTAGCTCTTTCTTGGTTTCCTCGATGATATTAATGTAATTGTTAATACCAATTTGTTTGTTAAAAACCGTTTTGGTCAATTCGGAAACACTTTTCTTTAAAGTTCCGATTACATCTTTAAAATCCTTTTCATTTCTAGCTAAAGCCATATTTGCCTCTTTGCACTTGGATAACTCAATAACCAAATTCTGATTATGACTATGAATCTTTTCGGATCCAAATTTCAAATCTGCACACAATTTACAAATACTAGGAGCAGGAGTTTCAGATTTTACCTGACTGGTAGAGGCTGAGACATTTGCCATAAAGGCAGTATGATAAGAAAAAGATCCGTCTTCAGAGAAGAACTTCTCCATTTCCTTTGATGCAACAACAGCCTTCTTAACCAGAATAGATTTCTGACTCTTCAACTCCTCAGCTTCATTTAACAAGTCTTCAACTTCAGAATTCACTTCTTCCTTCACATCAGATTCAGAATGGTAATCCCCAGAATTAGAGCTTTCTTCATCCGAACTCCCGCTATAACCCGAGCTATCGTCGCTATCAGAAAATTCTTCCTTGTGAACATGCTTGATGTGATTAATGATCTTTGCATAACATGCAGTTCCTCCTCCTCTTTCTTGATCACCATCCCCAAATTGTACAGACCAATTACAACTTTCATCAGCTTGAACAACTAATGCTCGGTTTGTGTTTGAAGGTCCAGCTTGATTTTGATTGGTGGGGTTGTTCACAGCTACCATCCTTCTTTCACGATTGTCTTGATTGGCATTTGAAGTACTTGTCTGATTTCGGAATGGATTTTGGTTGCCTTGTTTGCTTGGTCAGGTGCACTCATGTTTGAAGTGACCCTTTTCACCACAGTAGAAACATGTAACCGCATCCTTGTTGAAACCGTACTTCGTATCATTCTTGCCTTCCAAACTTGTTCTTCCCGTTCGAGTAATAAAATCCTTTGCCCTCCTAACAGCACTTGCAAACGCCCACTTGATATCCATTAACTCCATTTCATCACGGTCTATCTGCTGATAATCTTCATTGGTCATATTGATGTTACGAATTTGACCTGCAACCAATCCACAGTAGGCGCTGACCATAGTACTAATGAGTTCCATATGTTCCTTAGCCACTTCGATGCTTACTGTCGAAAGGTTTGATGTATCAACTCTGACAGTGTTGGGGTTTTGGAGTGGAGGATTGTTACTGTAACAAGCTTGTTACTGTTGTGGTTGGGCTTGAGGTTGGGTAGGAATATAAGCACTTTGATTAAATTGAGGTGGAGTAGTGGAAACTTGAGGTGGAGGTTCGGGTTTTGGTAGCCAAGAACTTGCATCAAATTGTGGTTTTGAAAAGGCATGAGCTTGAGCAATAACATGCGCTGGCAGAAGATAGGCTCTTGGATCGAAAGCTGGTGGAGGAGCTGATTGTGGAGAAGGAGAAGAGCTTGTATTGGACATAAAAGTTGTTTGCAGTTTTGGTTGCTGAGCGGAACTTGAACTAGCTGCATGATTAAAACCTGCAAGGTACATATCAGTATTTTGTGGAACTGGAATCTATTTAGCTTTGCGGATTTCTTCATTAGTCTTGTACTCCAGCTTTTGAATGAACTCATAGATACTGACAGTATCTAAGGTACCCGTATGCTTCAACAACTCGATGAATGAACTCCACTTTGGGGGTAGAGCATCAGCAAACCGTGCAACCATCTCCTGTTGAGTTGCAAGAACACCATAAGAATACATTTCACTGATTAAATGATAAAAACGCGTTGTCATATCACTTAGTGTTTCGTTTTCCATGAATTGAAATGATTCAAACTCTCTTTTCAATAAATCATGCCGCGTTTTCTTGTAGCCGCATTCCCTTCTCCTTTTGCGACCAAAGCATCCCATAAATCCTTTGTGCTCGTACAATAACCGAATTGATGATAGATATCTTTATGAAGTGCTTGTGTGAGAATAGAAAACGCCTTCTTCTCAAGATCATAGGCCTTCTTGTCGGTTTCTTGCATGTTCATAAAAGTTGTGGCATTTGATCCCGCTTCTTCAAGAGCTTATTATACGACGAAATGAAACATGTCCACAACTCGGTGTTTTATCCTAGAACATAAGTGTGGAACCGATTTTTCCAAGACGGATATTCATTCATATGATTCAGCTTTGGTGGGCGGTTGTTGCTGCCCGTTTCACTTTCACTAATCAACAGGTTCTGAATGCTTTGATTCTGATTCGTCACCAATGCCCATTGATTTTCACTGATAGATCGAGGTGGCATAACATTCCTCATCCAACCCGCTGCGGATGTTTGATCTTCACCTGGCCGTGGATCCGTACTCCAGTCCCAAGGACTAGTACAAGCCATATTTGATATATGAAAGGAGAATACCTGATCAAACACTTAAAACCACACTATTAAAACACAATTACAAGTCTTCTGTAAACAAAAAGTTCACGGCGAAACACTTTCCCACGAAACTTAAGGAGTTTCGTCGGAGAGCCTTTGGTGAAACTTAGAAGGTTTCGTCTAAGTCTCTTGTGGTGAAACTCAGGGGTTTCGTCGAAATACCTTTGACGAAACTCAGGGGGTTTCGTCTAAGTTTCTTTTGGCGAAACTCAGGGGTTTCGTCAATTTAAAGTTTCGTCGAGAAATGGTCACAGGGAGTTGGTGAAGTTGGTAAGATTTTTCAACAACAGATCTTATCTTTTGACTGAGAAAGGGACACACGATTTCAACTACAACATACCTATTTTACCAACCAAGGAATGGTCACCAATATTTAATTCATTTTAATCCTTTTATCAATTTCTTTTTAATTGTAAATTCAATGAATATCACAAGAACAACTTGAATATATGAAGAACAAGCCCAGAAACTATGAACTTTCCGGCAATATTTTTCACCGGAGACTTTTCCGAACACCAAGTTTGCTTAAAACTTTCACTAAAAACCCGGTTTTCTCACATGATCAAACAAACCAACAAGGTTTTTGATAAAACTTTTAGCAAAAAACAAGATCTATGCAGATTTTAAGCACTTTTCCAGAAAAGTATGAGTTTTCAAGAACACGATTTTCAGAAACAACAGTTTTAACACTTGATAAAAACCGAACTATGTTTGATTTTAAACAAGGATAAGAGCCACTGCTCTGATACCACTTGTTGGTCCCGATTCGGAGGATCGAATACAAAACCGAATCCTTGTTTATAACAAACACTGTCACGGGTGCGGAATCCCCAAGACTATGCCAAATCAAACACAGAACGTAACTACACGATATAACCAAAGAAACACAATCGATTTATTAACGGGATGAGAACAAATATCAAACTGATACACACACGGTTTGACAGAAACTCTAAGGGTATGCTCTCATGGTTTCACAGTTGAAACCAAGTTGTGTTTATATAGCAGACCAGGCCCACAAGTGACGAATCCATGATTGGGCTCGACGAAACTCCACATGGGCCCGACGAAACTCTACAGGCGACGAAACTCAAGGAGTTTTGTCACCTATCTCGACGAAACTAGTGGAGATGACCAAATGGGAGTTTCGCCATGTAATACTCGACGAAACCTTGGGGTTTCGTCAAGGGCTGCAACATGTGATGTGCTGCAAACTGTTAACTGTTTGCAGCAAATACCATAAACACACAAACAAACATTAAACCCAAAATGCAACATGCATTAGTCATTTGACATACATAACAAACAGAGACAACGAGTCGGACACAAGTAGGATAGGAGGATATCTGACTTGGTCGACGGCGAATTACAGACTCGATAATTATAAAAAGACCGTACTAAATACATTGATAACTAAGACAAGTGACAGACATAAAATAATGCACCAACATTTACTAACTTCTTCCTAACACCCAAGTAACACACCCTTCACTATATCTCTCATCTCGGTGAAAAGTAAACACTAGCAAGGATGGGTTAGACACACACAAGGCAAACGGGTGATTGCACAACTATATGCTTGTACCTAAATCAGTCCTCCACCTAACAAGTGCCAAAACATGAATGCAAATCAAAGAGACTTGAAATTGTAACGTGGCTAGGATTACGGGTAGGAAATGGAAATATATATGTAGTAGCGAATGACTTAACCCGGTCGTCTTATTACACATTAAACAAAACATAACATAAGCAACTATATACAACTAACTCATGCATCATTTTTTTTCATTTTTCATTGCTTTTTCACTTTTTCTTTTCTTTTTTCTTCTTTTTTTAGACTAAGACATCAACCAAACATAACATAAATAAACATAACTAGAACAAACTACTAACACTACAAGACCGGGTCAAATCGGGTAAATTTTTGGGGAACTAGGTATGGGTTAACAAATGATTGGCTTTAGGCTCAAAATGGGCAACTAAATGTCCAAACCCCCGCCATCTCACTACCAAGCTCATATATATAATTTATGAGGTCCAACCCCCCAAATCCCACACTCGCACACACCATGACGAGGCTACCTAAATGCCCTTATCCTATCCACATTCACGTTTAACTAAGGCCTCAAACCGTATTCAAGCACAAGTTCTAGTGCACCCCCACCCATTGCCACTCTCATCAAAGATAAACATTATTTATTTACATTTGTGGCTTAACTCTCACCAAGAAAAAGGGTAAATAAGGGTTACTGGTGTATCACTCGGGGCTAGTACAAAGTGTTCAAATTCCAACAATGTTTCGCTTGATTTAAAAAATTTTAAAACCATCAAAATTTTCCCCCATCCCCACACTTGGGATACATTGACCCCAATGTATGGTTTTGGAAGGAAGTGATCGCTAAAAACCATTCAACATCAACAAAAGCTTAAACACTCAAACCCCAAATTTCTTTTTTATTCTTTTTTCATTTTATATTTTTTTTATATTTTTTTTATAAAACACATTAACACCGCCAAACTAGCACAACCCAACACATAACATCAAAAACCAATACACCACCCATCCTCCCAACCATGGACATAAACAAATAAATATTCACAAAAATGTACAAGAAAGAGCACCACCTGACTAATAGTAACGCGGCTGAGGAGGCTCGAAGATGGAAGTCATCATCTCCGAAAATTCCCCAAAAGCAAACGAGTCGCTTCCACTAGCACTTCCTCCTTGTTGTGGGTCGCCATGCTGTTGATCTTGTCGGGGGTCCACCCATTGCGAATGATGTAGCGGCGGTGTCGGATATGAAACGCTACCATCATAAGGTGGCAATGACGCATAATCCACCGGAGGTGGATCCACAACTTCCGGCCGCCCCGCATGCCAATCAGCGTGCATACGCCGGTTTTGATCATCAACATACCTGTTGTTCATTTCTTGCTCAAAGGTGTAAGCGTGAGTGCGGTTCCATGACTCATGTCGATCAAAGTTATGCTTCAACGCCCGCTCCATACTCGCCCCCATCCATGTTTGATGGTTTTCACATGACATTTGATTATACTCGACATTATACCTATGGTTTGAGTAAAGACTTTTATTCACCATACAAGACATTGGTTGTTATCTGACATTTGATTATACAAGGCATAGTTTATACCTAACATTGCGACATTATACATTGTTTGTGGATAACATTTGACATTGGTTTGACAAGACATTTTTGGTGGTTTATTTGGTAAATGATTTAAATAACGTGGCGTGTATAATATGATAAAAGCATTAACCAACTGGGGTAGCCCAGTTGGCCAGTCCCACCCTTTCTCTTCCAAGAGACACGGGTTCGACTCCAGTGATGGTCACAAGCCACACACCTCTTCCCAGAGGAAACGGAATCAACTCAGGGCCAAGGGTATTCACCGCCAGGCAGTATTGGGACGGTACTAGCTTGTGGAGTGGGATCACTCCAACGGCCGGGAGGTACGTGCAATAACCCCCCCCCCCCCCCGATAAAAGCATGGTGGATACGCCCATGGTACTTCCAAAATATAAGTGCTTTTATGATATTACATATCGTAGCGTTATCTAAACCACTTTGATATAAACAAAGACATGATACAGTTTATACGAAGACACGACATATTGTTTATAAGACACTGTTTTACAAACAACATATTTTACGCAAAACACGATTTTACTTGGTTATTTATTTAACCATTCATCATTCTTTTATATTATCTGATTTTCATATCGACTTTCACATGATTTTATAAAAGAAAACATTTTACAAGATTCATGACTACTTTTTGTTTAACACTTCTTTTAACTTACAAATCATGAGTCCCGCTTTAACAAAACCTATGTATCTCACAGGCATTTTTATGCTGTCGTACCTATTTTCACATGTGTTTCAGGAGCTAATGTATGATGATGATCGTGCTACACTTAGGCGGACTTGGGCCTTAGTGACTTAAAATGAAGCAAGACAATTTAATTTACATTATGTTTTTTTGTTAAATTCCAAGACATTGTAAACAATTATTCTAATAAAACCAAACTTTAAATACCATGTGTTGTGAAACAATGATTCTGTTACTCCACTCCCCGACGTTTCCGCCGCGGTTTGTTACATTACGCGGCCGAGGTGTGACAGATTTTCTGAATTTGGTGTTTTTATGGCATTTTATTTGAACATCCAGTTCATCTGTGTGGGTTTTTTTTGACAATATTACCCCTTAGTGTAATTTAGAATCAATGCCACATGTCAACTCCAAAATCGTTCTCACTGTTCTCACACTTTTCATCGTTCTCTTTAAATCCTGACCCTATATATATATATATATATATATATATATATATATATATATATATATATATATATATATATATATATATATATAGGGGGCCGCTAAAATGAAAACCACCCCCAGTTAAGAGAACCACGAGAACCACTTTCCAACCATTGATCTTTGAAGATGGATGTACGAGATTAAAAGTTATAAAAACAATATTAAATTCTTTGTCTTATTATGTTTTTAATATTCTAATGTCAAAAGGGCAGTTTAGTAATTTTGCTTGTTTTGTCTTATTGTATATATCGTTTTTATTACTTTTTTTTGTTTTATTAAATTAATTGTTTTTTATTAAAATCAGATATTTTAATTAAAAAACATTTTAAAATATGATTTTTTTTACAAAAAACAATTTTTGTCAAGATTTTTTTACAAATACGTTTTTACGAGCCGTTTTTTACGACCCGCTTTTACGCGCCGTTTTTACGCCCGGTTTTACGCCCCGTTTTTACACCCGGTTTTACGCGCCGTTTTTTTACTCCCGGTTTTACGAGCCGTTTTTTACGCCCCGTTTTTACCCGTCGTTTTACGCCCCTGTATTCACGCCCCGTATTTACGTGTCGTTTTATCACCCGGTTTTTTACGAGCCGTTTTTTACGCACCGTTTTTACGCGCCGTTTTTTACATCTCATTTTTTACATGTTGTTTTTTTTAACGCGCCGTTTTTCTACCTCGTATTTACGCGCCGTTTTTTACACACGTTTTTAAACTTTTTTTACGGTTTTAAACTCTTTTTACGAAAACTTTTTTACGGTTTTAGACTTTTTTTTTTACAAAAAACTTTTAACAATTTTTTTTTACAAAAAACTTTTAACAATTTTTTTTATAAAAAATTTTAACAAATTTTTTTTTTACAAAAACTTTTTAACAAAGAACAAAAATTTATACGAATTTTTTTTACGGTTTTAACCTTTTTTTTACAAAAACATTTTTACACACACGTTTTTTAAACTTTTTTACGTTTTTTTATGAAAACTTTTTTTTACGGTTTTAAAGTTTTTTTTACAAAAACTCTTTTACCAAAAACATTATACAAACAAATTTTTTTATGAAAACTTTTTATACAAAAGACAAAAATTTATACGAAAACTTTTTTATGGTTTTAACCTTTTTTTACACACACGTTTTAAAACTTTTTTACATTTTTTACAAAAACTTTTTTATGGTTTTAAACTCTTTACAAAATTACAAAAAGAAACTTTAAAGAAAAAAGAGATGATTTGTTGGTTTTGACTTTAAAAAGAGACTTTAAAGCGGAGAGAGATAATTTGATGTTTTTGATTAAATGACTATATTACCCTTTTGGGTGTCATTATCTGATTGGTGGGGAGTGGTTCTCGCAACTGGGTGGTTTTCATTTTGGCGGCCCCCTATATATATATATATATATATATATATATATATATATATATATATATATATATATATATATATATATATATATGAGTGGGGATCATACGGAAAGTGTATTTTTACTAAAAAGTGTAAAAAGTCATAAAACACAATAATTTCAGGCATAAAACACACCTAAAACTCACAAATAATAGAATGAATATTACTAAAACACCACATTCAAACTCTAATAGTCCATAAAAACTTCAAACACACCATCGTAGAACTATGAATATAAAACACATAATGCTAAACAACATAAAACACAATAATATTTGTCATTCCACAATCAGAGCCTTAACATCTAAAACACAACACAAAACCCACATACATGATGTTTTAGTAATCTTCATCATATTATTTGTGGGTTTTTGGTGTGTTTTATGGTTGACATTACGGTGTTTTATGACTTTTTACACTTTTTAGGAAATTTGGACTTTCTGGCCAACTCCTATATATATATATATATATATATATATATATATATATATATATATATATATATATATAGGGTCAGGATTTAGAGAAAACGGTGAAAATTGTGAGAATGGTGAGAACGCTTATGAATCGTCCGATCAAAACTATCTATGGACTAGATTGGCGCAGTGGCTTTTTTATAAATAACACGAATTCTATTGAGTGGACGCGCTTCATTAAGGGTAAAAAGGTATTTACACTTCTATACCAAAACGCCAAAGTAATGAATAAAACACCATTACTGGCCAAAACACATCCCTATATAAACAAAACATTCTCATAAATAAGAACACAGCTCCCCCAACCTGAAAACGCCATATTTTCTACTATATAACATTCATCTTACAACGCCAAAAATTCCAAAACATCAAACACACCTACTTAAAAAACGCCATATTTTACTATATACCAATAATCTTAGAAAACGCCAAATCTCTCAAATATAAAAAATTCCAAAAAATGGACGTTTCTTTCAGATACACTATTTCCTCAGTAAAACGCCAAAAATGCCAAAAATCGTTTCTTGTATATTCAATATTGTTATACGCGAAGTTTCGGAGAATGCATTTTTTCCTAAGGTGTTGTGACTCAAATAACATTTTGCTGAATGAAGATGGACAAAACTTCAAGAAAAAAGATATTAGTTTCAGACTTATGTCAGTTTTTGTGTTTTGTTATTGATGAATAATATATTGGCATGAATAGACGAATGACACTGATGAGTGGTTTGAAGATACATATTCAAACAAAAAATCATGTCATATTGTCTTTCCAAACGGCCACAAAAACACAAGCATGACAAAGCCAAACCACCAGTGAACATGTTTCAAAGAAGAAAGACACTGATGACAATGAAGATTTGGAAGATGCATTGTTTCTATTTTCAGTTTTTTAATTTTCCTTTTCTGTTGTTTGTTATGTATTTTTTGACAAACAGTAAAAAAGTTTAATAAAGAGCCAAAAAGTCATAAAGATTGGGAAACCTCATAATGCAGTAAAACGCCATAATGCAGTAAAACGCCAAAAACTCCTAACCTATAATAAAAGTAATTTGGAGAAGTATTATTAAAAGCTAAAAATGGAAAAAACGCCAAAAACTACTTAAAGCCAATAAAAAAGCGTCAAAGTTGGAAGATGGAATGTCTATGACCATAAAAGCTTATAAAAAGCTGAACAAAACAGTAAAAAATACACACAATAACTGAAAAGACTGCTACTTTATTAATATACTTTA